>NC_057746.1:19089715-19104065 GCF_004010195.1 Chiloscyllium plagiosum | reverse complement strand
CCCTGTGACCCCCTCAGGTTCCTACACACCAGCCTATCCCTGTGACTCCCTCAGGTTCCTAGACACCAGCCTATCTCTGTGACCCCCTCAGGTTCCTACACACCAGCCTATCTCTGTGACCCCTCAGCTTCCTACACACCAGCCTATCCCTGTGACCCCTCAGGTTGCTCACACTAGCCTATCTCTGTGACCCCTCAGGTTCCTACACACCAGCCTATCCCTGTGACTCCCCACCAACAATCACCTGAGGTTTGAGCTAGTGCTACGGAATACGCCTGCTGGCCTTTAATCTGGTGCTTTGTGTGATTTTTAGCTTTAACGACCATGTCTTACAAAACAGTGAAACATGCTTGTGTGTGTAGGAGGAACCAGTTTGATCAGTTGCCTGCAGGTTTAAAGGATGAATTACCTGTTGGAGGAGGTGCAGTAATTGCTGAATTGTTTACACAGTACAGGATTGTTCAGGCACAGGCCGAAGCCAAACAAAGCTAAATCCGGGAGATTTTAGCAATCTATAACTTTATCAAAATTCCTTCTCAAAAACGTTTTCCTAATCTCTCTTAAAGCATGTCCCAAATCCGACAGTGGGTGTCCTCAACATGCAGCCAAGCGTGTTAGTCTGTTCCAAAAATATACTTTATTTCTAAACCTCGCAAATGTTCAATGCCTTGAGGTCCTAAGTTTTGCAGACTGGCACATTCCAGGGTCCAGGACTACGTGCTGAGGGAAACACTGCTATCAAGGCACAGTCCACCGTCTGAGGCCTTCCTGCTGAAGATAAATGGGGGTCCGTTCAGTTAATGGACCCTCCTGGTGCCTCAGATATTTGTAAATATTAGTATTTTATGTATTAGAGAAGTCTTTGTTTTCCATGAATAGTATGTTTGTTTATTCCCTTGATATGCTACTGTACAGAACCCAACTGCGTTTGTAACTAGGTGCCCATACTCATCGATACCTTTTGTAAATAAAGCACATTTTTGAAATTTGTAAAACGCAAAATGATTTCAATTGATATTACTCAGGGAAGAATTCAACGTCCCCAATCCTGAGGCGAGTCTTGGGTCTGAGCTTTTCGGGGTCGATATGGAGAAAGTGTTTCTGTGAGTCGGGGGGTAGTCTCGAAGGGGACAGGGTCACAGCACAAAAGGGCACTCATTTTCAACCGATTGTGAGAAGGAATCTCTCCTCATGGGGAGGGGGAGTGGGGGTAGAGAGGGCCTGGAATTCTCCCCCTCAGTGAAGGCTTGTTCTCGGAAAGTACTACAAAGGGATGTGGATAGATTATTGAGATAACGGAGAGTTGGGGGCTGTGGGAGTCTGCACAAAAGAGTTCAGGCCCACGCACATCGACAATGTTCTTATCGAATGGCAGCACAGGTTTGAGGGGCTGAACGGCTGACTCATAGAGTCACAGACACGTACAGCACAGAAACATACCCTTCGACCCAACCCGTCCATGTCGGCCAGACATCTTAACCTAATCTAGTCCCACCTGCCAGCACCCAGCCCATATCCCTCCAAACCCTTCCTATCCATGTACCCATCCAAATGCCTTTTAAATGCTGTAATTGTACCAGCCTCCACCACTTCCTCTGGCAGCTCATTCCATACACGTACCACCCTCTGTGTGAAAACTTTGCCCCTTAGGTCCCTTTCATACCTTTCCCCTCTCACCCTAAACCTATGCCCTCTAACTCTGGACTCTCCCACCTCAGGGAAAAGACCTTGTCTATTTATCCTATCTGCTCCTGCTCCTATTTCTTACGGCTGGGCTACACATAATGGAGAGAGAGGGTGTTCAGTATTGACCTTTGTGCCTTCCTACCTCTAAGCACTTTAGTCCATGACAGATTAATCATCTGCTGGGATGGATCTGGGAAAGGTTGGCACGTGTTGCAGGAGCCTTGATGTAGAGTCAACCCTTCTTTTCAATTCACTCAGGGGATTTGGGCATCACTGGCTGGGCCCAGTATTTATTGCCCTGTCCCTAGTTACCCTTGTGAAAGCAATGGGGAGCTGCCTTCTTGAACCACTGCAGTCCATTTGGTGGAGGTAGACCCACAGTGCCATTAGGGAAAGATTTCCAGGATTTTGACCCAGCGACGCTGAAGGAATAGTCTTACGAAGAGAGGTTGTGTGAACTCGGGCTTTTCACCCTGGAGAGAAGAAGGAAGAGAGGTGACTTGATAGAGGTGTGAGAGGCACAGAGAGAGTAGATAGCCAGAGACTTTTCCCCAGGGCAGAAATGGCTGTCGCAAGGGGTCATAATTTTAAGGTGATTGGAGGGAGGTGATAGGGGAGATGTCAGGGGTAGATTCTTAACACAGAGAGTGGTGGGTGCTTGGTGGGTACCCACTGCCAGCAGTGGGAGCAGTCAGGGACATTAGGGACACTTAAGCGACTGCTGGGCAAGCACATGGACAGCAGTAAGTTGAAGGGTGTGCAGGTTAGGTTGATCTTAGATTAACACATCGTGGGCCAAAGGGCCTGTACTGTACTGATCTATGTTCTATAAATGTCCAAATCAGGCTGGGAAATGACTTGGAAGGGGACTTGGAACAGATGGTGTTCCCATATATCTGCTGCCTTTGTCCTTGGAGGTGGTAGTGGGAAGGTGCTGTTTAAGGAGTCCCTACGGAGTGCATCTTGTAGGTAGTACACACTGCTGCTACTGAGCGTTGGCGGTAGAGGGAGTGAATGCTTGTGGATGTGGTGCCAATCAAGTGAGGGCTGCTTTGTCCTGGATAGTGTCGAGCTTCTCGAGTGTTGTTGGGGCTGCACTCGGGAGAAGGTGAGGACTGCAGATGCTGGAGATCAGAGTCGAGGGAGTGGTGCTGGAAAAGCACAGCAGGTCAGACAAGCATCCGAGGAGCAGGAGAATTAGCGTTTTGGGCAAAAGCCCTTCATCAGGAATGAGGCTTGTGAGCCGGAGGTTTAGAGAGATAAATGGGAAGGGGGTTAGGCTGGGGAGAAGGTAGCTGGGAATTTAATAGGTTGATGACGACCTTATGCCTGAAACGTCAATTTTCCTGCTCCTCGGAGCTATGCTCATCCAGGCAGGGGGCGGGGGGGAGTATTCCATCTCACTCTTGATTTGTGCCTGGTAGATGATGGACAGGCTTTGGGGAGTCATGAGGTGAGTTACTCGCTGTAGAATACCTGGCCTCTGACCTGCTCTTGTAACCATTGTGTTTATATGACAAGCCCAGTTGAATTTCTGGTCAATGGTAAACTCCCGGGATGTTGATAGCATGGGACTTAGTGATGGTGATACCACTCTGTTGGAGATGGTCATTTGTGTGAATGTGACTTGCCATTTATCAGCCCAAACCTGGATATTGAGAAATCCTTGGATAGACCAAAGAGCATCTTTGACCAGGTTAATGGTCCTGCAGGTTCATTTGGTTACCCGCCCCCCCCCCCCCACTTGAAGCAGAGCGCAGAGTTCTAAACTACAAAGCTGCTCGAGACAATCCCTGACAAAAACAATTGCATCTTGCTCCAGATTTTCTATACAGCGGCACAGTGAGCTGGAGCGGGTTGAGAAGAGATTCACTTGGAGAAAGTGAGGACTCCAGATGCTTCCCCTGCCACCGCAAGAAGTGCAAAACCTGCGCCCACACCTCCCCCCCCCCCCCCTCACCTCCGCCCCAGGCCCCAAAGGATCCTTCCACATCTGTCGGAAACGTTCCTGTACCTCCACCGATGCCATCTACTGCCTCCGTCGCACCCGATGTGGTCTCCTCACATCGGGGAGACAGGATGCCTCCTTGCGGATCATTTCAGGGAATATCTCCGGGACACCCACACCCACCAACCCCACCGCCCCACGGCCGAACACTTCAACTCCCCCGTCCACTCCACCAAGGACATGCAGGTCCTGGGCCTCCTCCATCGTCAAACCCTAACCACCAGGAGGGAGAACGCCTCAGCTTCTGTCTCGGAACCCTCCAACCCCAGGGCATCAATGTGGACTTCACCGGTTTCCCATTTCCCCTCCCTCCGCCTTATCCCAGTCCCAGGCCTCCAACTTGGCATCACCCTCTTGACCTGTCCATCGCCTTTCCCACTGATCCGCTCCACCCTCCTCTCCCCCACCTCCATCTACCTGTTACAGTCTCAGCTCCCATCCCCGAAGCCCCAGCCCCCTCCCATTTATCTCTCAGCACCCCCCAAGCCCACAAGCCTCTTTCCTGATGAAGAGACCATGCCCGAAACGTCGATTCTCCTGCTCCTCGGATGCTGCCTGACCTGCTGTGCTTTTCCAGCACCACGCTCTCGACTCTGAAGAGATTTATAAAGAAACGCAGGGTAAGCTGGGACTTCGTTTACTGGAGTATAGAAGGTGACCTTATAGCGGTTTGTAAAATAACGAGGGACATAGATGGGGTTAATGGTGGCTGTCCTTTCCCTCGGGTGGGGGATTTCAAGACTAATGAGGTGAGAGATGAGAGATTTTAAAAAGGCAAATCTTTTTACACAGAGGATGGAATGATCTTCCAGAGGAAGTGGTGGATGCAGGCACAGTTACAATATGTAAATGGCACTGACAGAAATACATGAATGGGAAAGGCTTGGAGAGATATAGGCCAGGAGCAGGCCGGTGGGACTAGTTTAATTTGGGGTTATGGTCGGCATGGGCTGGTTGGACCAAAGGGTCCGTGTCACATGACCCTATGACACTGGCCCCTTCCTTGCTGACCCCAGCCACCCTGAGAGCATCGTGGGGAGGGTTCGAGCCTCCAAGCACGTAGGAAGGATGGGACTGGAAAAGCCATCCCCTCATGTTGGTTCCAGAGTAGAAAAGTAGGGAAGCGTTGCTACAAGAAGAGAGTATTTGCGCAACCGCACTTCAAAGGCTTTGCGCAGTTTTAGTCTTCTTCCATTGGAGGTAGGTCAGAAAGCATTTAACAGGAAGACTGGGGGACGAGGGTGTTGTGTTTTGAAGAAAGTTTTGCAGTTTGGGAGCAGTGGCCTTACTTAAATCAAATAACATCAGGGGCCGTGAGAGGGTCAGTGCTGAGGGGGTATGTTTCCATGGAGGAGGGGAGGAGGAGTCTAGAACTGGGGGGTGTGGGGGGGCACCATACTGATAGTGAAGATCCTCTCATTTAAACAGCAAATGAGGAGGATTTTCTTCTTGCTGCAGATTATTAATCTTCATATCTCCCCCTTGCCCCACCACCTAGTGAATGGAATATATTCAGAGGCCGACTTCGACAGATGGTCGACTCTCCAGGGAGTTGAGGGTTGTAGGAGCAGGCAAGGGAGGGAGAGTTAGGGCTCACCGACGCATCAGCCGAGGTTTAGTCACATGGGCTGCACAGAGGGGCCGAATGGCCCATGCTCCAGGTCTTTCTCTTCGCTTCGGTCAATGGGGTTTTGGAACACACGCGGCGTAGACAGTCGGTCACAGATCCGGCCGAGAGGAACTTACTCTCCCTTGTCCCAACACGGACCGCGGGGCAAGCGCAACAGTGAAAAATCACAGCAGGCACACGTCAGCCACGGAAGGGGTCAGAGGTCACGGTGGGTCATCCCTGTCAGAGAATGGAGGACGGCTTGGGCTAGTCTTACCCAAGGGGGAGACGCAGGACCTGCGATGGCGGGAGGAAGGTTGTGGTGGGGGGGCATAAACTACATGGAGCAGCCAAAAGCACACGTGTGGACATCTGTCAGAGCCTCCTGAGGCAATAGGGCTCCTGGTGAAGAAACAAGAGGAGACCATCCATGACATGAGCACCACAAGGTCTCAACATCCTGCATTTAAAAATGGCTGACCTCAGTGGGATTTGGAAGCAGCCACCAGCCATGAATGAAATGTCGCCTTTAAGAAAATTGTAAGGCTTACGCTTGGCCGAACGCCATGTGCTTTGTTTTTATATCTTCCACTACACTGTTAGCCACACAAGACTTCGCTAAGGGAACTTCCAGCTCTTGAGATAACAATCTGCCCTCAGACAAATTCGCCAGAAGAAATTAGCCCCACTAGTACCTGACGAAAGCTTGTACTTCCAAGTAAACCTGTTGGACTATAACCTGGTGTTGGGTGATTTTTAACTCTGTACACCCCAGTCCAACACCGGCTCCTCTATCGCCAGAAGACGGCAGCCTCCAGTCAGCGTTGGGCCTGGGGTGTCTATCAATATTAATATGCAAGTTCCCCTCCAAGCCACTTACCATCCTCACTCTGAAACCTATCACCATTCTTTCAGTGTCAAAATCCCGGAAATCTCTCTCCGACAACATCGTGGGTCTACCTACAGCACGTGGACTAAAGCGGTTCAAGTGGGCAGCTCACCCCCCAACCCCCCCACCACCCCCACCCCACCTTCTCAAGGGGGCAGCTAGGGACAGGCAATAAATGCTGGGCCAAGCCAGAAATGTCGGCATCCCACTAGGGAATTAAAAAAAAGGAGCACGAGCAGATCCTTCTGAGGACATGGACGTGAAACGTTAACTGTGCTTTTCCCTCCACAGGTGCTGCCAGACCTGCTGAGTTTCTCCAGCAATTTCTGCTTTTGTTTCTGATTTCCAGCGTCTGCAGTTGTTTTGGCTTCTCGTCCAGGTAACGGCGCGCCTTTTCTACGGCAACGTCTCCACCAATTGAAGTCGTCTTGCCAATCAGTCGGCGCCCTCTCCTCTCGCATTGGTTTTTATCTCTTGGATTGGTGTTCTTGTGAATTGCCCAGCTGAGCACTAGATGGGACCAACTTGGGGAGGTGGGGGTGGGGTGGGGGGGGGGGGGGGTCCATCCAGTTCCCATAATGCCACTGGTTAATTGGAGATAGTGACTGCAGTCAATGGAGAAATCAGTAACAAATCTGCAGGAGTCCTGTCGACTGAAGGGCTGTGCTCCCTCTGCTGGGCAGTTGACAGGTTGACGATGTCCTAAACCCCTCACTGAACTCCTTTTCCTAGTTTCAAAACTGTGTACGAACACGCAAACTGGCCAATTTATCTATACTGCAATTATATTCCATGCTCGTCTCCCACATTCTTCACGTAACACGATCAGCATGAGTTTCACTCCTTACTCCCTCTTGCTTTTATTGAACTTCCCCTTATCTGTACTGTTCACCTCAATCCCTCCCATATTCTTACCAGACTCAGGCTTGTGAAGTTCCTGCAGAATTTCCCATTGATTCCAGTGTGTAGTATACTTTGCCGTTTTTAGAGAGAGAAGCCCAGCCTGTTTGGCTTTCTCTGATAAAATAGAACCTCTCTAGATCCTTCCACGTCTATCTTTACATCTTCTACGTCCTTTGTAATTGTAATATGGCGAGCAGAACTGGGCCCAGTGCTCCCTGCGTAGTTTCACCATGGTTCAACGTAATCATGCCTTTGACAAAATAAAACATCTGCAGATAGAGGGTTAGAGTCATAGAGATGCACAGCATGGAAGCAGACGCTTCAGTCCAACTTGACCAGGTATCCTAACCTAATCTAGTCTCATTTGCCAGCAATTGGCCCATATCCTTCTAAACCCTTCCTATTCATGTCCCCATCCAGATGCTTTTTAAATGCTGTAACTGTACCAGCCCCCACTACTTCCTCTGGCAGCTCATTCCATACACACACCACCCTCTGCGTGAAACAATTGCCCCTTAGGTCCCTTTTATATCTTTCCCCTCTCACCCTATGCTCTCAAGTTCTGGACTCCACCTTAATGACCAGGGAATAGTTAACACTGAATCACTGAATTAAGGGGAGGTGATGGACTAGTGGTGTTATCACTGGAGTGTTCATCCAGGGTAATGTTCAAGGGACCTAGGTTCAATCCTGGCATGGTGGCTGTGGAAATTTAAATTCAATAAAACGTCTCTTCAATTAAATGTCTAACCATGAATGCATTCTCAGGAAAACATCCATCTAGTTCACAAATGCCCTTTAGTGAAGGAAACTGCCATCCTTACCTGGTCTGGCCTACATGTGACTCCAGACCCACAACGATGTGGTTGACTCTTAATTGCCCTCTGGGTATGGGCAATGAATGCTGGCCCAGCCAGTGATGCCCTCATCCCATGAATGACCAATCAGGAAATAGAAAGTCCTGTGGTGCAGTGCTGTGTCCCTATCTGTGGGTCAGAAGGTCTGAGTTCACATCACACTCTTATGGAGTGTAGGCTATAACATATCACAGCATCCCTACAGTGTGGAAACAGGCCATTCAGCCCAAGTCCACCCCGACCCCACCAAAGAGTAACCCACTCCCCTCCCCTAATATCTTACATTTATGCCTGACCAATGCTTCTACCCTACACATCACTGAACATTATGGACAACTTAGCACGTCCAATTCACCCTAACCTGCACATAGAGTCTTGGAGATGTACAGCACGGAGGTGGGCGGCATGGTGGCTCAGTGGTTAGCACTGCTGCCTCAAAGCATCAGTGTCCCTGGTTTGATTCCTGCCTTTGGCGACTGTCTGTGTGGAGTTTGCACATTCTCCGCGTGTCTGTGTGGGTTTCTCTCACAGTCACATAGTGTTAGATATATTAGTCAGAGGAAAATGGGTCTGGGTGGGTTACTCCTCAGAGGGTCAGTGTGGATTGGTCGGGCTGAAGGGCCTGTTTCCACACTGTAGGGAATCTAATCGAAACAAACCCTTTGGTCCAACTTGTCCATGGCGACCAGATATCCCATGTAGGGTGGAGACTGCTGTTGTGTGTCTCACTCGTAAACCGAGAGCCAGCCATTTTGTGGAAGTAAACTTTAGTAGAGCACACAGCAGTTTGATACTCTCAAGGCTAATTTCTACCTCAAAGCATGTCCACTTGAGTTAATCATTGTTTCAAAGAACAAAGTACAAAGAAAATTACAGCACAGGAACAAGCCCTTTGGCCCTCCAAGCCTGCGCTGATCCAGATCCTCCATCCTAAACCTGTTTTCCAAGAATCAGTATTCCCTCTGCTCCCCGCCCATTCATGCATCCATCTTAAATGATTCTATCGTTCCTGCCTCTACCACCTCCACTGGTAACATGTTCCAGGCACCCATCACCATCTGCATAAAGAACTTTCCACACATATCTCCCTTAAACTTCCCCCTCTCACCTTGAATTTGTGACCTCTAGTAATAGAGTCCCTGACTCTGGGAGAAAGCTTCTTGCTATCCACCCTGTCTATACCCCTCATGACTTTGCAAACCCCAATCAGATTCCCCCCCTCAACTTCCACCTTTCTAATGAGACTAATCTTAATCTACTCAACCTCTCTTCATAGCTAGCGCTGTCCAGACCAGGCAGCACCCTGATGAACTTGCTGATGTGGCGACTAGAACTGTACGCAGTTCCAGTCACACCAGAGATAGAAAAAGCATGGTGTGTGATATTTACACTTACTAAAGGGAGCGATATGTAACAACCAGTTTCAGAAACCTACCGAGGGAGCGATGGGGAGAAGGTGAGTTGCTGGATCATGTATTTCTCAGCCGCCGCTTTTGAAGCTGGGCAGGTTGGTAAATACAGGTCAACTGGCCCGACCTCTCCCATTTTACAGGGAGGGGGTGAGTCGCAGGTTGGTGGAAGGAGGGGTCAGGCTGCCTACTCAAGCTGAGGCTGAGGGCAATTTGTGGCAAATGGCCAAGCCTGTGACCTCCCTCTGTCACTCTTTTACCCACAGCTGTGTGGGGGTAGCCTGGCAAGTTCTGCTGAGCTGGATTCAACTGAGAAAGCTCCTGTGTTGGGAGCAGCAGGCAATGAGAGCAAGGGAGCGATTGAGTTTGATGGAAGTGGGTGAAGGTGCAGTGAGTTATGATACAGGAGCAGGAATGAGACGTGCTCAATGAGCATGTAGGAAGGCCTGAGGCTCCTGTTCTGGACCAGACCAGACCTCCTCAAAATATATTAAGGAGGTAGCCTTGACCCTAACTTTATTTATTATTAAAGCAAATGTAAATTGCCTGTTCTGGAGGCAATGCGACTGGTCAAATTACTCGATGTGAAGCAAAACACAATCTATTTACAGACTGTAGATAAGATACAACCAACGATAGAGGAGTTTAGGATAACTAAAGGGGGCGGCACAGTGGCTCAGTGGTTAGCACTGCTGCCTCACAGCGTCAGGGACCAGGGTTCAATTCCAGCCTCGGGTGACTGTCTGTGTGAAGTTTGCACATTCTCCCCGTGTCTGCGTGGGTTTCCTCCGGGCGCTCCGGTTTCCTCCCACAGTCCAAAGGTGTGCAGGTTAGATGAATTGGCCATGCTAAATTGCCCGTAGTGTTAGGTGCATTAGTCAGAGGGAAATGGGCCATGGGTGGGTTACTCTTCAAAGGGTCGGTGTGGACTTGTTGGGCCGAAAGGCCTGTTTCACACTGTAGGGAATCTAATCTAATCAAACTTAACTGTATTGATAAACCTAACAGAGTAGTAGACACAGTCCCCATTACTCATTAACTGTTCCAGGACAGTAACATTCCATAAACACACCCCTTCGCAAAGAAAGGAAAACTCAGACACAGATTCTCACATGCAGTTCTCTAATCCAGGAGGAAATATTGTGAAGAGAAGACTCAGAGAGAACAGCAGCCAGGAGACATTGACTGAGGCTTCCAACTCTGTTGAGCCCCCAAAAGCTATTGTAAAAACCAAAACACACAGGTCCTAATCTGAGAGAGCTGGCCACAACCATTCAGGCTGTTTAACAAGAACCCAAGGCCTCCCAGGCTGTTCACTCCAGGGATCTTAACTAGCCAGCTCGGTACTTCTGCCTTACAACCTCTCTTTACAAAATAAATACCAGGACCAAACAAGCTGTTAAAGTGACAGCATTGTCTCAGTAGGGTGGATTACTGGTTGGGAGGATGAAAAGGCTATGAAATGTTGAGTGGACATGATGAATGGAATAATGGGAATCATCGATCATGGGACTGGGGGAGGTGAGGGTGTAGTGTCAGTGCTAGAGTTAGCGGTGGTTGTGTGAACATGGGGTAGCAGACGCACAGAGTTTCTAGCACTTACCCTTGACCTGTTCAGACTGTGTTACAAATTGTTTTACACGTCACTCCCAACACTGCATTGGCCTGGGTTGCTAACTCTGTCTCTTTTTATTCCAAAATTATACTTTATTCAATTTAAAAAATTGTATATATACATATTGTCACAAATTCAGATCAGTTCTGTACAGTTGCTTATCAAATTAGCAAAATAAAATCATTGGACCATGACTCTATCCAACTCTCTTATACACACAATGCCAATATGTTAAGAGGATGTGGGTGTACTGTACCTTTAAGAGGGTTGAAAGCTAGCAGAACTACCTGACACAGCACCAAGTCTTCTGAACAGGATATAATGTAACATTTGCTTGAACAACTTGATTAGCTGGTTGCCTGGAGACACCAAAAAATAATTCGAATTTGGCCAATCAGTTTAAATTATACCCTGAAAAATGTCAAACTCCAATCCAGTTTGAATTTCATATTTTGACAATCTAAAAATCCAACATCTCAATCCGATGCTTTGGGGGTATAATACCATGGAAAACTGAACAATTGGGAGGAGAACTGCCAAGGCACCAGCATTTGCGGACTGACTGGAGAATAGCTCTCTTAAAGGTACCTTTATCGATCCGTGACCTGTGACCCTAAGAGGAAAATCCAAATAGAATCAAATAGATCCGAATAGCTAGTTGGTTTTGAGAATTTAATTTTTTCAGGAAATCTTAATCGGGTGGTTTTATCGGACTAGTATTATAGACGGGAAAGTAGAAGATAGGTTAGAGAAAGGAGCTGTAAATAACTATTCTCTGTTATACATTAAGCAATTAAATTGTTAATTTGTACTTTAAATAGTTCTTGGCCTCTCGAATTTTCACAGATTACTGCGTGGGGTAAATTTTTTCTGTGTTGCTGGTTTAAATTAAGCAGGAGGGTTTACCTCGAGTCGTAACAAATATTTTCATGTATTTGAGGCAACAGGAGAATCCAATAACTGAACGGAGCCCCCACTTACCTTCACCAGGAAGGCCCCAGATGGTGGTCTTTCCCCACTGCCCCTTGGCAGCAGCTGCCCCAAGATTCAGCACATCCCTCAGCACATAGTCCTGGACCTTGCGATGTGCCAGTCTGCAACACTCGGTCAGGGTCAACTCCTTGCTGAAGGTCCTCCAGGCACAGTCGATGTTTGTCTCGGTGTGTCCCCCGGGGAACAGCCCGTAGAGCATGGAGTCACGGAGTTGCTCGGGACAAACCTCGACCCAAACCAATGCATCACCCTCCAGACTCCCTTTACTAAATCCAAGCTGATGGTGCGACCTCTTTTTCCAGTCAGTGAGATGGCACTTTCCACCTCCCTATTCACACCAGCACCTCCAGGTGAAGCTGGGGGTGAATGGAACAGCTCATTTTCCATTCCTGGTCACATAAAAGGCGCCAGAACACAGCCGGAAGGGCAGTTCCCGGCTTCGCAACATCTGCTGTGGAGCTGAGGGGGTTCAACGTGGCATGGCTGGTGTGAACCTCACAGAGCCCTGGCAACAGCGGGCACTTCCACCTGACCTGTTCCACCATTCCATGAGATGTCATCGTGGGCTATGCCAGAGTGGAACCTCAAAAGAAAAACACTTGCCTAACGAAACCGGGAAGGCCTGGATCCTGCAGAAGTTCCCTGAAACGTCCATAGATGGTGTCAATGCAAGGGACCCATCTCCTTCCTGGATGAGGTGGAATCAGTAAATGATACAATGCAGAAGAAGTCTATTCAGCCCATCGAGGCAAGCTGTTTGAAAGAATGAGCCCATTGACCCCACTTCCACTGCAGCTTATTTCTCTGGGCCTGCAACATTTTCCTTATCACGTATATTTCCAGTTTCTTTTTGGAAGATACTTTTTGATGACGTGAAACTTGAAAGGGTTCAGAAAATATTTACAAGGATATTGCCAGGGTTGGAGGGTTTGAGCTATGGGGAGAGGCTGAATAGGCTGGGCCTGTTTTCCTTGGAGTGTCGGAGGCTGAGGGGTGACCTTATAGAGGTTTATAAAGTCATGAGGAGCATGGATAGGGTGAATAGACAAAGTCTCCTCCTCGGGATGGGGGAGTCCAGAACTAGAGGGCAGAGGTTTAAGGTGAGAGGGGAAAGAGGGTGATGCGTGTATGGAGTGAAATGCCAGAGGCAGTGGTGGAGGCTGGTACAATTGCAACATTTAAAAGGCATTGGATGGGCACATGAAAAGGGAGGGTTTACAGGGATATGGACCAAGCGTTGGCTAATGGGACTAGATTAGGTTAGGATAAGTGGTCAGCGTGGCCAAGTTGGGCCGAAGGGCCTGTTTCTGTGCTGTACATCTCAATGACTCTAGGACTCTAACTTCAAGCACTGGTCTTAATAAATGCATATCAGGGGAAGGAGTACATCTGCGAGGCCTGATTCCTGGCCACAAGTCTTACTTCCCCAAAAGCTGTCATTCTGTCTGGTTTTTCACACAGCCGGTTGCTAACCCCATTGTGCATGCAGTCCGAATTTCTTTTTAGGAAGTGACTTTGTCAGCGATTACTTCACTCTTCCAGTGTGGACGAGAGCAGGTTGGAGTCTGTATTTAAACAGAGCCATTTACCCACAGGGGTGGTCACAGAACAATGACCCAGCCAGAATGAACTGCGGCATTGAGAGAGATTTGTTCATCAACAGGTTCAGAAATGTTATAATACACTTCTACAGCAAGTGGGCCTGGTACCCAGGCTTTCTGGTGCAGAGGGATGGAAACTAACACTGCACCACAAAAGTTGATGATTTTCCTCGAGATATCCTTCAGTGTTAATACCATAAGATTTAGGCCATTCAGCCCATTGAGTCTGCTCCACCATTCGATCATGGCTGATCTTATTCTCAACCCACTGTCCTGCCTTCTCCCCGTAACCCTCGATCCCCTTACTAGTCAAGAACTTATCTATCTCTGCCTCAAATGCACTCAACGACTCGGCCTCCACGGCCTTACACAGCCTTCGATTCTCCTCCTCCTCGGATGCTGTGCTTTTCCAGCACCACGCTCTCAACTCTGATAGAACATAGAACATAGAACATAGACAAATACAGCGCAGTACAGGCCCTTTGTCCCTCGATGTTGTGCCGATCCAAGCCCACCTAACCTACACTAGCCCACTATCCTCCATATGCCTATCCAATGCCCGCTTAAATGCCCATAAAGAGGGAGAGTCCACCACTGCTACTGGCAGGGCATTCCATGAACTCACAACTCGCTGAGTAAAGAACCTACCCCTAACATCTATCCTATACCTACCACCCCTTAATTTAAAGCTATGCCCCCTCGTAATAGCTGACTCCATACGTGGAAAAAGGCTCTCACGGTCAACCCTATCTAAACCCCTAATCATCTTGTACACCTCGA
>NC_057746.1:18998759-19089138 GCF_004010195.1 Chiloscyllium plagiosum | reverse complement strand
TCACCCTCCATGCCATACCTCCGTATTTTTTGCAGTAGTCTACCATGGGGAACCTTATCAAACGCCTTACTAAAATCCATATACACCACATCTACCACTTTCCCCTCGTCCACCTCCTTAGTCACCTTCTCAAAGAATTCAATAAGGTTTGTGAGGCACGACCTGCCCTTCACAAAACCTGATCTCCAGCATCTGCAGACCTCACCTTCTCCTTATACGGCCTCAGCAGTACATCCCCGGCTCTTATATTCCAACCCTCTCAAAATGAACGCTGACATTGCATTTGCCTTCCTAACCACCAAACGAATCTGCAGGTTAACCTCAAGAGAATCCTGAACCAGGTCTTCCAAGTGTCCTGGTGTTTCAGATTTTCGAAGGCTTTCCCCCTTTAGAAATAGGTCTGCACCTTTATTTTTCCGACCAAAGTGGATCACCTCGCACTTTCCCACACCGTGTTCCATCCGTGCCGTATATCTGCCCGTTAATCTTCAGCACATTGTGCGCTTTCTGTTCCCCCTCTTCCCCTTGTGTCCCCATGGTTGACTTGTCCTTCCCTCAGTATGATTCTTCTTCCTTGGGCTGAATCCCTGCTATTCCTCCTAAATTACTCCCAGAAACTGTAACCATTCCTACTCGACCTGCTGGGCTCCCCTCCAATTCACTCTGGCCAGTTCCTCCCTCACATCTTTGTAGTGACCTTTACTCAATTGTGATACCATCACGTCTGATTGGTGTATCTCCCTCAATCTCCAGGGAGAATTCTATTGTATTAGGATAGAATCCCCACAGTGTGGAAACAGGCCATTTAGCCCAATACGTCCACACTGACCCTCTGGCCAACATCCCATCCAGATTCACCCCCCCCCCCCCACCATTCCATAACTCTACCTTTCCCGTGGCTAACCCATCTAGTCTGCACATCCTTGGACAATTTAGCATGGCCAATCCACCCCAACCTGCACATCTTTGGACTGTGGGAGGAAACCGGAGCACCCAGAGGAAATCCATACAGACACGGGGAGAATGTGCAAACTCCACCCAGACAGTCGCCCAAGGCTGGAATCAAACCCAGGTCCCTGACGCTGTGAGGCAGCAGTGCTAACCACTGAGCCGCTGTGCCACCCTATGGGTTCCTTCACCTTAAGCTCCCTAATCAACTCTACCTCAGTGCACATCATCAAACCTGGGATTGCCTAGTCCCTAATGGACTCTGCCACAAGCTGCTCCAAAATGCTTTGTTGTAGACATTCCACAAATCCCTTTGTTGAGTCACACAGCACCGAAACAGACCCTTTGGACCAACCAGTCCATCCCAACCATGATCCCAAATTAAACTAGTCCTACCTGCCTGCACTTGGCCCACAACCCTCCAAACATTTCTTATTCACTACTTATCCAAGTGGTTTTTAGATGTTGCAACTGTACCTGCATCCACCACTTCCTTTCAAAGTTCATTCCACACACGAACCACTCTGTGTCAAAAACATCTTGGTTTTCCCAGTCGGCCTGCAAGCTGAAGTCCATCATGATGATTGTCATAATGCCTTTCTTGCATGCCTTTTCTATCTCCTGATTTATTTTCTGCCCCACATCCTGACTGTTGCGAGATGGCCTGTACATAACCCTAATGAGGTTCTTTTTTACATGTGGTTCCTCAATCCTACCCACGCCGATTCCGCACCTTCTGACCCTAGGAAGGAGAAGGTATATTTGCTAATTAACCTGTTCAGATATTTCAAAGTTCAAGTGACTGTTTCGAGATTTCCCTCTCTGCCAGTGCTCTGGGTGGACTGACGTTGCATTGGACTGTATCAGTTTCCCTTCTCCAGGAGCAATTCAGCAACGCAAAAGAAAAAAAAAATCAAGGAAGCTCAGATCCAAAACAAAACTGCCATGATTCTTGGATATATTTGAAATGTTGTGGTTGTGTTCGTCGAGCTGGGAATTTGTGTTGCAGACATTTCGTCCCCTGTCTGGGTGACATCCTCAGTGCTTGGGAGCCTCCTGCGAAGCGCTTCTGTGATCTTTCCTCCGGCATTTGTAGTGGAAACATCACAGGAGCGCTTCACAGGAGGCTCCCAAGCACTGAGGATGTCACCCAGACAGGGGACGAAACGTCTGCAACACAAATTCCCAGCTCGGCGAACAGAACCACAACAACGAGCACCCGAGCTACAAATCCTCTCCCAAACTTTGAATTTGAAATGCAAGACGGAAAATGCGATAACACTGAACAGGTCAGGCAGTGTCAATGGAGAGGAACAGATTGGAACTGGAATAACCCTTTGGAAACAGATGCTTTGGTCCAACCCGTCCATGCCGACCAGATATCGTAAAAAGATCGAGTCCTATTTCCAAACCAAAAAAAAATAGAGTCGAGAGTTTGGCGCTGGAAAAGCACAGCAGGTCAGGCAGCATTCAAGGAGCAGGCGAATCGACGTTTCAGGCAAAAGCCCGTCATCAGGAATGAAGAGCTCGGAACGTCGACTCTCCTGCTCCTCGGATGCTGCCTGGCCTGCTGTATTTTTCCAGCGTCACACTCTCGGCTCTAATCTCCAGCATCTGCAGTCCTCACTTTCGCCGAAAGAAAAATAGGCCTGGCATCTCAGGTCTTGCAATGAACCAATTTCGGGAATCCTTTCAACACAAATGCTCAACATAAGGAAGCGCTTTCATATTTCTAATTTTCAGGTTCAGCTATTTCAGAATAATGGTCATCATCATCGGTGGTCCCACACAGACGGGACGGACTCTCTCCCACTCTCAGGGGGAGTCGGTAGGTGGCTGTGCAGACCGATGGGCCTACCGCAGGCTCTGTTGCCCTGGGGGCAGAAGGTGGTCATGGGAAGGGGTAGATGGTGGGTGTGGTGTGGGTGTGGCAGCCCGCTCCTTCCCCTGTTTGCTCCCCAGCTTCCGCGTTTTCCCAACGGCAAGTCTCGAGGTTCTCCACGCTATCCAGGACACTCCTCCCCCACTCTGGGACGGTCTCGGCCCAGTGATTCCCAGGTGTCTGTGGGAATGCCACACTTCCGCAGTCAGGCCTTGAGGGTATCCCTGAAGGGCTTCCTCTGCCCCACCTGGGGCTCGCCTGCCCTTTCGGAGCAGGGAGTGGAGCACCTGTTCTGGGGGTGGGGGGGGTGGCGGTCTCGTGTTGGATGGCGTGCCCAGCCCCTCCTTGCAGCCAATCGGGGAGGGGGGGGGGGGTGTCAGTGCCTCGATGCTGGGGATGTTGGCCTGGTGGCGGACGCTGCTGTTGGTGCATCTGTCTTCCAAATGGATTGGCGGGATCTTGCCCAGGCAGCGTTGGTGGTCCCACTCCAGGACGCTGAGGTGCCCGCTGTAGACAGGCCGTGTCTCAGAGCCGTATCGGAGGGCAGGGAGCCCCCACAGCTCTGGAAACTGTGGGCTTGATGTCAGATCTGAGGTCGCTGTCCTTGAACACTCTTTACCTCAGGTGGCCGAAGGCTGCGTTAGCACACTGGAGGCAGTGCTGAATCCCTTCACCAGCCAGGCCGCTGCCGAGCAATTGGAAGTGGTTATAGTGCAATGATAGTGAAACCCCTGTGGTGAATGGAGTGGCTGAGGGAGATAAATCCCAAGCATTGGCAGCAGATGGCAGTGTCGTGAATTGTGGAGTGATGTACTCCACTGCAGACAGCATTTTAACTTCAATACAAACCTTTATTGATACTGCAGCTTATATCTTGCAGTGTATTACTGAATGATCCGCCACTGAGAATTTTTATTAGTTCCAGTGGTCTGGAGGCTGGGTGCTGGCACGGACTTGGGTAAAAAGGTAGTTCAAGTACCTTTTAAAACATTATTATTATGCTGAACTTTTGTTTATTATTCTTCCAATGTTGTACCAAATACTTGAGGATCTGTAGCTAGGTATCTGTCCCTAAGATGATGCCATAAGCAACGATAGTATAAACTTAACGCTCATTCGAGAGCGTGTGACAATAAAGCTAATTCGCGTTCTCATTCCAATGTCAGTGCAACCAACAACCAGGTTGAGCTTTCTCTGTTCGAACGGGACAGAAACACCAGAAGGCGCTCCAAGTACAGTGAGAGTGAAACAGTGAGAGTGAAACACTACCCGAGCAAAAGGGGAAGGTGAATATTGTCTATGCTGAGCAAATCCGAGGAAGTGGTGGGGCACCATGCATTTCTCACACACACAGTTATAGAGTCAAAGAGATGAACGATAATTGAGAGATCAAACAAGCAGTCATAGAGTCATAGAGATATACAACACAGACCCTTCAGTCCAACCTGTCCATGGTGACCAGATATCCCAACCCAATCTAGTCCCACCTGCCAGCACCCGGCCCATATCCCTCCAAACCCTTCCTATTCATGTCCCCATCCAGATGCCTCTTAAATGTTGCAATTGTACCAGCCTCCACCACATCCTCTGGCAGCTCATTCCATACCCGTACCACCCTCTGCGCGAAAAAGTTGCCCCTTAGGTCCCTTTTATATCTTTCCCCTCTCACCTTAAACATATGCCCTATAGTTCTGGACTCCCTGACCCCAGGGAAAAGACTTTGTCTATTTGTCCTATCCACACCTCTCATAATTTTATAAGCCTCTATAAGGTCACCCCTCAGCCTCCGACGCTCCAGGGAAAACAGCCCCAGCCTGTTCAGCCTCTCCCTGTATTCAAACCCTCCAACCCTGGCAACATCCTTGTAAATCTTTTCTGAACCTTTTCAGGTTTCACAACATCTTTCCAATGGGAAGGAGACCAGAATTGCACACAATATTCCAACAGTGGCCTAACCAATGTCCTTTACAGCCGCAACATGACCTCCCAACTCCTGTACTCAATACTCTGACCAATAAAGGAAAGCATACCAAACACCTTCTTCACTGTCCTATCTACCTGCGACTCCACTTTCAAGGAGCTATGAACCTGCATTCCAAGGTCTCTTTGTTCAGCAACACTCCCCAGGACCTTACCATTAAGTGTATAAGTCCTGCTAAGATTTGCCTTCCCAAAACGCAGCACCTCACATTTATCTAAATTAAACACTATGTGCCGCTACTCAGCCTATTGGCTCATCTGATCAAGATCCTGTTGTTATTCCTCTGGCAGCCCCTGCCATACATGTACCACCCTCTGCGTGAAAAAGTTAGCCCTTAGGTCCCTTTTATATCTTTCCCCTCTCACCTTAAATCTATGCCCTCTACTTCTGGACTCCCCCACCCCAGGGGGACAGAACTTGTCTATTTACCCTGTCTATGCTCCTCATGCTTTTATGAACCTCTACAAGGTCGCCCCTCGGCCTCCGACGCTCCAGGGAAAACAGCCCCAGCCTGTTCAGCCTCTCCCTGTAGCTCAAACCCTCCAACCCTGGCCACATCCTTGTGAATTTCTTCCGACCCCTTGTCGGACAGATTTCCTAGCAACAGGCTGGAACCATGAAGAGAGCAGGCAGAAACGTCTCCACAGGGAAGTGGAAAAAATCCAAACAGGTCCGTTGTGCCACAGCAGTTTTTCCCCGGAGAAGTTGCAAATCTGGGAGTTCAGCTGTCGTGAGTGGACTCTCAGAGATCGGAAAAATGGCAATGCTACAAAAGATTGTTTATGACTGAGCAACAGGGAAAATATGCTCACACTTTCAATTTGTTTACAATTTTAAAGAAATAAACCTGAGCCAGTATCCTTATTTTGGAACTGTTCTGGGTTTGCTTTTTATATTTGATGGTTTGGGTGAATTAAAGGGCAGCATCGATTTTGCTGACAATTATGTCATGGATTCCCTACAGTGCGGAAACAGGCCATTAGGCCCAACAACTCTACACCGACCCTTCCGAAGGGCATCCCACCCAGACCCATTCCTCTACCTTTACCCCTGACTAATGCCCCTAACCTACACACACCCCTGAACACGATGGACAATGTAGCACGGCCAATTCACCTAACTTGAACAGCTTTGAACTCTGGGAGGAAACCGGAGCACCCGAAGGAAACCCACGCAGACACTGGGGAGAATGTGGAAACCTCTACACAGACAGTGGGAGGGAATCGAACCTGAGTCCCTGGCGCTGTGAGGCAGCAGTGCTAACGACTGAGCCACTGTGTCGCCATTAGAGAAATACGGACCCTCAGACCATGTCCCAAATACTGGTGCAAAGTGACATTGTGTACTGTTTAATCCAGCTTAATCTGCTCCCAGGATTAGTCACCAGTTTTGCCACCGAGTTGGAAAAGGTTGATATCAGCATCAGGGCTGAAATCCTGGGAGCTGTTTCCGGTTTTGACCGGAAGGAGGATACTTCCACAAGTTTCTTGAAGATCAGACAGCGTTTTCAAACACGTGGAGGGGAAGGTGATGCTGCACAGTGTATCCTACAACCCTCTGTGCTGCTGGAGCCCTGGCCTGTCACTGGGTCCTTTCTGCGCACAACGCGACAGAGCAATGAGTGCTCAAGACCATAACCCAACTCTACTCCTACTGCATTCAGAAAATCCATGGCCAACACTTTGGAAACCTCTGGGATGCATTGTTGAGATGGCCTTTGCAGGAGTCTCTGAGAAGCAGATTGTGTTCCTCATTTTGGGTTTTTTTTTTTATGAGTCCGTCACTGGCTAGGCCAGCATTTACTGCCCATCCCTAATTACCCAGAATACAGTAAAGGGTCAACCACACCGCTGTGGTTCTGGAGGACATGTAGGCAGTTTCCTTCCCTAAAGGGCATTAGTGAACCAGATGGGTTTTCCCAACAATTGGCAATGGATCTATGGCAGATTTTTATTGAATTCAAGATTTTTACATATCCTACAGTATGGAAACAGTCCCTTCGGCCCACACCGACCCTCTGAAGAGCAACCCACCCAGACTGATTCCCCCACCTCATATTTATTCCTGACTAATACACCTAACGCTAGTACACACAATTTAGCACAGCCAGTTCACCTAACCTGCACACCTTTGGACTGTGGGAGGAAACCGGAGCACCCAGAGGAAACCCACACAGCCGGGGGGAAGAATGTGCAAACTCCACACAGGGTAAAAACAATGACTGCAGATATACTGGAAACCAGATTCTGGATTAGTGGTACTGGAAGAGCACAGCTGTTCAGGCAGCATCCGAGGAGCAGTAAAATCGACGTTTCAGGCAAAAGCCCTTCATCAGGAATAAAGGCAGAGAGCCTGAAGGGTGGAGAGATAAGCTAGAGGAGGGTGGGGGTGGGGAGAAAGTAGCATAGAGTGCGATAGGTGAATGGGAGAGGGGATGAAGGTGATAGGTCAGGGAGGAGGGTGGAGTGGATAGGTGGAAAAGAAGGTAGGCAGGTAGGACAAGTCATGGGGAGGGTGCTGAGCTGGAAGTTTGGAACTAGGGTGAGGTGGGGGAAGGGGAAAATTCCACACAGCCAGTTGCCCAAGGTAGAAATCGAACCTGGGTCCCTAGTACTGTGAGGCATCAGTGCTAACCGCTGAGCCACCTACAAGTTCCATCATCTGCTGTCGTATTACTTAGGTTTCTAGCTTAACAATGCAGCGACGATACCACTAGGCCATTGCCTCCCCCCGCAACTAGAAAAGGAGATTTGTTTCAGCACAGTCGGCATTTTTCCCAGTTCCAGCTGGGGTTGCTGATAGAACCTGCTAACAGACAGATGATTCCTCCCGGAGCGAGGTTTGCGCGTTCCCACACACCCCCCCCCACTGTCCGAGTGTTTACACCTGCTGCATTTGCACAACTCCTGACTCCAGATCCTGGGAACACCCAGCACCTCCTCAGCAAAACCCTCTGCTGAACGGATTGAGATGTTTCTCTGTTTTGCTGTCGGTCTCTCCACCCCGTCCACCTCCTCCCCTCTCTCCAACCCCAGGCATCGCAGCACCAGGAAGAGTTCCTGGGTCCATTCCTCCCTCCAACAACCCGCCTCCTGGTCGATTGGATGTCGCTGATGAGGTTGACGGAAAGCACGGCAAGTGAAACTGGTAAAAGGAACAGCTGAACACATAGCTCTGCCCGTCGGAGTCTCAGGATAAGGCCCAGGATCAGACCACGGTAGAATCTGTGGCAAGACTTAAGTTTAGTCAGTTGCGGTCAATTGTCTGTGTGGGTCTGACTCGTACTAATGTATGCCGTCATCAAATGCAATAAGTCAATCTATGAACCTGATCTATATCCTGCTGTATCCGTTGACAGCCTAACTCTTAACTCACAACACCGCAAATTTTCACATGCTCTGCAAACTTACTAATCAGGCCATCTTTATCTCCAGGGAGAAAGTGAGGACTGCAAGTGCTGGAGATCAGTCATAGAGATGTACAGCTTGGAAACAGACCCTTCGGTCCAACCCGTCCATGCCGACCAGATATCCCAACCCAATCTAGTCCCACCTGCCAGCACCCGGCCCATATCCCTCCAAACCATTCCTATTCATATACCCATCCAAATGCCTTTTCAATGCTGCAATTGTACCAGCCTCCACCACATCCTCTGGCAGCTCATTCCATACCCATACCATCCTCTGAGTGAAAAAGTTGCCCCGTAGGTCTCTTTTATATCTTTCCCCTCTCACCCTAAACCTACGCCCTCTAATTCTGGACTCCCCAACTCCAGGGAAAAGACTTTGTCTATTTATCCCATCCACACCCCTCATAATTTTGTAAACCTCTATTAGGTCACCCCTCAGCCTCCGATGCTCCAGGGAAAACAGCCCCAGCCTGTTCAGCCTCTCCCTATAGCTCAAATCCTCCAACCCTGGCAACATCCTTGTAAATCTTTTCCGAACTCTTTCAAGTTTCACAACATCTTTCCGATAGGAAGGAGATTGGAAAAAACATGGCAGGTCAGGCAGAATCCAAGGTGCAGGAGAATCGACACTTCTGGCATAATGATTCCATTCCTGAAGAAGGGCTCATGCCCGAAACTTTGATTCTCCTGCTCCTCGGATGCTGCCTGACCTGCCGTGTTTTTCCATCTTCATATCCATCTAGATCATGTCTATAAGCCACAAACAACAGAAATTCCAGCACTAATCACTGCGGAACTCCACTGGGATTACAGATCTACTGTCAGAAAAATACCCCTCCACAATTAAGCTCTGTCTTCTATAATTTTGGATCCACCTTATAAATTCACCCGTGGGTCCCATCTTCCGGAGCAGCCTATGCTTAGACTTCTTGACAAACGCTTTCCTAATGACCGTGTAAACATGACCCACTGCCCTACCCTCAATCATCTCCATCACTTTGTTGAAAGACTCGATCGAATTTGGTGACTCAAGAACTTCTCCTGCATAAAAGGCCATGCTGACTATCCCTAATTGGTCCATCATTCTCCAAAGGTGAGTAAATCCTGACCCAAAGAAACTTCTCCGATAATTTCCCTACCACTCGATGCAAGGTTCACCAGCAATTGGATAATTTTCCACATTCAAAAAGTGTGGTGCTGGAAAAACGCAACCGGTCAGGCAGCATCCGAGGAGCAGGCAAATCGACATTTCGGGCATAAGCCCTTTTTCAGGAATGTGGTGGGGTGGTTTGAGGGGTGGGGGCCAAGGGAGCTGGGAGATAAATGGGAGGGTGGTGGTGGGGCTGGAGGAAGGTAGCAGGGACTGCGATAGGTAGATTGGGGTTGGGGGGGTGATGGTGATATGTCGGAGAGGAGGGTGGAGAGGATAGGTGGGAAGGAAGATGGACAGGTCAAGAGGGCGGTACTGAGTTGGAAAGTTGGGACTGGGAGAAGGTGGGCAGCACGGTGGCATTTGTGGGCGGCACGGTGGCACAGTGGTTAGCACTGCTGCCTCGCAGCGCCATAGACCCGGGTTCAATTCCCGCCTCAGGCGACTGACTGGGTGGAGTTTGCACATTCTCCCCGTGTCTGCGTGGGTTTCCTCCGGGTGCTCCGGTTTCCTCCCACAGTCCAAAGATGTGCAGGTTAGGTGAATTGGCCATGCTAAATTGCCTGTAGTGTTAGGTAAGGGGTAAATGTAGGGGTATGGGTGGGTTGCGCTTCGGCGGGGCGGTGTGGACTTGTTGGGCCGAAGGGCCTGTCTCCACACTGTAAGTAATCTAATCTAATCTAAAGTAATCTAATCTAATCTAATCTAAGGTGGGGGGAGGGGAGGTGGGGAAACTGGTGAAGTCCATATTGATGCCGCGTGGTTGAAGGGTCCCAAGGCAGAAGATGAGGCGTTCTTCCTCCAGGTGTCTGGTGAAATCTACATTGAACAGAAAGTCAAGCTTTCCTCAATATTTAACCTGTGCTCTACCTTCGGTCAGGACAACGGAATGAGCTTTACTCTTTAGAGTCCATTGAATCCAAGTTTCAATACCTGCTATGCCAGCATTCAAATCAATATCTCCCAGAATTCCCCCAAGGCTCAGGCTAGGGCTGCTCTGGGGCTCTGAGCTCTTTATGGAAGTGGATACTACAGATGCTGGAGATCAGAGTCAAGACTAGAGTGGTGCTGGAAAAGCGCAGCAGGTCAGGCAGCATCTGAGGAGCAGGAAAATCAGACATTTCAGAATTCCTGATGAAGGGCTTTTGTCCGAAACGACGCTTTTCCTGCTCCTCAGATGCTGGCTGAGCTGCTGTGCTTTTCCAGCACCACTCTGATCTTGGCTCTGAGCTGTTTGTCCGAACTCCATGCCATCGCCTGGCCTCACCTCCCCAGCTGAGCTTTACTCCGTAACCTACCCTTCTGTCGAACCAAGGACAATTAGCAGCCCATTAGTGAGCCATTGCCGACTCATGCACGAGATTGTGGAAACATTGCAGCAGAGTTTATGGAAACATTGCAAAAGAGGTGACTCACCCACCAAACTGATCACTGTAAGTATTTGTAAAAGACCCATCATCCGATTGGTGCGCTGAAGCTAAACAAATTTCGAGTGCCTGTGTGGATTTTGTAATGCTTGTGCAATTCCTGTAAAGATCCCGTGACACTGGATGAGAGAAAAAAAAACAATTATTTTGATGATGTGGCCACACACAGAAAAGTTTGAGTCTCCCTTTTGTTGTGTCTTAATGTGCCTGAAACGCATAGAACATAGAACAATACAGCGCAGAACAGATCCTTCGGCCCTCAATGTTGCGCTGACCTGTGAACTATTCTCAGCTCATCATCCATGTGCCTATCCAAGGATCGTTTAGATCTCCCTAGAGATTTAAGCATCCAAAGATTTGCCCTCTTAAGGCATTGAGAGAGAGGTGGGCAGAACAGGGGCAGCAGTGCATTAACTAGCCTTTCGTCGCCACTTTAATTTAATCCCCTTCCTCCTCCCTTACCCCTTCTCATTTTTTTTAAAACTGTTGCCTGATGGGCAGTGCTTTCTTTGTTAAAATTGTCAAACGGTGGAAGATAAGTGCCCAAAAAAAAACCATGAAACCAAGACGTATGTGGGTGGATTACCGCTGGTGGAGAAAGGGAGAGTCAGACAGTTGGCCAGCCTCCCCCTCCCCCTCGGCAGCAGCTGCCCCCAAGCTTCAGCGCGTCCCTCAGCACACAGTCTTGGGATGTGCCAGTCTGCAACACTCAGTCGGGGTCAACTCCTTGCCATCGCCAACCAAAGAGCGTCTTTGACCGAGGTGACGGTCCTCGAGGCACAGTTGATGTTCGTCTCGGTGTGCGTCCCGGGGAACAGGACCTGCTTGGGAAAAACCTCGACAGAAACCACTGCATCTCCCTCCAGACTCCCTTTACAAAGGCACACTCCAGAGGGAGATGTCTGACAGTCTCTACCCACCCCACCTCCAACACAGCTGCTTCGAGGGCAGCGTGAGGTGGCATAGACCGAGCGGGCGTACATGAATATGGGCAGCACGGTGGCTCACTGGTTGGCACTGCTGCCTCACAGTGTCAGGGCCCCAGGTTCGATTCTAACCTCGGGCGACTGTCTGTGTGGAGTTTGCATATTCTTCCCGTGTCAGCGTGGGTGTGCTCCGGTTTCCTCCCACAGTCCAAAGATGTGCAGGTCAGGTGAATTAGCAGTGCTAAATTGCCCTTGGTGTTAGCTGCATTAGTCAGAGGGGAATGGGTCCGGGTGGGTTGCTCTTCGGAGGGTCGGCGTGGACTTGTTGGGCCAAAGGGCCTGTTTCCGCACTGTAGGGAATCTAACCTAATCTCAGTTTGTGGCTGTCGCAGCAACATCCGTGTGCCACTGTGTGAAGGTAAATGAGGGTCTGTTCAGTTATCGTTTCATGCCTCAACGCATGTCAATAAAGCATGTGTCAGAAATGCATTTGGTTTTGGATAGAGTCAAACTCCAATGTTTGTATGTGTCCTTGATATGCTACTGTGCAGAACCCGAACTATATTTGTAACTGCGTACATGCACAAAGATGTTTTCTTATGAATAATACGTGTTTTTGAAATTAAAAGAAAGCATTCAGGGAAGAATATGGCGACTGTACTGACAGGCACAAGCGTCCATCTGTTTCGAGGAGACGGGATTTGGTCAGCACCCATGTCAGATGTTGGGTGGGGAGGTGAGGACTTGGTGTCAGCTGGGGGTCAGGGGAAGTGACACTGACACCACGTTTACATCTGTGGTTCTTGCGCAAGTCCTCCAATTTTTTTTTCTCTCTCTGGAGCTTTCCCAACTTTTGGTGAACAAATATCCGGCCAGATGGTTACTCGCAGATTCTCCAGCTGAAGGTGGAAATGGAAATTCTGTGACCCCTGTGACTGATCGCTGTTGCTACACTTACCTTGCAGGGTTCAGGAAGGTGCAGTTGTAGGGTCGGCTGCTCGGGAGAACCCAGTGGATGTGTTAAATCCCGAAGTTCACAGGGCACTTGATCAGGTGCCACAGACCAATCAGTGGCACAAGGTCCTGTGGGTGGCTCAGTTGTTGGCACTACTGCCTCACA
Source organism: Chiloscyllium plagiosum (assembly GCF_004010195.1). Classification (NCBI taxonomy): domain Eukaryota; kingdom Metazoa; phylum Chordata; class Chondrichthyes; order Orectolobiformes; family Hemiscylliidae; genus Chiloscyllium; species Chiloscyllium plagiosum. Next base: position 19,076,295 of record NC_057746.1, on the reverse strand, counting down.
GCACCAGGGACCCAGGTTCGATCCCACCCTTGGGCCACTGCCTGTATGGAGTTTGCACGTTCTCCCCGTGTTTGCTGGGTTTCCTCCGGGTGCTCCAGTTTCCTCCCACAACCCAAAGATGTGCAGGTCAGGATGGATTGGCCCACGCTAAATTTTCCCATAGTGTTCAGGGATGTGCAGGTTAGGTGGGTTGGCCGTGGGGAATGCAGGGATGGGGCGGGATGCTCTTTGGAGGGTTGGTGTGGACTCAATGGGCCGAATGGCCTTTTCCCCTCACTGCGGGTATCTATGATCCTAGAAGGACATGCGATGGAAATAAGGCAGATGAAGGCCTTGCGAAAAGGCAGAGAGCAGGATATAAACGAGTCATTTTCAAGATGGCTGGCTGTTCTGGGGGAATTGACTCAAGGGTCAAAAGAACACAGCAGCTAGGAACAGGATTAAGCAATCCAGCCCTCCTATCGTCTGATATGATAATGGCTGATCTCAACTTGGCCTCAACTCCACTTTCCTGCCTCCTCTCCGCGACCCTTCAACCGGTTATGAATTTAAGACCTGTCTCCTTAAATTTATTCAGTGTCTCTGCGTCCACTGCATTCTAGGTTAGTGTAACCTACATTTTCAAGTGTCTTTGAGGGAAATAATTTCCAGCCTATCTCTATTTTAAATCTGCTACCCTTCAACCTAAACCTGTCCTGTATTGCCCCATGAGTAAACAGCCTCTTTCTCTCTCTCTCTCTCTACTTTGTCAATTCCCTTTAGCATCACCTCAACTCGATCTCACCCCATTAAATGCTGGGGACTCCACACAATTTACAATCTACATTCATTACTTAAGAGGAGGGACTGAGTCTATTGTGGTTGACACAGAGTTAGGTGGGAAATTGAACTGGGAGGGGGACACAATGTCTTGGCTTTTTTTTTTAGTTTGACAGGGAGGTAAGGACTCAATCTTCCCCCGCAGGCAAACCATGAGCAGGCTGGCACCCAATTCATTTTCCTTAAACTCCTTCACAGGATGTGGGAGCAGTGGACGAGACCAGATTTATTGCCCATCCCTAATTGCCGAGAGGGGCAGCGGAATTGAATTGAATTGAATTGAATTGTCAAACGAGATCAGCAAAGAGTTTAGAAATTGCCACTGACAGTGCCATCTTAGTGTCAACTATGGAGGATCTGTATGTGATCGAGAGTGACATGGGGGCTAGGCCTAATTTAAGGACAGCAGTTTTCCTCCCTAAAAGGTGTCAGCGAATCAGACGGGTTTTTATGACGATGGATGGCATTGGTCTAGCTTTCTTTTTCATTCAAAGAATTCTATTGAGTTTCAAATGTCACTGGGCTACTGTGGTAGCTTTTGGAGTTAAGGCCTGAAGCAGGCAGGTGGCACCTGTTCAGTTTGGGATTTGAATTTGAATGGAATTTGTTGTCACGTGTACCGAGACGTATTGCTTTGTCTCGCCAGCAATACAGGCAGATCACAGAGTTAAGTGGCAGAGATAAGTAAATAATAGGGAAACAGCGACAAAAACAAACACACAGGTACAGGTGAATGTTAAGAGTTTGTGAGTCCATTCAGTATTCTAACAACAGGAGGGTAGAAACTGTTTTGAAACCGGTTGGTGTATGTGTTCAGGCTTCTGTACCTTCTCCCCAATGGTAGAGGTTGTGGAAAAACATTGCCAGGGTGGGATGGATCTTTGAGAATGCTGGCGGCCTTTCCTTGACAGCGGGCCTGGTAGATGGAGTCTATAGATGGGAGGTTGGCCTTTGTGATTGTCCGGGCCGAGTTCACCACACTCTGTAACCGTCTCCGATCTTGAATGGTACAGTTGCCGTACCAGGTACTGATACATCCAGACAGGATGCTCTCGATGGCGTACCGATAAAAGTTGGCAAGGGTATTCACCGTCATGCCAAATTCCCTCAGCTGCCTGAGGAAGAGACGTTGTTGGGCCTTTGTAGCCAGTGCATCCACATGAAGAGTCCAAGAAAGCTTGTTGTGGATTGTGGTCGGCACAGACTGGTTGGACTGTGCCATGTGACTCGACGAGATTAATTTGGGTTTCTGGATGGCTAGGCCAGCGACATTACTGCTATGCTTTCCCCTTGGCCAATCTGAAGCCAGGGAGTACCACCGAGGCCCCCTTATAACATGCCCAGCCCCGCTCCCTCCTCAGCGACAGATCCAATTGTGTACAAACGTGACAGGGCAGGCTGATTCCTGGGAAGCAGGGCTTGCCTTATGAGGAAAGTTGAACACGAGAATTTAGGAGAGTGAGAGGAGATAGAGTCATCGAGTCCTACAGCACGGAGACAGGCCCTTTCACCCAAACTGGTCCATGCCAACCAAAATGTCCGCCCATGCTAACCCCATTTCCCAGCGCTTGGCCCACATCCTTCTCAACCTTTTCTATCCATGTATTTGTCCAAATGCCTTTTAAATGTTGTTAATGTACCTGCCTCAACCACTTCTGCTGGCAGCTCATTCCATATGCGTACCACCCTGTGTGTAAAAAAAGGTTGCCCCTCAGGTTCCCTTTTATTCCTCCTCCTCTAACCTTAAACTGATGCCCTCTAGTCCTCGATTCCCCAACCCTGGGAAAAAGACCGAGTGCATTCACCCTATCCATGCCTCTCATGATCTTATACACCTCCAGTAGATTCCCCCCCCAGTCTCTTACGCTCTAAAGAAAAAAGTCCTAGCTTCTCCAACCTCTCCCTATAACTCAGACCGTCCAGGCAACTCCTTGTAAATTTCTCTTGCACTCTTTCCAGTTTAATAACATCCTTCTTATAACCAGGTGACCAAAACTGAAGACGTTACTCCAAGTGCGGCCTCACAATGTCCTGTACAACTGCAACATAACTTCCCAAATTCTATACTCAGTGTGCCAAAAGCCTTCTTCACTGCCCTGTCTATCTGAGACTCCACTTTCAGAGAACACTGCACTTGAATTCCAAGAGGCGTAAAATTCATATCAAACTTCGATTAGGCCACAGGTGAGGGAAACCTCTAGGATCCAGACATTCCTGATGAAGGGCTTATGCTCGAAATGTTGACCCTCCTGCTCCTCGGATGCTGCCTGGCCCTCTGTGCTTTTCCAGCAACCCCACACTTTTCGACTCTGACTTCTCCACTGTCTGCAGGCCTCACTTTCTCTCTGGAAGAGATTTTTTCTTAGATTAGATTATATTACAGTGTGGAAACTGGCCCTTCGGCCCAACAAGTCCACACTGACCCGCCGAAGCGCAACCCACTACATTTACCCCTTACCTAACACTACGGGCAATTTAGGGTGGCCAATTCACCTGACCTGCACATTTTTGGACTGTGGGAGGAAAGCCACGCAGACACGGGGAGAACGTGCAAACTCCACACAGTCAGTCGCCTGAGGTCTCAGGCGCTGTGAGGCAGCAATGCTAACCACTGTGCCACCGTGCCGCCCACGACAGGGGAAGATACTGAGAGGACATTGGGAATCTAAAATGGGGGCGTGTGTGTGTGTGGGGTGGGGATGCAACTTTAAAATTACCTGTTTAAGACCGAGGTGGGCTGAATTTTATTTTTCAACCATGTTAGAGGAATTCTTTGCCCTGAGAGCTGTGGAGACTGCCCTGTTGAGTCGGTCTCAAACTGAAGTACAGGTTTGACCAGCGGCAGGCTGGTTCAGTGGTTAGCACTGCTGCCTCATAGCACCAGGGACCCGGGTTCGATCCCAGCCGCGGACGACTGCCTGTGTGGAGTTTGCACATTCTCCCCGTGTCTGCGTGTGTTTCCTCCCAAAGACATGCAGGTTAGGGTGGATTGGCCGTGCTAAATTGTCCCATAGTGTTCATGGGACATGTAGGTTAGGTGCATTAGTCAGGGGTAAATGGAATAGCGTAGGTTAGTTGGGCTTCAGATTGGTATGGCAATGGGGTAGGGGAATGGGTTTGGGTGGGTTACTCGTCAGAGGGTTGGTGTGGACTTGTTGGGCTGAAGGATCTGTTTCCATAGGGATACAATGATTCAACAAATGGAGTTGAGGGAGGATGTGGGAAAGTGGTGTTGAGGTCACATGCATGTCAGCTATGGACTCTCTCTGGCAAGCCTGAGGAGCCGATTGGCCTGTGCCCTGCTCCTCATTCTTCTACAATGGGGGCTCCCTCAATTTGGAGGCAGCCATTTTCAGAATATCCTTCCCCTTTGGCAAGGGCCAGAGAGACAGGAAGGGCTCAGAGACTGGAAGGGTAAACTCTCCGATGGGGGTGACAGTGAAGATTGCAGGTGCTGAGGGACCCCTCCGTGTGTCACTGAGCCTCTGGAAACGATGGCCTCCCTCAAAGATGGGTCTTTCATCGCATCTCTGTGGGATGCCAATGGGCTACAACACGGACTCAACCTCTTGGATGCTCGGGGGATTACACGGTCACTTAAAGCACACCTCCCGCTCCACTAACCAGCTCCGCAGGTCCCCATGCTCACAGGAGGGCCTCTCACCAGCGCAACTTAGGCAAGGCCGTTGAAGGTGCCATACAAATGCGGATCTACCTCCTGTCTAAAAGGGAGGCGAAGGGGGTTTGGTTTTAGCTGGCGGGTTTGGTTAGGTTGTGAGATGGGAAAATGAGAAAGGGTGGGACAACGGGCAGAATCAAGCCACTCAGAGCCCCCATCCCACCATGGGATTTGTGGAATATCCATTAGGCTCATGACTGGCATTTGACTTGCTGTCAGGTAACAAGGATGTCAAAGTGGAGGCATTGCACAAGAGTGTGAGAGGCACGAATGAGTCATTACACTCCACCTACAGCCTGCACTGCTGAACCACAAAGGCAAATTATCCCGAAGAATTCATTTCCTGGCTTTACCTTGTAATTCATCAGAGCCACCTTTTCACATGACGTAGAACTCACCCAGGTTTCCATGAGCAGGGATTGGACAGCCTGCCGGGGAGGGGAGGGGGGTGGAGGGTGCAGGGTGGTACAGGGAGAGACAGTCTCTGGAGGTCAGACCACCACTCAGCCCCCACCCTCCGTGGGCAGGTCTCAGTTCCAGCAGCCAGCTTCAGATCCCAGTCAGAAAATCAGCCTCCTGCTGGGGCACTAGGGGAGTGGTGGGGTCTCAACTGCTGGGGTGCTGGGGCGGCGGTTCCTCTCCTGCTGGGTTACTGGGGGAGGGAGTCTGTCTCCTGCTGGGGTAGTGGGCTGGAGTCCCTCTCCTGCTGAGTTACAGGTGGAGGGGGTCCCTCACCTATTGGGCTACTGGGGAAGGGAGTCCCTTGACTGCTGGGATACTGGGGAAAGGGGTCCCTTTCCTGTTGGTGTACAGAGGAAGGGAGACCCTTTCCTGCTGGGCTATGGGGGTAGGGGATCCCTCTCCAATTGGGGTACTGGGGAAGGGAGTCCCTCTCCTGCTCAGTTAATGGGAGAGAGACACCCTCTCCTGCTGGGTTACTGGGGGGAGGGGGTTCCTCTCCTGCTGGGTTACTGAGGGAAGGTGTCCCTCTCCTGCTGGGTTACTGGGGAAGGTGTCCCCTCTCCTGCTGGGTTGCTGGGGGAAGGAGACCCTCTCCTGCTGGGTTACTGGGGGAAAGAGTTCCTCTCCTGCTGGGTTACTGGGAGAGGGAGTCCCTCTCCTGCTTGGTTAATGGGAGAGGGACACCCTCTCCTGCTGGGTTACTGGGAGAGGGCAACCCTCTCCTGCTGGGTTACTGGGGGAGGGAATTCCTCTCCTGCTGGGTTACTGAGGAAAGGTGTCCCTCTCCTGCTGGGTTACTGGGGAATGTGTCCCTCTCCTGCTGGGTTACTGGGGGAAGGAGACCCTCTCCTGCTGGGTTACTGGGGGAAGGAATCCCTCTCGTGCTGGGTTACTGGGGGAAGGAGTCCCTCCCCTGCTGGGTTACTGGGAGAGGGAGTCCCTCTCCTGCTGGGTTACTGGGGGAAGGAGACCCTCTCCTGCTGGGTTACTGGTGAAGTAGTCCCTCTCCTGCTGGGTTACTGGGGGAGGGAGTCCCTCTCCTGCTGGGTTACAGGGGGAAGCAGTCCCTCTCCTGCTGGGTTACTGGGGGAAGGAATCCCTCTCCTGCTGGGTTACTGGGGGAGGGAGTCCCTCTCCTGCTGGGTTACTGGGGGAGGGAGTGCCCCTCCTGCTGGGTTACTGGGGGAAGGATTCCCTCTCCTGCTGGGTTACGGAGGGAGGGAGTCCCTCTCCTGCTGGGTTACTGGCGGAGGGAATCCCTCTCCTGCTGTGTTATGGAGGGAGGGTGTCCCTCTCCTGCTGGGTTACTGGGGGAAGGATCCCTCTCCTGCTGGGTTACTGGGGGAGGAGGTTCCTTTTCTGCTGGGGTAGTAAGGGCCGGTCTCATTTGTGCTGGAATAGAGGGAGGGTTAGGTGGGTCTCCTGCTGAAGTCCATGCGGGGGGCTGCTGTAGTGGCGAGGTGGAGGGAGTCACGTCCTGCTGAAGGAACAGCGAGTGGGTCCAACTCCCAGTGGAACTAGTGAAAGGTAGCCCCAGCGACATGATCCACTGCCCAAGTTGAAAATCTCTCCCCGTCGCCAGGTGCCCGAATATATTGGAAACTTGCAAGGTGTGAGAACATCTCCCTCAGATCCTTACACAAGCCTAAACCTCCTCTCCCACAGGCAGAATGAGACAGACCTGAAATGAATTCTAGGTGGAGTTGAAAGTGGATTTCACCAGTGAGTACTTGTATTAAATGTTTTGTCTCAGATCCAATTTTCCACTGACAATCGAGAACCTGGCTCAATAATATCAGGTGAATGATAAGCACCGACCAGGAGTTCTCTTTGAAACAATAGTGTGTGAACTTTTAAATCCACCTCAGACATCCAGCCTCAGATTGTCCACAGCTGGCACACTGGTGGGCCTTTGGATTCCATGGTGATCACCGTAGGGATTTTGTGTTTGAGACTGCGGTGTAAGAGTTGAGCTCAAGATCTGGTGTGTGAATGGGAACGTGAAAGGCTTGTCTGAATCTGTGACCAGTCCAGAGTTCTAGTCTCAGGATACGGTGTAGATCAATTAGGATTAAGATGAGGAAACAGTTCTTCACCCAAAAAGTGATAAATCTGTGGAACTCACTGCTGCATGAGGCCAGGAGTTATGAATGTATAAGGGGTACTGTATCTTAGCCTGCTGGACAATCTTTCCTCATTCCTGAAGAAGGGCTTATGCCCGAAACGTCGATTCTCCTGTTCCCTGGATGCTGCCTGACCTGCTGCGCTTTTCCAGCAACACATTTTCAGTACTGTACCTTTAAGAGAGTTAAAAGCTAGCAGAATTACCTGACACTGGCACAAAGTGTTCTGAACAAGGTAACAACGTAACATTTGATTGAACAGTTAGCTGGGTTGCCTGGATATGAAAACAAATTCAAATTTGGCCAATCAGTTTAAATTATACCCCAAGATACTAAACTCCGATCAATATGACAATATTAAAACCAATGAAACGATCCAATGCTTTAAGATATAAATATTGAACCAATTGAACAGTTGGGGGAGAAGTGGCCACAAGGTGTAGGCTGTTAGCCAGAACTCTCCGAGAGGTAGCTGTCTAGAGAAGCAGCTTGCACAGAGAAAAAACATCAACACAGACCTGGATAGCAAATCTACAGAGGAAGAAACAAAGAGAAGGTTCAACAGCTAGCTGGTTTTGGAATTTGAATTTTTCAGTAAATCTTAATCGGGGGTTTTATTGGACCAGTAACGTAGAGGGAAAGGTAAAAGATAGGTTAGGGGAAGGAGTTGTAACTAGTTGTTAATTAATTATTCTCTCTTCGACTTTATCAAATTAAAGTTGTTAATTATTACTTTAAATAGTGACTTCTGGGAATATTTCTTTGCCTCTTGAATTTTAATTGATTACAGCACGGATTAAATCATTTCTGTGGGAAATCATGTCTCACAAACTTGATTGAGTTTTTTGAAGAAGTAACAAAGAGGATTGATGAGAGCAGAGGGGTAGATGTGATCTATATGGACTTCAGCAAGGCGTTCGACAAGGTTCCACATGGGAGACTGGTTAGCAAGGTTAGATCTCACAGAATACAGGGAGAACCATTTGGATACAGAACTGGCTCACAGAATACAGGGAGAACCATTTGGATACAGAACTGGCTCAAAGGTAGAAGACAGAGGGTGGTGGTGGAGGGTTGTTTTTCAGACTGGAGGCCTGTGACCAGTGGAGTGCCACAAGGATCGGTGCTGGGACCACTACTTTTTGTCATTCATATAAATGATTTGGATGTGAACGTAAGAGGTACAGTTAGTAAGTTTGCAGATGACACCAAACTTGGTTACCTCAGATTACAACAGGATCTGGACCAGACAGGCCAATGGGCTGAGAAGTGGCAGATGGAGTGAGTTGGGAGGTCATGTCGCAGCTGTCCAGGACATTGGTAAGGCCACTGTTGGAATATTGCGTGCAATTCTGGTCTCCTTCCTATCGGAAAGATGTTGTGAAACTTGAAAGGGTTCAGAAAAGATTTACAAGGATGTTGCCAGGGTTGGAAGATTTCAGCTATGGGGAGAGGCTGAACAAACTTGGGCTGTTTTCCATGGCGCGTCAGAGGCTTGGGGGTGACCTGATAGAGGTTTACAAAATCATGAGGGGCATGGATAGGGTAAATAGACAAGGTCTGCTCCCCTGGGGTCAGGGAGTCCAAAACTAGAGGGCATAGGTTTAGGGTGAGAGGGGAAAGATATAAAAGGGACCTAAGGGGCAACTTTTTCACACAGAAGGTGGTACGTGTATGGAATGAGCTGCCAGAGGAAGTGGTGAAGGCTGGTACAATTGCAACATTTAAAAGGGATCTGGATATATATTTGAATAGGAAGGGCTTGGAGGGATATGGGCCGGGTGCTGGCAGGTGAAACTAGATTGGGTTGGGATATCTGGTTGGCATGGACAGGTTGGACTGAAGGGTCTGCTTCTATGCTGTACATCTCTATGAGTCTATGTTTAAATTAGCAGGGAAGGTCTATCCCGTGTCGTAATACAAGTCACTGAATATAGAGTCATAGAGATGTATAGCATGGAAACAGACCCTTCGGTCCAACCCGTCCATGCCGACCAGATATCCCAACCCAACCTAGTCCCACCTGCCAGCACCCGGCCCATATCCCTCTAAACGCTTGCTATTCATATACCCATCCAAATGCCTTTTAAATGTTGCAATTGTACCAGCCTCCACCACATCCTCTGGCAGCTCATTCCACACATGTACCACCCTCTGCATGAAGGAGTTGCCCCTTAGGCCTCTTTTATATCTTTCCCCTCTCACCCTAAACCTATGCTCTCTAGTTCTGGACTCCCTGACCCCAAGGAAAAGACTTTGCCTATTTATCCTATCCACTCCCCTCATAATTTTGTAAACCTCTCTATAAGGTCACCCCTCAGCCTCCGACGCTCCAGGGAAAACAGCCCCAGCCTGTTCAGCCTCTCCCTGTAGCTGAAACCCTCCAACCCTGGCAACATCCTTGTAAATCTTTTCTGAACCCTTTCAAGTTTCACAACATTTTTCCGATAGGAAGATATTCAAGAAAGAGATAGATTTTGTTTTAAAAGGTATTATTGAGGGGTGCAGGGAGAAAGTGGGAATACTTGAGACAGAAGATCAGCCTTGATCGTACCGAATAGTGGAATTGAATGGCTTGCTCCTGGTTTCTCGGCTTCTAAAAACGGGGACTGCGTTATTTTTAAGTTCGGTTCCCTATTTTGAGACTGGGTCACAAAGGAAAACAACCTTTCATTTTCTCAAGTTTGTTCAGACTATATGTTTCAATGTGATCACCTCTCATTCCTCTAAACTCCAATGAGTACAGGCCCAACACGCCAGTGCAATATGATAAGTGTTCTGACCTTATCCTGAGGGGCAGGATTGAACTCAAACACTCAGGGGGAGACTTGGAGGCCCATAAGGGAGTAAGCCCTTGCAAAACTCATTCAAATCTCATTCACATTAGTGTTTAAGTTGAGGACAGTCACTTTTTATTTGTCACATATACAACAGTTACAGTAAAAACGGGACAGCGTACCTCCAGGACTGAGGATGCTACATGGACAGCGCAGACTACACACTTGTACACGGTATAAGGTGTATAAGAAGTGCAAATGTTAATGTCTCTGCTGTACCTTCCTACCATGAGATTATCAGACTGAACGAAGACAACGCAATCCCTGAACAGCGCTCAGAAATCACTCGCACATAAACATTACCCCTTAATCCCCACTCCATAAATACCACCCTGTAAACATTACCCAACGAATGTCACTCGGCAAAGACCTCCCATTGAACACTATCCACAAACACCACCTCATAAACAGCACCCGTATAAATATTAGCTTATAAATGCTACATTGTACATGCTGCAATGGTGTGCTGCCCTAACCGCACTCTGTAAAACCTCCGGCCTTTCAATTTTGATGTATTTATGTTGATGATGCCTGACGTCACTCCCCACCCACACATCCTGCTGTGAAGCCTAACTCAGAGCCTTTTGCTCCCTTTTCATGTTTGCTGTCCTTTTTTGTTAATCTCGTGGGCTGCGGCAGTCTGACATCTCAGCATTTCCTCCAAGGCTTGTTGCAGTTAACTTATTTGCATTTGGGTCACGTGACTTTGGCAAGACGTTGAGGGTAAAATCCGACGTGGGTGTTTCTATCGAAAGCGTGTCTGTGCTCATTATGAATACCCGCTCAGAATGAGGGCACCATATCTATAAACTCCAGGTACGCCCACCCGCAGCCCTTGAATTAAGTTGCCAAGCCTTTCCACAGTGCTGTTAACTGTCAGTCACATTTTTGTGTGATTGCCAACCTCAGTAAGGATTTCTGAGGGACATTTGTTTTTCTTAATTCATTCACGGGATGAGGGTGTCACTGGCTAGGCCCAGCATTTATTGCCCTTGCCTAATTGCACCAGAGGGCAGCTTGAGAGTCAACCACATTGTTATGAGTCTGGAGTCACATGTAGGCCAGACCAGGTAAGGACAGCAGATTGGCTCAGTGATTAGGGGAGAAAGTGAGGTCTGCAGATGCTGGAGATCAAAGTTGAAACTTTATTGCTGGAACAGCACAGCAGGTCAGGCAGCATCCAGGGAACAGGAGATTCGACGTTTCGGGCACAGGCCTTTCTTCAGGAATTCCTCAGTGATTAGCACTGCTGCCTCACAGCGCCAGGGACCTGGGTTCGATTCCAGTCTCGGGTGACTGTCTGTGTGGAGTTTGCACACTCTCTCTATGTTTGTGTGGGGTTTCCCCCAGGTGCTCTGGTTTTTGCCCACAGTCTGAAGATGTACATGTTAGGTGGATTGGCTATGCTAAATTGCCCCATGGTGTGTAGGTTAGGTGCATTTGTCAGGGGGAAATGGGTCTGTGTGGGTTGGTGTGGACATGTCGGGCCGAATGGCTTGTTTCCACACTTTCGGGATTCTATGAGTTCCTCCCTGAAAGGATGTTAGTGAACCAGATGGGCCATTTCCAACAAGTCATCATTAGACTTTTAATTCCAGCTTTTTTTTTCAAATTCAAATTCCACCATTTGCCATGGCATGGCAGGATTTGAACCTGGGTCCACATTACCTGGGCCTCTGGAATAACAGTCAGACAGCTAGTACCGTTTGGCTATTGCCTCCCCAGGAGTGTAAACATTGTTGACCATTTAACAACGCCAGAAATAAAGCGCCAAACTCAGACCTCCAGCTGTTTTTACTCAAAATTCACGTTTTTAACTTGCCAAGGTGAATTTGATAGCCACAGACTAGAGCTGAGAGTGGCTAATTTCCCCTTTGTGCACTGGCGCAGTGGTAAAAAGGGATGAGATAAAGACCATCGGCTGCTCTCTCATTCAAGAAAAAAAACCAGTGGTCATGGTCTGGTCTGGGTGTTACCACAGCCCAGGTGAAGATGAGACCTTTGTGGTAACCTCAGCCAGTATAGCAATAGAAGCTGTTGGACTAGCCATCCAGCCAACTGAGCCAGTGCTAATCCAATCAGCATTTACCAATCGAGGGACCTCTGAAGACAAGAGTTCAAAACCCACCATGGAGAAATGATGTAAATTGAGTTAAAAACATCTGGAGTAAAATGCAGTAGAAGTTCACTATGTCTGCCATCCTTACCTGGTCTGACTTACATTTGACTGCGGACCCACATCAATGTGGTTGACTTTTCAAATAATCAAGGATAGGCCATGAGTATTGACCCAAACAGGGACACCCGCATCCCACGAGTGAATAACGACCAATAGCTGTTGCTACGACGCGGGGTAAACCCCTCTGATAATTTAAACCCAACACACAGAGAAGATCAGCTCACGCCGTAATTTGTTAAAGAACTATCCCAGAGGTCACTATTTAAAGTAAAAATGAACAGTGTTATTCTTTAAGCCCAACAGAGAATATTAAAACCAACAAATATTTACAACTCCTTTCTCTTAAACCTATCGTTTGCCTCCCCACTCTATAGTATGTGTCCGATCCCGATTAAGACTTGCAAAAAAAAAATCTCATTTTAGAACCAGTCAGCTTTGTGGATTTTCCTCTGTACATTTTTCTCCAGGTCAGCTTTGATGTTGTGCTGTACAAACTCCTTATAGCCAGGTACCTTTCAGAGAGTTGTTCTGCTGGCAATCTGTACTTGTTAGTGGTGTGGCAGTTCTCCCCCGAACTGTTCAAAATGTCCAGTTTTATACACCAAAATATCAGATCATTTCATTGGTTTTGATATTATCAAAATATTAAATTCAAATTCAATTGGATTTTGGTATCTTCAAGCATAATTTAAATTGATTGGCTGAATTTGAATTTGTTTTTGTTTCATGGCCACTCACCAACAGCTATTTGTTTCAACCAAGTGTTATATTCGTACTTTCTGTGCTTTGTCAGTCCTTGCTAGTTTTTCAACTCTCTTAAAGGTACAGTGCACCTCTATGCCTTCATAACACTGTGCAAGCTCTTTCAAACTGCTTTCTGACCAGTGTTAGCACGTCAGTTTGAACAATACCCACTGTCAGTTTGCTTGCAGCACAACTCCCTCCATTAACAATGCAAAATAAAAATAGTCTTCTGGGTGGTCTTAACTTCGTTCATGTCTTAGAGGCAAGTGTGTGGCCTGTTGAGCAACTTTGACCCTAATCTCAACATCTGAGACTTGGTTAAGGCCTGGTCAGCACACCATACAATTAGGTGGAGGTGGTGGCATCATGGTAATGCCACTAGTCTGATAGAGTCACAGAGACATACAGCACAGAAACAGACCCTTCGGTCCAGTGCCGACCAGATATCCCAATCCAATCTAGTCCCATTTGCCAGCACATGGCCCAGATCCCTCCAAACCCTTCCTATCCATGTACCCATCCAGATGCCTTTTAAATGCTGTAATTGTACCAACCTCCACCACTTCCTCTGGCAGCTCATTCCACACATGTACCACTCTCTGTGTGAAACAGTTGCCCCTTAGGTCCCTTTCAAATTTTCCCCTCTCACCAAGAACAACAGCCCTCTCGTGTTGGACTCCCCCACCCCAAGCAAAAGACCTTGTCTATTTATCCTATCCATGACCCCACAAGATTAGGTTGGGATATCTGGTCGGCATGGACGAGTTGGATCGAAGGGTCTGTTTGTGTGCTGTACATCTCTGTGACTCTATTGTCTCAGGAATGAGACTTGAAAGTAGTTCTGGGACTTACATGTTAATGAAGCGAAACCCAAAACCCATTCTAAGTGATTAAAGACTGAACATCAACCTAGGCTTGATCAATACATCGCATCAGTTGTATGACACTTTGATCTTTGGCTATAAATTCTGTGTCCTATCATCGTGCCCCACTCGCTACCTGACGAAGGAGCGGCGCTCCGAAAGCTAGTGCTTCCAATTAAACCTGTTGGACTGTAGCCCTGGCGTTGGGTGATTTTTAACTTTGCACACCCCAGTCCAACACCAGCACCTCCACATCATGAGTTTTTATGATTTGGAATGAGCAGCATGTAAAGCTAGTGGTGGAAAACTCCCCAGTAATTTTCCTGAAGGAATTAGATAAATATTTCAAAGAAGTAATTTTTTTTCCAGATGATGGCAAAAGAGCAGGGGGAGGATACGCTTTGAAGTATTTGGCACAGGATCAGTGGGTTGATGGAGTCCTCCGTATGGTAAGGGTTTGCTACTCGAGAGAAGATAAATATACTTGTCCAAACTGATTTTCCGTCACCCACATAAGAATGCCAGCAATTCCACTATAGTTAACCTTCCAAAAATAATTCCCCTTTATCACCTTAGCGATACATCAGGGGAAATGTGGAACTTGTTATCACATGAAATGATTGAGATTAATGGCATTTCTGGGAAGCTAGATGAACTCACAAGGTGGGAAACAATGGAACCATGTTCGGCTGTCGGGTCAGAATTGTTTAAAACTTAAGAGATACTTATAAAAACCGAAAGGGCAGCAGTTACCGTAAATCGGAGCCAAAAATAGAAGTTGCTGGAAAAGCTCAGCCACAGGTCTGCCAGCATCTGTGCAAAGGAATCAGAGTTAACGTTTCGGGTTGAGTGACCTTTCCTCAGAATGTAAATACAAGAGACACTTGCATTTGTATAGCACCTTTCATGATCTCCATTCCAGCCAACAGAGTGCTTTTGAAATATTGTTCGTGTTATCATCAAGTGGGAAACCACATAAAGCACCATCATCAGCATTGACCTGTTGGGCTGAATGGCCTCTTAGATTCCACAAATACCTGTCTTTTTGTTGACTATCGCTACTCCCACTGTTGTTGTTCCCATAAGCATCCACCTCTACTTTAGCTAAGGTAAAGGAACCACTATAATCTGAGTCTACATTCAATATGCAAGATGATGCTGTCAATAACAAAAGTTATTTTGTCCTTGGGTATTTTTTTAGGAGAGGTTGTAAAGACAGAGGAGACAATGTGTCTAGTTTAGCAATGGCAGGGGAGTGGCTAGTTCTCCCAGTTCAGGTTTTTTTCAAGTTTGGTTCAGCTGCGGCAGTCACAAGATTCTGGAGTCCAGGAAAAGTTTCAAGCGTCAGCAGATGATTCCTGACTGGCTTTTCTCCCTGAAATCTCTTTGGATGTTGTTCCCTCCTGCCTGTAAGAATCTATGTTTCAATTTATCTTTTTTCCAAAGGGGTGTGTTTATGGGACATTACAGGAATTGGAACATCTCCTTAGTTAGGTTGCTGTATCGGGTCAGCTACGTTTTCCGATAGTTAAGTTATTCGAAATTCCATTTTCTTTTTTTTGTGTCTCAACTGTAGTGTTGAAATAAACTCTGTTTTGCTTAATGCTGAGTGGTTTGATCAGCTGCATCACACCTAGGACATCCACTTCACATCTGCCTTAAAACAAGGACAAGTTGGGGTCTAGACGACCTTCTTAAAAATATTTTGAGGGGGTCTGTCCTGGTCCACAACAGGTGAGAGAGTCTCACACAATCTGGCGAGACCTACAAACTCTCTCCCAAATCCTCTTGCTTGAACCCCTTGCATTCCGCGTTCCACATTTCCATTTACCTGCTCGCAACCCGTGCAATAACATTTGATGCCCTCTCCCGGGCCTGGTGTGGCTTCCTCCCGGGCCTGGTGCGCTTGCCTCCTGGCCTGGTGGCTTCTGGGCCTGGCAGGGTGGGCTCTAGGCCCGGTGTGGTGGTCGTCTGCCAATACAGGGCGGTTTCTCGGTTTCAGGTAAAAACAATGACTGCAGATGCTGGAAACCAGATTCTGGATTAGTGGTGCTGGAAGATCAGGATTATTCCTGATGAAGGGCTTTTGCCCGAAACGTCGATTTTACTGCTCCTCGGATGCTGCCTGAACTGCTGTGCTCTTCCAGCACCACTAATCGGGTTTCTCGGCTCTTCATGGCCTCAGCGTGGACTTCCAGTCTCGTGATGATTCCTTGAGGTGTGGTCCCACTGTGCGCTAAGCACTTAAGAAAAACTGTAACTTTCAACTTTATGTTTCATTTACTAAGAAGGTCTGCAATGTGTAACTTTTTAACTTTATTTCAAATGTTTTACGCTGGGATATAATTACTGCAATGTTTAACTTTGTTCTTTCTGATTTTCTTGTTCTTAAGCTTCTATAGCTAGGTGCATAGACTGATAAAATCATAGAGACGTACAGCACAGAAACAGACCCTTCGGTCCAACCCGTCCATGCCGACTAGATAACCCAACCCAATCTAGTCCCACCTGCCAGCACCCGGCCCATATCCCTCCAATCCCTTCCTATTCATATACCCATCCAAATGCCTCTTAAATGTTGCAGTTGTACCAGCCTCCACCACTTCCTCTGGCTGGAGTCTTGCGTGGCAACATTTCACTGTACTCCCGTACTTGGGTATATGTGACAATAAAATCCAAACAAGTCAAATCGAGAATCTATTGATCTCCACTTTACAAATATTCAATGACCCCCACTTCCACCACCTTCTGAGGGACAGCGGTCCAAAGTCCCATGACCCACTGAGTGAAAAGGATTCCTGGCTTCTCTGTCCGAGAAGGCTGACCACCACCCCCCCCTCCCCCCAATTTAAATACGCTGTCCCCCGTTTCTGGATTTACCCACAACAGGAAATATCCTTTCCATGGTCCCCATTTTGTCATGGCCAATCACAATATTTTAAACTTACGCAGGGCTTAAAGTGGCTTCAAGTGGACAGGGCCTGGGAAATGAATATTCAAGGATACACGTGCTATCGTAAGGGCAGACTGACGGGCAGAGGGGGTGGGGTGGCCTTGTTGGTAAGGGACGATATTCAGTCCCTTGCGCGGGGGGACCTAGAGTCAGGGGATGTAGAGTCAGTGTGGATAGAGCTTCAAAATACTAAGGGTAAAACGACCCTCTTGGGAGTCATCTACAGGCCCCCAAACAGTAGTCTGGATGTCGGATGTAAGTTAAACTTCCATCAAATCACCCCCCCTTCCCCACCGGGGTTTTCGAAATTCCA
This sequence comes from Chiloscyllium plagiosum, assembly GCF_004010195.1. NCBI lineage: Eukaryota > Metazoa > Chordata > Chondrichthyes > Orectolobiformes > Hemiscylliidae > Chiloscyllium > Chiloscyllium plagiosum. Next base: position 19,059,323 of record NC_057746.1, on the reverse strand, counting down.
GTAAAAACCAGGAGGAAGTGAGGTTTGCAGATGCTGGAGATCCCACGCCCCTGATGAAGGGCTTTTGCCTGCGACGCCAACCCTCCTGCTCCTCGGATGCTGCCTGACCGGCTGTGCTTTTCCACACTCACGGCTCCAGTTAACAACTACTCCACTTTGTCCAATCTTTCCTGAGAAGGCAGCCCAGTGATTTCAGTCACGAATATAAATAAACATCCCCCTCCACTGTCCCAGAAATCAGTCTGAAGGGAAAAAGCTGCTTCACTTCCGCTCGGTCAAGCACTTCCTTCCTCAGGCAAGGGCACCGGAACATTCCAGGTGTGGTCGCACCAGGGCGCCACAGAACTGAAGCTACACTGTTTCTCTTCTGTGCTCCTGTGCTCCTATGTTAGAGGCTAACACTCAATTTGCTGTTTTTTTGTGTTTACTGTGAACATAACACCCCTCCCCAGATCTCTTCGCCCCCTGCATGCCATTCTAAATTGTCCTATTTAATTGATTTTGTTTCTCCTCATTCTCAATAGCTAGGCGGGGTTACATTAAATTGCATTTACAGCAAACAAATAGGCTTCGGCCTACGCGCCGCAAGACTAATTCACCCCCCTGAGCACATCCTCCTATTCCATTCTCCTTCTGCAGGGATTGGAACCAAGTTGATCTTACTATAGAATTATAGAATCCCTGGTGTGTGGAAACAGGACCAACAATTCCACACTGACCCTCCGAAGAGTAACCCACCCAGACCCATTCCCCTACCCTATTACTCGACATTTACCCCTAACTAATGCTCCTATGCTACACATCCCTGAACACTATGGGCAATTTCGCACAGACAATTCACCCTAACCGGCACATCTTTGGATTGTGGGAGGAAACTGGAGCACCCGGAAGAAACCCACATTATTGAGCAGGAGATCCTTGATTGAGGTGTTAACCTGGGCCAATCAGGGAGCCCTGGCCGACAGACATAACCAGGAGATTCAGAACATCTCCTCAGTTCAGAGAATGACTCTAAGCTGACTGGCCCTAGCCAGTGTACTGTGCACAAGTAAATAAAGATTGGCGTGGTGATGGGATACCAGCCTCTGTGTTGTTATTTCAGTGGCGACGAGAGAAAACAGGATGAGTCTGAAGGACATTTGCTCATAACTGTCGTCTTGCAGTTGGGCTAAGCATTTCTGGCACCATGCCACTGTTTGGGAAGCCTGATTCATTCGATCCCGCTGTCAAAAGCTGGGCTCAGTATGGCAACGAGTAATCCTTCAGACTGCTTGAGGATCTGCAACATTTTCAGTTATTAGGAGTTTAACTTTCCCAGAGGCACCAGACGTCGAAACCTTCCAAGAGTTGACGGAGTTGCTTAAGGTATATTACAACCCCAAACATCCTCTGATTCTGAGACACCATCACTTTTGCTTAGCTGTTTAAGAACCAAGGGAGTTGGTTTTGGGATTTTTGATGAGGTTTAGACGCCTGGCAGAGGCTTGTGATTTTGGGTTAACCCTGAGTGAGACGCTGAGAGACGTTTTGGTATGTGGGATTAATGACGTCACTGTGCAGAAGCACCGATTAGCTGAAGCTCAAACAGGCATGACAGCTGGCTTTAAAAATGCAGCAGAGGAACATGGGAACTACGTCGAATTGAAGAAGACTCCCTCACCTGTCTGACTGAGCTTGGCCAGCATCACTTGAGCAAACCCCACAATCGCTGAGCCTCACGCAGGGCTTATCCTGAGCAGGGATAGCCCAGGCCAGTCCACAGCAGAACCCCACAATCGCTGAGCCTCACGCAGGGCTTATCCTGAGCAGGGATAGCCCAGGCCAGTCCACAGCAGAACTCCACAATCGCTGAGCCTCACGCAGGGCTTATCCTGAGCAGGGATAGCCCAGGCCTGTCCACAGCAGAACTCCACAACAAAGCCAAGCCATGGCCAACTGGCTAAAACGCCCTTCGGGATCGGCAAGCCACTGTAGTTGCTGCCGGTATGTGGACTTGAGACAGCAAAAGAATATTACGAGGCCTGACTCGGGTAAGAAAAGTTGTAGACCGGAGTCCGGAGAGTGTACACCCTGAAAAGTGCCCTGACATGTAGACTGTAAAAATTAAATTGCTTAGTGACATCCAAATCAGAACCAGTTGAAATAAGTGTCTGGTTAAATGGTCACCAAGTTCTCATGCTGGTTGGTACAGCGCAGCGGTATCTGTGGTTGCAGAATCAATGTTTAACAAGATTCAATCGGGACTCCAACCCTCAAGTTTACACAAGACCTCAGCCAAACCGAGAACGTACACTGGGGAAACAGTTGCAGGTTAAGGGTCTGGTCTCCTATGAGAAGCAGTTGGTGCAGTTCTCACTGATTGTAGTAAAAGACTCGGGCCCAAGCCTGTGGGAGTGGAATTGGTTGGGAAATATCCGCCTGGATTGGCTCGACATTTTTCGACTGGAAAATGGCTGCCTCGGCGAAGCCCTGGTGAAATGCCCAGGAGTGTTTCAGGAAGGGCTCAGGCCTACCAAAGGGGCCAAAGCCAGTTTACATGTTGACCTGGAAGCAATTCCAAGATCCTGCAAGGCCCGCCCGTTGGCAAAAGTAGAGTCGGAAATCAGGAAGCTGGAGAGTGGAGGAATCATCAAGCCAGTGCAGTTTGTAGAATGGGCAGTGCCGGTCATAGAGCTTGTGAGGCCTGATGGCTTGGTTCACCTCTGCAGGGATTTTAACCCATTGTTTAACCCAACCTCTCACAGCTAGATAAATACCCGATCCCTCGCAGAGAGGACTTGGACGCAAAATTGGTAGCTAGGGCTGTCCTTTACTAAGCTGGACATGAGCCATACCTACCTGCAATTGTGAGTAGATGAGGAGTGCCAGATGTACGCTACAATTAATACCCATAAGGGTTTATATCAATATACGAGACTGCCATTTGGAGTATCATCAGCCTGCACCCTTTTCCGGTTTAAAGAACTACCCCAGGTTGCCATTTATCTGGATGATGTACTAATAACAGGGAAGACCAATATATATTGGGTGGTATGGTGGCTCAATGGTTAGCACTGCTGCCTCACAGCACCAGAGACCTTGGTTCAATTCCCACCTCGGGGTGACTGTCTGTGTGGAGTTTGCACATTCTCCATGTGTCTGCGTGGATTTCCTCCGGGTGCTCTGGTTTCCTCCCACAGTCCAAAGATGTGCAGGTTAAGGTGAATTGGCCATGCTAAATTGCCCCATAGGGTTAGGTACATTAGTCAGAGGGAGATATAGGGTAGGGGAATGGGGCTGGGTGGGTTACTCTTCAGAGGGTCGGTATGGACTTGTAGGGCCGAAGGGCCTGTTTCCACGCTGTAGGGAATCTAATCTGAAAAAGAAATACCGAGAACTTGGAAATAGTACTTAAATGCTTTCCCTGGGCGGGCCTACAACTTAGACAGGAATAATGTGTATTCCAGTCACTCCCAAGGGACCTGTCTGGGTTACAGAGTCATAAAAAACCAGGTTACCCCTGCTGGAAGAGAAAGTGAGGGTGATCAAAGGGGCCCCGGTTCCCGCGTCTGCCCCAGTGCTTCAGGCTTTCCTTTGGTTAGTGAATCATTACGGAAAATTCGTATGTAACCTGGCCTGCACCCTGTCACCTGCTATTGGAAATGGGTCAGCTTTGGGACTGGTGGCGAAGCCAAGACGTAGGCTTGAGGGAAGTGGGAAAGCAGCTATCGCCATCGAAGGTGTTGGCCCACGCCGATGAAAGGTAGTGTTGACGTGCAATGCCGCCCAGTACGGTATTGGGGTAGTGTTGGCTCAGCCGTGGCCCACCGGAGAGGAACGCCTGATTGCGACATTGGCTGATGCCGAACGCAAATACGCCCAGACAGAGAAGGAAGGTTTGGTGGTTATCATTGGTGTGAAGAAGTTCCATCAGTATCTTTACAGGAATGAGTTTGTCATAGTAAGAGATTACAAACCTCTTGCAGGGGCTACTGAAGGGAGATAAGGCAGTCTGCCCATAGCTTCTGGTAGAATATTCAGCATTGGGCCCTTACTCTCACTGCAGACAAGTGCGAGGTAAAACATGGCGAATGCAGATGCCTTGAGCTGCCTCCCACTGACAGATACACCATCAGTGCTGCATCTCCCAGAAGAGTCAGTTCTGGTTTTGAACTTTCTGGACACCCTTCCAGTCACCGCTGACAATATCAGAGTGTGGACACAAAAAGACCCCATCCTGGCTAAACTAAACGAGCTGGTGGTAATGGTGGAAACACAGGGATCATCGCAACCGGGATGGAAACCTTTCTGGACCCGGCGAGACCAGATCACCATAGAGGACAGGATATTGCTGTGGCAGCAAGGGGGATTGTCCCAAGTCAAGGTCACCACCAGACATTGGCTGAACTCCACCAGGGTCATTCCAGGGGTTTCCAAGATGAAGATGTTGGCGAGAGGTTGTGTCTGGTGGCCAGGATTGGATGCCAACATGGCTGCATTGGTGGGGCAGTGCCCAGAGTGCCAACGTTACCGCCAGCAGCAGCCACCCATTGGTGGGAATGGGCAGGTCAACCCTGGACCTGGTTACCGGCCGACTATGCCAGTCCTTTCATGAGCTCTGTGTTCCTGGTCATTGCGGAGCCCCATCCAAAGTGGTTGGATGCCCCTAAAGATTCATTTGGCCAACTCAGGGATGACAATTGAGAAGCTGCGAGCAGTGTTTGGGAGGCACAGACTCTGAGAAGTATTGGTCACAGACAATGGAATGTCCCCTTCACGCAGGGAATTCCAATATTTCCGAAAGTCGAGCGGCATTCGGCACATAAGGCAGCTCCATACCATTCATCGTCCAATGTTTATGGCGGAAGGAGTACTGAAGGCTGGCTTAAAGAAGCAACGTCACTTGATACCAAAATATCCCAGTTCCTGTTCGACTATAGGACCACCCCACACTCAACAACAGGGATACCTCCAGCAGAGGTGCTGATGGGGAAGCTTCCACATCAGGTTAAACCTGGTGGGAGGGATCCGGGGCAGGGTGGGTGAAATAGCCAATGGCTCCTCTAAGCGAGTGAGATAATTTCCTTCAAGGGGCGCAGTTTGATGCAGGAACCATGGGAATGGCCCTGTGTAGGTAGGAGGCGAGGTGGTCTCAAGGTCAGGTCCTGTGACTCAGAGCCTTTGGGGAGTTTTGGAGAAATGCGCGGATCACCTGAGAGCTTGCAAACTGGGGCCGGAAGAAAATATACCCGGCCCCCTCAGAACAGCCCGTGAGGTGTCGAGGAAATCTCCAAGAACGAGACGGCCTGCAGCCTCGATAAGGTTTCCACGGGCAGCAAAGGAGGAAACTCTCCCGAGATCCTCTGGTCCGGTCCATGTCTGAGTCCGAATCAGACGAACCAGGCCTGAGATGAAAACGTCACAGGAAAAATGACAAGGGAAAGACGAGGCCGACATCCCCCAGACTTGGAGGGGTGTACTGATTAGAGCCCACGTTGATCTTATTGACTATGAGATCCTTCATTGGCGTTGTTAAGCTGGACTAACCAGGGAGCCCTGGGTTATAGATATAATCAGGAGATTCAGAGTCTCCTCACTTCAGGGACTGACTCTGAGCTGACTGGCCACAGTGTCCTGTGCACGTGTGAATAAAAGGTGACTGGGTGACGGGGTACTGGCCTCTCTGCAGTTATTTCACCTTCATTCACCTTTTCATTCTTGATATCAAGCTTATGTTGTTGTAAATAAAACTTATACCGTTGAGGATGACGGATACATCCACAGTACCAAAGTGTTGAGTGTGGAAATTTACCCCATTTTAAAATGCAGCCTGAGCTTTGTTCACAAGGATTATTTTCACTTCCTTTTGTTTCCGGCTGGATATCCTGTGGTTTCCGCCTTTGCAGTGACTGGCAGTGATTACGAGGTTGGTCATTGTGTGAATCATGGTTTGTGGGTCAGCAGTGTGTGTGTGGTGTGCAAAGACACTCTAACTCACAAGGCTGACACACACACACACTGGTGAGTAAACTTTGCACTTGAGTCAGCTCGAGCTCCCCAGCATCTGAATTGACCATCTTGTGGAGCCTGGCTGGGGGACCGATGAGAGCTACCCATGTGTCTCTGGGAACAACTGTAGTGCACGATGGGAAAAAAACATGGCTCCTTCCCCTCCTGGTGTATGATGGGATTGATCTACTGTTGTCTATTGTATTGTCAAAATTCATTGACAACTTCATTCTTCCTTCCGCGAGTTGACATAATCCAATGTTTTAATGTTTAACCCAATGCTTGAGCTGGTCAGCCCCACAGCATTCTGGGAAAACTGTCAGCACTCGGCAGCATTGTGGGATGGACTGTGCTAAGCTGTTGCCACTGCCAACCTCATTAACAATATTCTGGATGTTATCGTTAACCAAAAGCTGACCACAAGTGTCATTCCCAATGACACTGAATCTAACCATCTCCCCTTGGCATTCAATGGGAATACCATCATTGAATCTCCCATTACTAACATCTAGGATAGCCATTGGTAGCGATATTGAGTGGCGTGTGATGGTAGTTAGATCCTCTCTTATTTGAGATGGTCAGTTTATGTGGCATGAATGTAACATATCAGTCTGAAATTTGGGCATGGTCTGCTTCATCATGTGAGGCATCGCAAATGGTGCTGAACATTGCACACTCGTCAGTGGACAGACGTGTCATTGGAGGAAAGGGCATTGATGAAGCAACTTAAAGTGGCTGGGTCTTCAAAACATCCCTGAGGAATTCCTGCAGAGATGTCCGGAACTTGAACCAGGAGACCTCGAGGGACGGTCCACAAATGTTTCCGGAAAAAGAGGGACATCGCTTTGCTGTCAGGCAGGTCTCAGGCAATGTCCGCTAACTCTCCAGAATTCTACTATCATCTTCAAATCCATTGAATCCCTACAGTGTGGAAACAGGCCCTTCAGCCCAACAAGTCCACACCGACTGTCAAAGGAGTAACCCACCCAGACCCATTCCTCTACCCTATTATCCTATATTTACCCCTGACTAACCTACACATCCCTGAACACTGTGGGCAACTTAGCACCGCCAATCCACCATAACCTGCACGCCTTTGGATTGTGGGAGGAAATCAGAGCACCCGGAAGAAACCCACGCAGACACGGGGAGAATGCGCAAACTCCACACGGACAGGCGCCTGGAGGCTGGAATCGAATCCAGGTCCCTGGCGCCACGAGGCAGCAGTGTTAACCACTGAGCCACTCTGCCACCCAAAAGTAAATCTGAAAAGCGCAAATGTTTAGTTGAGTTCTCCTGGCATTGCCACGCTGTCTGAACCGCAGCACGGTGCCATCCTGTCTCAGACAGGCCGCAGGCACCCAGAGGATTGTGGATCCCAGCAGCCTAGGTGTGCTCCAGCGGATGACTGGGAGTGACAATGCCCTCCCTGGATTCTCGAATCTGCCGTCTTCTCTCGGGGTGAAAGCACACATACAGCCACCATTACCTTTAATGTTGCCTGTCAGTCCAATTAGTCAGCGCAGCCCTACTGGCACACAGGCCAATCCGATGCAACCCAGAGGCAAACCTTTGAGCTGGACAATACGCATGGATGAACAAAGAACAAGGCTGGGCCATTTGGCCCTTTCAGACTGTTCTACCATTGGTAGCTGAGGCAGTTGAAGATTCTGAGTCTGTAATCAGTAGAATTTAGAAGGCTGGGTAGAGACCTCATCGTTTACAGATGCTTTTCCCACTCTTTCTCTGTAGCGTGGGAGGCTGAGCGCTGACCTTATAGACGTTTACAAAATCATGAGGGGACGTGGAGAAGGTGAATTGACAAGGTCTTCTTCTAGGGTTGTGGGGGGGAGTCCAAAATTAAAGGGCACAGGCTTAAGGCAAGAGGGGAAAGATTTAAAGGAATTCGAGAGGCAACGTTTTCATGCAGAGTGTGGTGTGTGAAGGGCAGAAATGGGGACTGCAGATGCTGGAGATTAGAGTGAAGATTAGAATGGTGCTGGAAAAGCACAGCAGGTCAGGCAGCATCCGACGACGTGTGTGAAGGGGAATGAGCTGCCAGAGGAAGTGGTGGAGTCTGGTACAATTACAATATTTAAAAGGCATCTGGATGGGTATATGAACAGGGAAGGGCTTAGGGAGATAAGGCCCAAGTGCTGGCAACTGGGACTCGGTGAGTTGAGGATATCTGGACAGCATGGATGAGTTGGAGGTGAAGGGTCTGTTTCTGTGCTGTTCATCTCCTTCCGTAAACTCCCCAACCCTGCCATCAGCATAAGTACCACCCTCCCCTGGCTACTTTCATTTCTGAGGAAGAGTCGCTGGACTCAAAGTGTTAACTCTGCTTTTCTCTCCGCAGAGACTGCCAGACGAGGATGAGTTTCTCAAGCATTTCTGATTTTCGCTGCAAGTCTCCCTGGTGGTGCCTTAGCTCATGTATTAAATTCCCTTTTTGAAAGTGTTTATTGAAACTGCTCCTCTCTCGCCTTTTGCAGGCTGTGTGCTCCAGGCTGTGCCAACTCTCTGCGTTAGACAAAACAATACATTTTCATCTCCGCCTCGACCTTCAAACTCCGAACGCCTCACCCTCCGTGAAATGTCTTTCTCTTGATTTGTTCTGTCAGAAAACCCTCGCAGTTTTGAACAGCTTCAGTTGAGATGCTCGAATCTGTGGGCCTTTGGCCTCTGACCTCTCTGAGTTAGATTCATGAGCCAAGCGCATAAGGGGGAGGGTGGGGGTGAAATGGCAATGAAACAGTTAACCTGCTGATCCGCTCTACAAGATCTGTTTTCACCATTAGTCCACCCGAAGGAATTAATGGGCTGAAAGGAAACGCATTCAGCCAAGCGAGTTACTGGAACCTGCACAGTTCCTGCCTGGCCGAAATCCTGTCTGTAGGCCCCGTATCTCCCGTGAGAGTTCCCCTTTTGCAGTCAGCCTGATCTGCTTTATTCAGCAAAACAGCGTCTCGGTGAATCCCTGTGCAAAAGATGACGAAGTCACTGATGGATTTTGCTTCATGTCTTGTCACTCGCAGCGTCTGTTATTCACCCTGCTGTTTCTTGCATTTTCCTTCTTCTTTTGATCAACTCAGTTGTTTACTTCATTGTTTTCTTAAATTTCAAAATTTAAACTGCATCTGCTTTTATTTACAGCAGCAAGGAAGTGAAGTAGGTCACTTGTTTTTTTTTATTCCCCCACCCCGCACCCACCCCCATGCACACACACACACACACCTCTCACATTTGTTTTGTTACTGACTGAACTTGGTATTCAAAGCATCTGAAAGATCTGGGTCTGGCTAGGGACAATGTTAGCAGCCAATACTGCAATGGCTGGTTAGCTCTGTTGTCTGTGGATGGCTAGAACATGGTACAGGAAGAGTGTAGCAGCTAGAAGACCTTCCTCCTTCCTTTATCGCATGTGTGTGAAGTGTTGTCTTCAACTATGAGTCAAAAAGATATACAGCATGGAAACAGACCCTTCGGTCCAACTTGTCCATGCCAACCCCATATCCTAAATTAATCTGGTGTCATTTCCCAGCATTTGGCCCTAAACCCTTCCTATTCATATACCCATCCAGAATTGCATGCAAAATTCCAAACGTGTACAGCCGCAACATGACTTCACACTGACCAATAAATACAAACATACCAAATGCCTCCTTCACTATCCTATATACCTGTGACTCCATTTTCAGGGAACTATGAACCTACACTCCAAGATCTCTTAATTCAGCAGCACTCCCCAGGACTTTGCCATTAAGTGTATAAGTCCCGCCCAGATTTGCTTTTCCAAACCATAGCACCTCACCTTTATCTAAATTAAACTCCATCTGCCCCTCCTCAGCCCATTTCATCAAGCTCTTGTTGTTCCCTCAGGTAACCTTCTTTGCTGTCCACCACGCCTCCAATTTTGATGTCGTTGGTAAACTTACTAACCATACCTCCGATATTCACATTCAAATCATTGATATAAATGACAAAAAGCAGTAGATAACCATACGTCCCTCTCTAAAGGAAAGGTAGGTGCTTATGGCCTTTTGTGGACACAAGTAACAATATTATCTGAAATTTATCATGAAAGAACATAGTTACAAGACATTGTGCAAAATATAATATGATGAGGCAGAGTAGAAATGTTAGGGTACAGAGAAACATTGGTTGACAAATCCATTTGAGCTTTTTGAAAATGTAACGAGCAGTTTAGATAAAGGGTGTCATAGAGTTGTACAGCACGGAAACAGACTCTTCGGCCCATCTCGGCCAAGCCGACCGGATATCCTAAATAAATCTAGTCCCATTTGCCAGAGGATGTAGCATATTTGGGTGTTTTTCTTTTAATTTACCCAGAGGATGTGAGCATCACTGACTGGGACTGCATCTATTGCCCATCCCTAATAGTTCAGAGGGCAGTTCAGAGTCAACCACATTGCAGTGGGTCTGGACTCACATGGAAACCAGGCCAGGCAAGGAGAGCAGAACCCCTTCTGTAAAGGGCATTAGTGAAGCAGATGGGTATTTCCTAACAGTCAGCTTCATGGTCATCACTACACTCTTAATTCCAGAGTATTATTGAATTCAAATTCCATATCACTTGCCCTTCACTCCTCCCTAGAACATCTTGACACCAAGAACAGCTATGTAAGAATCCTGCTCATTGACTACAGTTCAGCCTTTAACACTATTATCCCCTCAAGACTGATAACTAAACGTAGAGATCTTGGACTAAGCCCCACTCTTTGAAACTGGATCCTCAGTTTCCTGACCCACAGGCCACAATCAGTGAAGACTGGGGACAATATTTCATCCTCATTAACACTAAACACTGAAGACCCCGAGAGGTGTGTACTCAGCCCCCTACTGTACTCACGGGGTATACCCATGACTGCGTTGCCAAATACTAGGCTAATGCCATTTACAAGCTCGTTGATGACACCACCATAGTTGGTTGAATCTCAGATGGTGACAAAACAGACTACAGACGGGAAGTGGAAAACCTGGAAAAATGGTGCACTGAGAACAACCTGGCTCTCAATGCCGGCAAAACCAAGGAACTCATTACTGACTTTCGGCGGGATGTTACTCATGCCCCCCCTACACATTAACAGTACAGAGGTGGAACGAGTGGAGAGTGTCAAGCTCCTGGGAGTGGTCATCCACAACAGGCTTTCTTGGACTCTTCACATGGACCCACTGGTTACAAAGGCCCAACAACATCTCTTCTTCCTCAGGCAGCTGAGGAAATTTGAGATGATGGCGAATACCCTTACCAACTTTTATAGGTGTGCCATTGAGCGCATTCTGTCTGGATGTATCACTGTCTGGTATGGCAACTGTACCATTCAAGATCGGAGACGGTTACAGAGAGTGGTGAACTCGGCCCGGAAAATCACAAAGGCCAACCTCCCATCTATAGACTCCATCTACCAGGCCCGCTGTCAAGGAAAGGCCGCCAGCATTCTCAAAGATCCATCCCACCCTGGCAATGTTTTTCTACAACCTCTACCATCAGGGGGAAGGTATAGAAGCCTGAACACATGCACCGGCCGGTTTTGAAACAGTTTCTACCCTCCTGTTGTTAGAATACTGAGTGGACTCACAAACTCTCAACATTCGCCTGTATGCGAGGTGCTGCATTTTGGGAAAGCAAATCTTAGCAGGACTTATACACTTAATGGTAAGGTCCTAGGGAGTGTTGCTGAACAAAGAGACCTTGGAGTGCAGGTTCCCAGAGTTGGAGGATTTCAGCTATGGGGAGAGGCTGAACAGGCTGAGGCTGTTTTCCCTGGAACGTCGGAGGCGGAGGGGTGACCTTATAGGGGCTTACAATATTATGAGGGGCATGGATAAAGTAAATAGGCAAAGTCTTTTCCCTGGTGTCGGGGAGTCCAGAACTAGAGGGCATAGGTTTATGGTGAGAGGGAAAAGATATAAAAGAGACCTAAGGGGCAACTTTTTCACACAGAGGGTGATACGGGTATGGAATGAGCTGCCAGAGGAAGTGGTGGAGGCTGGTACAATTACAACATTTAAAAGGCATTTAGATGGATACATGAAGAGTTTAGAGGGATATGGGCTGGGTGCTGGCAGGTGGGACCAGATTGGATGGGTTGGGCTGAAGGATCTGTTTCCATGCTGTACATCTCTATGACTCTATGACCATCTGCCTGTATTGCTCGCTAGACAAAGCTTTTCACTGTGCCTCGATATTCGAGGCAACTTCAATTTAATTCATCTGTCATGGTGCGATTTGAACCCAGGTCCACAGATCTTTACCTGGGTCTGTGGATCAGTAGTCTAGTGATAACACCACTTGGCCATCACATGCCCTATGAAATACACTGCTCAAAGTGCCTCAGAGAAGGTTGATATGCAATACGAAGACTAATGGCAGTGGTGTTAATGTGATGAGGGTTGAACAGTGATGGGTAAACACACAAATAAATCAAGCAAAATAAAAGCCACAAGATTACAGCAAACGCTGTATATCAGAAATGGTGGGCGGCACGGTGGCACAGTGGTTAGCACTGCTGCCTCACAGCGCCAGAGACCCGGGTTCAATTCCCGCCTCAGGCGACTGACTGTGTGGAGTTTGCACGTTCTCCCCGTGTCTGCGTGGGTTTCCTCCGGGTGCTCCGGTTTCCTCCCACAGTCCAAAGATTTGCAGGTCAGGTGAATTGGCCATGATAAATTGCCCGTAGTGTTAGGTAAGTGTTAATGTAGGGGTATGGGTGGGTTGCGCGTCGGTGTGGACTTGTTGGGCCGAAGGGCCTGTTTCCACACTGTAATGTAATCTAAATCATAATCTGAAAAAAACCCAGAAATTGTTGAAAAAGCTCAGCAGGTCCGGCAGCGCCCTTGGAGAGAAGTCAGAGTTAATGTTTCGGGTCGAGTGACCCTCGCTCAGAACTAGATATAAATAAACTGGACATTTCAGCTTTCTAAGCTGTAGCTTGTGATGGCCAATACTTGCATCTCAGCTCTTTACCATTCCTACCAGTGGGACGTTAGGAGCGTAGTTCATCAGCATTTCGTGACAATGGAAAGCTCGGTAGACATTAAGGCTGCACAAGGGACATGGATTGGGATAAGTGAATAGAATAGAACAGAATAGCTTTTATTGTGAAGTACACTTGAACGTCTGCGGTGAAAAGTTTGTAATATCACCTTGTGGCACAATCTTAGGTACAGAGTACCTCGGTACAGATACTTCGAAGTACTGTTACAGGGTGTAGGTGAGCATGGGAATAGAGTTTTAAAAGTCAGGGATGATAATAAAAAATGTACAAAGTTAAAAATCACACAACACCAGGTTATAATCTGACAGGTTTATTCGATTAGATTCCCTACAGTGTGGAAACAGGCCCTTCGGCCCTACAAGTCCACACCGACTCTCCAAAGAGTAACCCACCCAGACCCATTTCCCTCTGACTAATGCACCGAACACTACGGGGCAATTTAGCACGGCCGGCCAATTCAACTGACCTGCTCAGCTTTGGACTATGGGAGGAAACCGGAGCACCCGGAGGAAACCCACGCAGACACAGGGAGGATATGCAAACTTTCAGAGCGCTGCTCCAAACACAATCACCTGATGAAGGAGTGGCGTTCCGAAAGCTAGTGCTTCCAAGTAAACCTGTTGGACTGTAACCTGGTGTTGCGTGATTTTTAACTTTGTTCACTTTTTATTATCATCCCTGACTTTTAAAACTCTATTCCCATGCTCACCTACACCCTGTAACAGTACTTATAAGTATCTGTACCGAGGTACTCTGTACCTAAGATGGCGCCACGAGGTGATATTTAAACTTCGTCCACCCCAATCCAACACTGGCATCTCCACATCAGAATCAAAACTGACCATAAGTATTTATATACTGAAGGGCTAAATGAGTGGGCAAGAGGTGAAGAATGCAGTGCAGGGAAATGATCTAAATCGGCAATTATTTTTTTGACACTGGAGGATACGCGCGTTGGGAGAGGAAATCCAGAAAGGAAAGGGTTAAGGGCTGAGGGCCTCTGGTAATGTTGAAGGGGCTGAGTCACGGCTGGCCAGCCTGCTGAGAGGAGACCGGAAATGTTCAGGCACGCAAGAGGCTGGGCCAGCTCACCCTGTGTCGTCACTCAGGCAGCACCCGGCGCCTGGCTCAGCACTGCCCCTTTCCGACCCTCACTGAGCTCTGCCCCCTCACCCCACCTCCAACCCATCAGGGCACGTCCCATGATGCGGGCGTGACCGATCGCACGGCTGACTGCTTCCCCTCCCCCTCCCCTCACCCCTCAACCACCACCGATCTCACAACCAACACTGAGCTGACCACTAACACTCCCAAAACGACAACAACATTCGGAAAATCTGAAATGTAAGGGAATACAACAACACTTGCAGCAGGGAGCTGCTCTGGGCTGGAGAGTTTCAGTCATGAAGAGAGACTGAGAGCAGAGGGGGCATATAGACCCTTCGGCCCAACCTGTCACAGAGTCAGAGATTCATTGAATTGGAATTGAATTGAATTTATTGTCACGTGTACCGAGGCACGGTGAAAAGCTTTGTCTCGGCACACTTGACAATAAATTCAATTCAATGGCTCTCTGTCTCTGTGACTGGCTGGGCCAAAGGGTCTATAGAGAGTCCAACAGCACAGAGCCAGGCCCTTTGGCCCAACAGGTCTGTGCTGACCAAACTCCCAGACTCAACTCATCCCACCTGCCTGCTCCTGGCCCATATCCCTCCAAACCTTTCCTGGTTGTAGAGTCGTACAGCATGGAAGCTGACCCTTCAGTCTAATTTGTTGATGCGGTCCAGGTTTCCCAAGCTGAATGAGTCCCTTCTGCCTGCCTTTGACCCCTATCCCTCTGAACCCTTCCAGTTCATGTACCCGCCCAAGTGTCTTTGAAATGCTGTCACTGCACCAGCCTCCACCAGTTCTTCTGGGATCTCATACACGAATCACCTCCTGTGAAAAAAGTTGCCCCTCAGGTACCTCTCACCTTAAAAATGTGTCCCCTACTTTTGAACTCCCCTACCCTGGGGAAAATACCTTAGATGTTCACCTTCTCTGTACCCCTCATGATTTTATAAACAAATTCAGCCCTTCACCTCTTTCGTTCTAGTGAGGAAGGTCTCAGCCGATCCGGCCACTCCCTTATAACTCAAACCCTCCACTGAGATGATTGAGATGTGTACAATTGTGAAGGGGATAGGAAGGTTAGAGAGGGATGGGACAGGGGCATAGATTTGCCCAGAGAGTTTTAGAGGGGTTATGGGGGGGGGGAAAGCAATCCTTTCACCCGGGGGGTGGTGGGAAATTGGAATTCACCGCCTACATGTGGGGGAGAGGCAGGAACCCTCATCACATTGAAGAAATATTTAGATGGAGTGGTAGAGAGTGTTTGTGGACTTTTCACCGTACTCATGTGAGCATGTATGACAATTAGGCAAGTTCAGAGTCTCACACACAGAGAAACAGATGCTTTGGTCCAAATCGTTCATACCTACCGAGTTTCCCAATGTAAACTTGCCCCATTTCACCCATATCCCTTTAAACACACACACACCACCTTCTGTGTGAAAAAGTTGCCCCTCAGATCCCTTTTAAATCCTCCTCCCTTCACCTGCAAAAATATGTCCCCTGGTTTGGAACCTAATTTTAAAAAAGCCCCTAATTCTACTCACCTTTGCTTTCAGTTGCCCAGGCCACAAGCGTTGGGAATGCTTCCCTAATGCTCTCCATCTCTGAGTCTTGCTTTCCATCGATAGGACGCTCTTTAAAATCTCCCTGCGCATCCAAGCTTTTCAGCATGTATCCTTGTAGCTCCTTGTTTCATGACAGTTAGGGGTCAGCTGCATTGCTGTGGGTCTGTAGACCAGACTGGGTAAGGACGCCCGATTACCAAACCCTAAAGAGCATTAGTGAACCAGATGGATTTTGCAGATGACTATCGAGAGTTGGCATTGTCACCATTGCTCAGGCTTTTTGCAAAATAATTGAACTTAAACTCCATCAACGTTTTACTTTCAGATTTTATTTTCAGTCAACCTGTTCAGGTGCTTATCCTCTGGATCAGGCAGGGCTTAAATCCGGGCCCTCCTGCCAGAGGTAGGGTCATTACCACTGCAACAAAGCAGCCCAATCTTCCACCATATGTTGTGGGATTTGAACTCATGTCCCTAGAGCAGTAACCTGTGCCCTGATTACACCACTGATATTATCACTCCACAATCATTTCCATAACAGAGCAAATTTGTTAAAGCTCTTGCGGACTGGCATACAGCAGACCAAAGAAGCAAGACTTGGAATAGTTGAGACTCTAGTCACCCAATGAGTTGTTATTGTTGAGCTTTCATCTCCAAGTTATACAGGTGTACTCTCAATGCTCTGAAATATCTACTCCAAGCTTCCATCTGCGCTTTCAACACCATTTGATTCCTTGAGTCAAAACCCAATCACACCAAGTGAGCATCAACAGGAAACAGACTCACAAAAACAAATGCATGAGAATTGAACATGATGGTCATGACAGGGAATACACTGCCTGAACAAGAATGGTAGGAGACAGCAGTGCAGCACCCTCCAGCAGGGCATAGATCATTACAGCGCAGTACAAGCCCTTCGGCCCTCGATGTTGCGCCGACCTGTCATACCAATCTGCAGCCCATCTACCCTACACTATTCCATGTACGTCCATAGGCTTGTCCAATGATGACTTAAATGCACTTAAAGTTGGCGAATCTACTACTGTTGCAGGCAAAGCATTCCATACCCTTACTACTCTCTGAGTAAAGAAACTACCTCTGACATCTGTCCTATATCTATCACCCCTCAATTTAAAGCTATGCCCCTTCATGCTCGCCGTCACTACACTTGGAAAAAGGCTCTCACTGTCCAACCTATCTAACCCTGTGATTATCTACTCCAAGTGCGGCCGCACCAGAGTTTTGTACAGCTGCAGCATAACCTCATGGTTCCAGAACTCAATCCCTCTATGAATGAAAACTAAAACACCGTATGCCTTCTTAACAACCCTGTCAACTTGCTCCAGCAGGACATAAGACAAAATCTTGAAGAGGAAGGGGGATCTGCAGGGCTATGGGGAAGGGGGAACGGGCGGGGAGGGGAGGGGAGGGGAGGGGAGCTGTGGAGAGCAGGGGAGCGTAGCAAATTCGATGGCCCTGCTGAATGGCCTCTTTCTGCGTCGTGGTCCATATGTGAAACAAGCTCAAGCAACAATGGCACAGTGTGGCACAGTGGCTCAGTGGTTAGCACTGCTACCTCACAGTGCCAGATTCCAGCCTCGAGTAACTGTCTGTGTGGAGTTTGTGCAGTCTCTCTGTGTCTGTGTGGGTTACCTCTGGGTGCTTGGTTTCCTCACACAGTCCAAAGATGTGCAGGTTAGGGTGGTTTGGCCACGCTAAATTGTCCCATGGTGCTCAGGGATATGTTGGTTCGGTGCATGAGTCAGGGATCAATGTTGAGGGATGGGTTCCTCTTCGGAGGGTTGATATGGACGTGTTGGACCAAAGGGCCTGTTTCCACACTGTAGGGATCCTACTGGGGGAAGGGAGGTTCATTTTAAACCCTCACAAAGACCCATACCAAATGGGATGTGCCTCTCCCCTGATTTTCATTCCGGTTTCTTCGACCCCCCCTCGCTACATTTGGCATCTCCTTATTGGCGAATCGATTCCTCTCGGTGTGGAGTTGGTCACAAAAGCAGCCGTGAGAGGATTCGCGATTGAGTCGTGCGACCTTCTGTGGGCAGGAGTGGCTCGTGTGCTCATGGAAAAGTTGATTTTTCACGGAAAGCAGTCAGCCATGGCCAGGTAACACCTCCCCTCCCCCACACCACCCCACCACGCCTCATTCCTCAGACGGCCTGACCTCCGAGGGTATTTCAGGCACATCAGCACCACTGTACCGACTAATGTTTACCTGTTGCACTCTTGAAGTTTAAATCAGGACAGGCTACTGCACACTGAACATGGGTAAAGTTTTGCCTTTTAAAACAGTAGAAAGCAGTTACTGAGGACTATAGCACATATGGATGCCATCGGGTCCAACGCTGTTGTAATAGTCCTTTGATCTAGCTTCCCAATTAGCCCCACTGCCAAATTATCAATGTTTCCAACCACTCTGATCAACTTTTCCTGTGTAATTACTCACCCAATTTTCCCTTTTGGAAATGACTGTTGAATCTGCTTCCATCACGCTTTAAGACAGCTCATTCCAAATGTGGTCTATTTTGTTTTTCTCTCTGTTTTAAATTCCAGTCATTCTTCTGTCAATTCTGTTCAATCTGCGTCCATTCACTCCACCAGCCGGATGGAATATTTTCCCTTCACTTACTTCATCAAATCCCATCATCATTTTTAACACCTTTATCTGGTTTCTCCAAAGCCTTACTAAGATGAATTTCTAAGACCATAAGCCACAGGGCCATTCGGCCCATTGAGTCTGCTCTGCAATGCAATCAGGTTTTTCGGCCCCATCTTCCCGCTTGCTCCTCGTAACCTTTGACCCCCTTGGCAATCAAAACTTACGTGTTTCTGTTTTGAATACACTCAATGACCTGGCCTCCACAGCATTCTGTAGCAATGCATACCACAGATTCACCACTCTCTGGCAAAAGAAATTTCTCCCTAACTCCATTCTAAAAGGTCTTCCCTTTACTCTAAGGCTTTCCCGCCAATGGAAACATCTTCCCAATCTCCACTCTGTAAGTTTCAATCAAATCCCCCACATCAGTCTAAACTCCATCGAGTGTAGTCCCAGAGTCATCAAATGTTCCTCATACCTTAAGCCTTTCATTCCTGGATAATACTTGTGAACCTCCTCTGGACCTGGTCCAGGGTCAATGCATCCTTCTTGAGATATGAGACCTAAAACTGCGTACAATACTCTAAATGTGGTCCGACCAGATTTGATAGGCTTCAGACAAATGAGGCAGCCATTTTGTGCATATCAGCGAGTTTCCCACTGCAGTCCCTGAGGACCTGGTGTTATAATACTGCTCACCATTGTGAAAGATCACTCTGTCCGGTTTTAAGATGTTTGCTTCAGTCATTGAGACTGGTGCTCACTCTAAGAGGGGCCATTGAAAAAGCCAACCTTTGTGAACTGTGGTAGAATAGGCTTCAATAGCTGCACTTTTGTATCCTTCGAGTGTCATAATAAGGCAGCCATTTTGTGATCCCACAAAGAGGAGCATGATAATTAATAGATATGCCATTCCCATCAGTTTAGATTAGATCAGATTACCTAGAGGATGGAAACAGGCCTTTGGGCCCAACAAGTCCACACCGACCCTCTGAAGAGTAGCCCACCCAGACGAGGGACAAATATTTGCTGTGTTGCTGGAGATAATAGGATGATGTAGTGGTTTGTGTCTCCAGACTAGTAATCCAGGTTAATGTTGATTCAGGTGGCAGTTGGCAGTATGCTTGGCTCTTAATTGCCCTCTGGATAATTAGGGATGGGTAATAAATGCTGGTCCAGCCAGTGATTACCATATCCCCATGAAGAAACTTTTAAAATAATTCTCCCATTCTGTTTCAAAATGTCAGCAACGCGGTCTTTACTGCCCGCCTGAAGAGGTAACAGCTTGAGGCACGAGTAAGTTTTCATGCGAGTGCAATGCTACTGGTAGTGCAGCATTCCCTCCGTACAACTTCATCAGCAACCTCAGATGCTGCCTGACCTGCTGTGCTTTTCCAGCACCGCTCTAATCTTGACTCTAATCTCCAGCATCTGCAGTACCCACTTCTGCCTGGAGGGTTTGAGCTACAGGCAGAGGCTGAATAGGCTGGGGCGGTTTTCCCTGGAACGTCGGAGGATAACGAAAGTCAGCTTTTAGAGGTTTATAAAATCATGAGGGAAATGGATTGGATGAATGGACGGGGTCTTTTCCCTGGGGTGGGGGAGTCCAGGGCTGGAGGGCATGGGCTTGGGGTGGGAGAGGAGGGATGTGCGGGGGACCTGAGAGGGGGCAACTTTTTCACGCAGGGGGTGGTGCGTGTGTGGAGTGAGCTGCCAGAGGAAGTGGTGGAGGCTGGTACAATTGCAACATATAAAAGGATGGGTACATGAATAGGAAGAGTTTAGAGGGATATGGGCCAAGTGCTGGCAAATGGGACTAGATTAGGTTGGGATATCTGGTCAGCATGGACGAGTTGGGCTGAAGGGTCAAATTCCGTGCTGTACACCTCTGTGACTCTGCCACAGTAGGTGTATCCTGGAGTTAATGCACTCAGTCGGAAAGCTCCAAGGTTGGGATCTAAGGAGGCTGAAAGCAGCAGGAGGAGGACAAAGATCTGGAAGAGTGAGCAGTCCACAGTCTTCACCGTCTGGGAAAGAAAGAATGGGATTGAAAGACATCATAACTTGCTCTCAGTACACGACAGAGAAAGAGAAACTTTGTACTGGAGTGGCTTGCTTGCAGATCAGGGTGGTGTGTGACTTGGAGGGGAGGTTGAAGGTGCTGCAGCTCCTCCTGGCCTCCTGGCTGGTAGACGTCACAAGTTTGGAAGGTGCTGTCCAAGGAGTCTCGGTGAGTTGTTGCGACTGGCCTTTTTACGTGGTACACCCTGTGCACTGAAGGCCAGACTGAGTGAACGCTGAAAGTGATGAACAGGGTGCCACTCGAGTGGGCTGCTCTGATCTGGATGGTGTTGGACGTCTTGAGAGCCTGATGGAGCTGCAGATGGAGGGTATCCATCACACTCCTGACTTGTGCCATGTGGGTGGTGGACAGGATTTGGAGGGTCAGGAGGTGAGTTACACATCCCAGGATTGCTAGCCTCTGACCTGCCCTTGTAGCCTCAGTGTTTAAATGGCTAGTCCTTTTCAGTTTCTGGTCAACACTTTGCCCCAGTTACTAATAGTGATTATCCTTCAAAAGTACCTCATTGCCTATGAAGCACGTCTCAGACGTTCTGTGTAGTGAAAGACGGAGGGATTTTCTCATGAGGAAGGATTGATTCTGTGCTTAATGGAGTTTGAAAGAATGAGAGACCACCTCACTGAAACATAAATTCCTTAGTGCGCTTGACAGGGTAGGTATAGAGAGGTTGTTTTTCCTTGTGGGAGAGACTAGGAACAGAGGACATAATCTCAGTGTAAGGGGACATCGAATTAAGACGGAGGTGAGGAGGAATTTCTTCTCTGTTTAGCGCAGAGGGCTGGGTCATTCAGTATTGGGATAGATACACTTTTAATCAGAACTACACATGATCTGAGCCAAAAGGCCAAAGAGGTCAGGCTGGAAACGTCGACCCTCCTGCCCCTCGGATGCTGCCTGACCAGCTGTGCTTTTCCAGCGCCACCCTTTTTGACTCTTTTCATCAGCAAGGGAATCAAGGGTTATGGTGAAAACGCAGGGGGGTGGAGTTGAGAATGATCAGATGACCTCATTGAATGATGGAGCAGAGTCACTGGGCTGAATGGTCTATGACTTGGAGGTGCCGATGTTGGACTGGGGTGGACAACGTTAAAAATCACACAACACCAGGTTATGGTCCAACAGGTTTAATTGGAAGCACTAGCTTTCGGAGCGACGCTCCTTCATCAGGTGGTTGTCATATGGCTTAGGTTAGGAGGGGGCCAGACAGAAGAGTGGACTTATTAAGCCAGCTGATTAAGTAAGGGCAGCATAGTGGCTCAGTGGTTAGCACTGCTGCCTCACAGCACCAGGGACCTGGGTTCGAATCCAGCCTCGGGCGACTGTCTGTGTGGAGCTTACACATTCTCCCTGTGTCTGCGTGGGTTTGCTCCGGTTTCCTCCCACAAACCAATGATGTGCAGGTTAGGGTGGATTGGCCGTGCCAAATTGCCCATAATGTTAGATGCGTTAGTAGAGGAAAATATAGGAGAGGGGAATGAGTGTGGGTGGATTGCTCTTCTGTGGACCAAAGAGCCTGTTTCCACACTGTAGGGTATCTAATCTAATGACTCAGACCATGAACACTTGACATGGAACTGGAGAATACATAAGGATGGTAGACCTGGAAAGGATTTGCTGCAGCCAGTGCACAGGCCCTAGTTTTCTCTGATCCTTTGAGCAGCGAAATCCTCCGCGGAGCACTGAGAGAAACAATCCGACCATCGGCTGCTGCTTTTTCAAAGAAGTTAATGTGAGCCGAGGGAATGAGGAATGTCCCGGTGAATGGGGGGGAATGGAGGGGGGGGGGGGGTGCGGAATACTGCTGCAGGATGTTCCTGTGGCAGATCCGAGAGGGATAGTCACGGACTCAACCTTCCAGTACTTTTCCAATTTGGGGCTGAGACGGAGGGAAAGAGAAAGGCAGGAACCGAGTGGAAAATGAGTGAGAGATAAGGTATTTGCTGCAACCGAGATTTTTTTTGTTTAGTTATTGGCTCAATCTGAAATCAGCATAAGAATGCAGGCAACTCCACAGGAAACAGGCCTGCGGGGAGCAAGAATGAGGTAATCCACTGTAATCCTTCAACTAAAAACATGATGTAAGACATCAATATCCGTGTTGGAATGGACAGGAAATTAAATTATTGCAGAGCCCTGAAAGGATCTTACCAAATACACTCAGCAATCACGCTATATATTGAGCGATTGTGGGAAAACCAAACCTTTAACCTAGAGAGCGCACTGGCCACAAAATTTCCACTCGAATAACCTCTGCTCCTGCATTCTATGAAATCTGAGCAGAACCAAATTTCTCAGGTCAAAGGTGTTCCCTGTTATTGAGAGTGGAATTAACCATTGGCTGAGGTTTGGAGGGGGGTGGGGAGGTGGCGGGGTGTCAGGTTGGGGGAGACCAAAGGTGAAGGCAAATTTCTCCTGGGATCAACTTTGCGATTTCTTTCCCCCTCTCGCCACCTCTGTGACCATCAGATGGTGAGCGGGGGGAAGGGGTACAAGGGGGCTCGGGGGCAACTTTGCCGGCTTCCCGGAAATCGAGTCAACAATAAATGGCCAGCTGAAATGGCCAATTGGCTTCCCCAGTTACCAGCCTCCCCTGCAGAGCTTGCTTCCCATCTGGAAAAGCAGGACCCGCCTACCCTGCCCGATTCTGCGAGAGGTAACGATCAGGGGCGCTGAATGGTGTGGCAAGACCCTCCGATCCTCCTGACCCTTCTCACCAGGCTGCCCCCAAATAAGGGGGGAGAATGAGGGAGCGGTTACCTCTCTGCCACTGGAGTGGGCCTCAACTGGTGGTCCCTACTTGGGGCCTGACAGATTCCTGTGATCTGATCCACCAATGTTGAGGCAGGAGGTACACAAATGGGAAGGATTTGGAGGGATATGGGCCAAATGCCGGCAAATGGGACTAGATTAATTTGGGATATCTGGTCGGCATGGACGAGTTGGACCAAGGGGGTCTGTTTCCGTGCTGTACAGCTCTATGACTCTACAATTCACCTGCCTACCTGCACCTTACAAGCTGGTATAGTGAGTTATAACATTGGTGGAGATGAATTGTCTTTAAGACAGAGATAGATAGGTTCTCGATTAGTAAGGGAATCAATTATTTCTGTGCTTAAAAATGGGCAGCCCAGTGGCTCAGTGGTTGGTACTGCTGCCTCACAGCACCAGGGACCCGGGTTCGATTCCAGCCTCGGGTGACTGTCTGTGTGGAGTTTGCACATTCTCCCTGTATCTGTGTGGGTTTCCTCCCACAGTCCAAAGATGTGCAGGTTAGGGTGGATTGGCCATGGGAAATTACCCCATCGTGTTCAAGGATGTGTAGGTTAGGGGCATTAGTCCGGGATAAATGTAGGGGATTGAGTTGGGAATGGGTCTAGATGGGTTACTCTTTGGAGGGTCTGTGTGGACTTGTTGGGTCAAAAGGCCTGTTTCCTCACTGTAGGGATTCTATGAAGGGCTCCCGGGAGAAAGCAGGAGAATGCGGTTGAGAAACATAAGCGCCATGATGAAATGGCGGAGCAGGCCAAATGGCCTAATTCTGTTACTGTATCTTACAGTCTTAATCGTCACAAGTAATGCAGGGTGCAATTGTGGATATCACAACGGTGATTAAAGGACTTGATAGTGTCGTTAGAGAGAATCGGCTTCCTCTGGTGAGAGAGTCTAGGACAGTGGGTGACCGGGGAAGGTGGGAGGGGAGTTACCTGAAGTTAAGGGCTTGGTCATTCAGGAGGCATGTGAGGAAACATTCCTCCACACTGGAAGGGCAATGGACATCTGCGTGGAAAAGGGTGGCTCAACTGAAGCTTGTTAGATTTTCATCCATAAGACATAGGAGTGGAAGTAAGGCCATTCGGCCCATCGAGTCCACTCCGCCATTCAATCATGGCTGATGGGCATTTCAACTCCATTTACCCGCACTCTCCCCGTATCCTTTAATTCCTTCCGAGATTAAGAATTTATCAATCTCTGCCTTGAAGACATTTAATGTCCCAGCCTCCACTGCACTCCCTGGCAATGAATTCCACAGCCCCACCACTCTCTGGCTGAAGAAATATCTCCTCATTTCTGTTCTAAACTGACCCCCTCTAATTCTAAGGCTATGCCCATGGGTCCTAGTCTCCCCATCTAATACAACCAAATCCTCAGTGTCCACTATGCTTTATCTTGTAGGTTATGTTGAGGTTATAAGAGTTAATAACTTCCGCTGAAGTTATTAGAGTTAATGGAACCAAAGAAGACGATGAAGTTAAGACAGAGATGAAGGCCATCTCTTCCAGAATGAGCTAAATGGACCTCATCTGGTCTTACGTTTCTGTATTCCTCTGCCTCTGTGTCACAGAGTGTATGGACGTGTACAGGGACTGAATACCAAGAGATGAGAGACAAATAACTTGTCATATTTACCAGAACTGCATGGCATTAGAGTTTTGGAATACCAGAAGCAATTGAATTAGCCTCCTGTGTGTTTGCTGTAAATATATATTCTCCATCCTCAAGCAGAATAATCCACTTTATGCATATCTCTCTTCCTTTCTGAGCTCATCTTGGCGTGACATCCATCTCCCGCTGCTTTGACCCTGCTTCCACTTTGCTGACTGACTGACTTCCTCCTCTCGTTCTCTGCCCTAGTCTCAGATTGGAAAATGGGTTTACAACCAAGTCTGTGTGCAGACCATTCACCTCAGGAGGCCAGAATGACAGCGCTGAATCACTAACTGCTTCTCTCTCCATAGGTGCCTCAATGCATGCCTTGATAAACAGATGGATGAGAATGGAATAGTGTAGGTTAGATGGGCTTCAGATTGGTTCCACAGGTCGGCACAACATCGAAGGCCAAAGGGCCTGTACCGCACTGAACTACGTTCCATGTTAGGTGCCTCAATGCATGCCTTGATAAACAGATGGATGAGAATGGAATAGTGTAGGTTAGATGGGCTTCAGATTGGTTCCACAGGTCAGCACAACATCGAAGGCCGAAGGGCCTGTACCGCACTGAACTACGTTCCATGTTCAGTGTTCACTCTTTGAGGCATTTCCAACGTTTACTCTTTGCCACCCAGCATCCCACCCTGGCCCCTCTCCCTCGTAACTGCCTGAGACTGGGCAGAGATAGTTAGCAATCGAGGTGAGCTGCTGATCTTATAGCGCTGTCTTTCGCCTTTTCTGGAAAATTGTCTGACCTTGCCCTTGTTTCGATTCATCTGCTGCTGAGACTCTCAGCCATGCCTTACCCATCTCTATGCATGGGCATTCTACCAACACCACCACCCCCCCCACTCCCCCAGGCTGGTCTCACAGATTCCACAATCCATCCCCCAGAGGTCCTCCAGAATTGCAACCCCTATCTTTACTTGTCACAAACTACATTCGTCTACCACCCCTCTGCTTACCAACCCACACTGGTTCCTCATTGGGCAACACCTTTGGTTTTGAAATTCTTATCCCCATTTCCAAATCTCTCTGTGGACTTGAATT
Organism: Chiloscyllium plagiosum; assembly: GCF_004010195.1. NCBI lineage: Eukaryota > Metazoa > Chordata > Chondrichthyes > Orectolobiformes > Hemiscylliidae > Chiloscyllium > Chiloscyllium plagiosum. The sequence continues at coordinate 19,033,454 of NC_057746.1, read as the reverse complement.
CAATTTGATAAACATGGAACCAAAAGCTAGTCTATTAGGGATCGTGAAACCACTGTCAATTGTCATAAAACCCAATGGGCCTCTCGGGAAGGGTTGATAGTCTTACCTGATCTAGAATCCCTCCAGGGTGGAAACAGGCCCTTCGGTCCAACAAGTCAGAAGAGTATCCCACCCAAACCCGTTCCCCATGACTGTATATTTACCCCTGACTAATACACCAAAATTACACATCCCTGAGCACTCTGGGGCAATTCAGCATGGCAAATCCACCCTAACCTGCACATCTTTGGATTGTGGGAGGAAACCGGAGCACCCAGAGGAAACCCACACAGACGCGGGAGAATGTGCAAACTCCGCACAGGGGGTCACTCAAGGCTGGAATCAAACCCATGGTCCTCAGCACTGTGAGGCAGCAGTGCTAACCACTGAGTCACCGTGCCGTCCCTTGACAAGATGTGATTCCAGATCCACAGTATTGCTGTTGGATGTTAAGTGCTCTCTGAAATAAACCCACAGGCCATTCAATTGTAACAAAAGCCATCTGGATGGATATATGAATAGGAAGGGTTTAGAGGGATATGGGCCAAGTGCTGGCAAATGGGACTAGATTGGGTTGGGATAGCTGGTCGGCATGGATGAGTTGGACTGAAGGGTGTGATTCCATGCTGTACATCTCTATGACTCTATGGCACTGCAAAGTCTGACAGAAGGTATGAATCTATCCACCTCGGCTTAGAGGAATGTTTTTTTAAAAAAACGTCATTTTCTCATTTCATTGATGATGCTTTGGTTCATCAGCCTCATGGGGTGGGCATGAATGTTTGACTCGATGAGGGATTTGAAAGAGGGGAGGATGGGCAAATGTTTGAAGATTCTGGAATGGGTCCCTCTCCCTCACTTCTGATGGTCTGTAATGGCCTCACTTTTTGTAAGGTCAGTTCCCGGGAGAGTGGAACCAAAGATAATTCCCTAAATCCTTTGAAGCTTTGTTTTAATTTAACCTGCTCAGAGATGTTGTAATAACCTGTGCTGCAGGTAGAACTTTATGAGGAGTCTCCTGGGCTAGAGGCAGGGGCACTTGCACTGCAACAAGAGGATCCCTTTTCTAAAAAAAATAGGTTATTTTTCTAATCGATCTGATGAGAGATGGTATTACACACCTCTGGAGCGGGTGGGACTTGAACTCGGGCCTCCAGGTCCAGAGATGGGAGGGGGGTCACTGCCCATCTCGGGTTGATTTGGCGGTAGAGAAATGCAAACGGTGCAGTTTGAAGTCTGGATGTGAAACAGGAAATAAAACTGGAAGCCAAGTCTGCAGTCTCCTCCCCTCTTCCCCCCCGGGTTTTGCTGCTCGGGTTGTTGGTCATTGCAAAGCCCGAGGGGTGAATCAGGAGGGGGGGGGGGGGGGGTTATCACAGCAGAGAGTGGCCACCCCAATGCACGCAAGTCTAGGACAGTGGGTGATGCAGGAGGGAGTCAGGATCATGTTGATAATTGCCCACCGCTCCAGCCCCCTCCTGACGTCCGAGTGCCAGGGGATGTGCACTGCAGCACTAGCTGCGGGGGAAGTGGTTAGTGCTGACCGCAGACCGGCTTACGCAGTCCCAGCCCCCCCTTGTTGACTTGCTGCTGAGTCAGGTCTGGCTCAGGTCCCGGTAGGGGGTGAGGAGGGCGGGGATAGGAAGCCCCTGACCTCTCAGAAAGGTTCATCTGTGCAGAAAAGTCATGGGGGAGAGCACCTCTCTCTCTCTAGGATGGTGTTAGGTGTTGGACTGGGGTGGACAAATCCAACAACACCAGGTTCTACTCCAACAGGGTTTATTTGGAAGCACTAGCTTTCGGAGCACTGCTCCTTCATCAGGTAGCGGTGGAGCATAGAGTCACAGAGATGTACAGCATGGAAACAGACCCTTCGGTCCAACCCGTCCATGCCGACCAGATATCCCAACCCAATCTAGTCCCACCTGCCAGCACCCGGCCCATATCCCTCCAAACCTTTCCTATTCATATACCCATCCAAATGCCTCTTAAATGGTGCAATTGTACCAGCCTCCACCACTTCCTCCGGCAGCTCATTCACCCTCTGCGTGAAAAAGTTGCCCCTTAGGTCTCTTTTATATCTTTAGGATCATAAGACGCAGAATTTACAGCAAAAAATCACAGTGTCATACAACTAAAACAATATAGCCTTTGCTGATGAAGGGCTTTTGCCCGAAACGTCAATTTTCCTGCTCCTCGGATGCTGCCTGACCTGCTGTGCTTTTCCAGCACCACTCTAACCTAGACTCTGATTTCCAGCATCTGCAGTCCTCACTTTGCCCTGAAACAATATACTGAACAAACTGAGATTGCTGTAAATCTTTTGTCTTTTGGAATGGGTTGCAGGTTTCGGTTCATGAACATGTAAAACCCAGAACTTCTTCTAAGTCACATTCTCGAGATAACTCAAGGTTTTATAAAGAAAAAGGTGACACCTCAGCTCAGACAAATGCATTAAAGGTGTGAGGTTAGGGTCTCTCTGGGATTGCCATGATGTGGAGGTGCTGGTGTCGGACTGAGGTGGACAAAGTTAAAAATCACACAACACCAGGTTATAATCCAATATGGTGTTGCGCGATCTCTAGGATAGGAGCAGATTACTCCACGTGCTGGAATCTGTACTGAGAACAGCAAATGCTGGAGATCACAGCAGGTCAGACAGCATCCATGGAGAGAGAGAGAGAGAGTGAGCTGACATTTCGAGTCCAGGTGACTCTTCCTCAGATTCTCTCAGACCGTGGAAGGATGGAGTTGGAGACTTTTGTCGTTCCTTCCGCCATGCAGCTGAATGCATTCAGAGATATGACTAAACATCTCTGGAGCACCACCAACTCCATGCCCCCTAATCTGGAGGGAGCGATACTACCAGTGAATCACTAGAGCCCTAAAAATGTTACTATGTACCCCTGGGGTACAAAGAACAAAGCCCTTTGGCCCAGCAAGCCTGCACCAGCACATGATGCCTTTCGAAACTTAGAAACCCTTTTGCCTCTATGTAGTCCGTATCCCTCTATTCCCTGCCCATTCATGTTTCTGATGTTTCTGTCAAGGTGTCTCCTAAATATTACTATTGTATCTGCTTCCACCATCTCCCCTGGTAACACATTCCAGGCACTTACCATCCTCTGTGTACAATAAAACTTGCCCCTCACATATTTAAACTTCCAGCTTTTTTACGTAAAGGGATAAAAACTCCAACTATCCATTTTATCCATGCCCCTCATAACTTTGTAAACCTCTATCAGGCCGGACTTGAACTGGGCCTCCTGTCTCACACTACCACAGCGCCACAAGCCTGCTAACAAAATTATTGTGTAACTCTGGAGTAGGTGGGATGTAAACATAGGCTGACTGGCTCAGAGGTATAAACACTACCACTGGAGGAGAACCAATGAGAATGTGTGGATTATTGCCTGAAAAGATAACTCCTGCTCCCGCCCTTCCAAGCCACATGTCCAACAGCTCATTCACTGACCCAGTTCCCTGCTGAATTGTCAGCTTTCATTGGGCCAACTCCTGGACTTTTCTGCCACCAGTTCTTCCCAGTCAAAGTCCAAAGGCAAAATCTAGCAGTGCTAACCACTGAGCCATTCCCTTGTCAATCAGCAATCTCTGCAAATCCAGACTTGAATATCTTCGACAGTCCTGCCTCCATAGGGAAGAGAATTCCACTGACTTAACAATTCCACTTCAAGGAAACATGTCTCCTCATAGAACATAGAAAACTGGAGCAGGAGTGGGTCATTTCGGCCCTTTCACCCTGATGCCATTCAATATGATGATGGCTGATCATCTGAATTCAGGCCCCTGATACCCAAGTCCTTTGAACCCTTTAGCTCGAAGAGCTGTGTCTAACTCCATCTTGAAAACATTCAATGATTTGCCCTCAACTGCTTTCCGTGGGAGACAATGCCACAGATTCACAACCGTCCCAGTGAAAAAAATGTCTCCCTGTCTCAGTACTAAACAGCTAACCCCATATCCTTAGACTATGACCTCTGGTTCTGGACTCTCTGACCATCCTGCACTTACTCTGTCTAGTCTTATCAGAGTTTTATAGATTTCTATGATATGCCACTTCATTCGTCTAAACTTCAGTGAATATAATCCAGTCTCTCTGTCTATGTCAGCTCTGCCATCCCAGGACACAGTTTAAAAATAAAGGGTAGGCCATTTAGAACAGAGTTGAGGAGAAACTTCTTCACCCAGAGAGTGGTGGGTGTATCGAACGCTCTGCCCCAGAGGGCAGTGGAGGCCAAGTCTCTGGATACTTTCAAAAAAGAGTTGGATAGAGCTTTTAAAGACAGTGAAATCAAGGGTTATAGGGATAAGTCAGGAACAGGATACTGATTGTGGATGATCAGCCACGATCATAATGAACGGTGGTGCTGGCTGGAAGGGCCGAATGGCCTACTCCTGCACCTATTGTCTATTGAATCAGTGTGGCAAGCCTTTGTTGCCCACTCTCCATAGTCAGAGTGGCCTTCCTCAGATAAGGAGACAGACACTGCACACAATACTCCAAATATGGTCTCACCAAGACCCCATACAATTGCAGCAAGGCATCTCTGCTCCTGTCCTCGGGAGATCTCTTATTCTTAACCTCTGTCCAATCATGTGAGACTCCCACACAAAAGGGGAGCATCCTCTCAGCATCCAGCCCATCCAGTCCCCTCCAGATCTTCTCTGTTACAGGATCTTGGATTTTGCCTGGACAGGAATACGGTGAATGTAGTAAAACATATTGCGAAATTTGGGTTAGCGATTATGTTAGCAGTTTTGATTTTGTAAGCTCTCTTTATTGGTGAGTCTGGCATAGTGGAGTGAGATTTAAAACCTGCAGAGCCCAGCCCTGTTAAGAGGGTGACAGAACCACTGCAGACCGTAGCTTTCGTAGAATTTGCCTTACACGCATTCACACAGTCCAGGTCGTTCTGCTATAACACGCGTTTTGTGAATGGGAATTGGCTATAACACGATGGACAAGTTGGGTGTTTCTAAAGTGCGAACTTTTAAAGCATGTATTGGTTATAACATGATTCCGGCCCCATTAGTTTGAATGGTGCTTCTATTACGTGCAATTCTGGTCTCCCTGCTACAGGAAAGATGATGTGAAACTTGGAAGGGTTCAGAAGAAATTTACAAGGATGTCACCAGAGTTGGAGGGTTTGAGAGGAAACTGAGGACTACAGATGCTGGAGGTTAAAATTAAAAAGTGTGGTGCTGGAAAAGCACAGCCAGTCAGGCAGCATCCGAGGAGCAGGGGAGTCAACGTTTCTTGAAAAGCTTATGCTCGAAATGTCGACTCTCCTGCTTGTTGATGCTGCCTGACCGGCTGTGCTTTTCCAGCATCACACTTTTTGACTTGGCGGGTTTGAGCTACAGGGAGAGGCTGGGGCTATTTTCCCTGGAGCGTCGGATTATATTATGGCTCCCAGCCAAGAAAGGTTTTGATTGCAAACTTTCATTCTTGTTTTTCAATCCTTCCATCGCCCTGCTCTGCCGTATCTACGTCGAAACCTTTCAAAATATCGGTCGCCTTCTAATTCTGGCTTCTTATCGTCTTTTATCACTCCAGAATTGGTGACCGTGTCTTTATCTGCTCGGGCCCTAAATTCTGGAACTCCCCCCGAAACATGTCCATCTCTCTACCTTCCATTCCACTTTTAAGGATACTCTGTAAAGCTTTACCTAACTTTAATATTATGCTTTTTAAAAAAATATGTAACACACCAATAAAGTGCCTGAATATGCTTTGTTACACTAATGGCAACTGCACTGTTTTATTCTGTGGCCCAGTAGCTAGTGCATGGTCACTCATCAGTGTAAATGTATTGGGGCATTTTACTATATTGAAGGCGATATACAAATGCAAGCTTTTGTTGTTGCCATTTACCAAAAGGTGAATTGTCTCAGTTCTCTCGTATTGTTTTATCAAAGCAGAGAGGTCTACATTAGTCAGATTTGCGTGCTGAGAGTGCATAGGCATTTGTTGTTGATTTATTTATTATTTGATCATCAGAAATACAGGTGAATAACATATTGGATAACTTTTCTGTCATGATGACCCATCCTGTTTTTGTAATACTGTGTCATCGTGCCATGACAAACCCCATCCTTATTCCTACGATCTTATACTCCACAACCGCCTGGTAAAGGAGCAGCGCTCCGAAAGCTAGTGCTTCCAAATAAACCTATAACCTGGTGGGTGTGTGATTTTTAACTTTGTCCACCCCAGTCCAACACCGGCACCTCCAAATCCTTATTTCTAGGATGTTTGAAATGCTCTTTTCTTTCTGGTATGGAAGAACATGCTTTGTTTTAGTCCCAGCTGGTTACTCTGTTTGATCCTGATCATACGTGCGTTTTTCATGTGTGTGTGAACTATTTCTGTCCATTCGTAGGCTGGCAAGACCACCATCTGTTGGTCATCCCTCATTACCATTGGGAAGGTGTTGGTGAGCTCCAGCCTTATTGCAGGCCTGCTGCTGAAGGAACACCCACAATGCTATTCGGAAATGTTTGGATTCAACAACAAATACTGTATATGGTGACACAGTTCCAATACAGGATTGCTTGCCACTTGAGGGAAGACACACACATATCTTTGTAAGCATGTGAGCTTAAGTATCTTGGTATATGTCTATATTACTGCAAGTCTGTGTTCCTTTATAACTACCAATGTGTAGATTCTTGTATAGAATCCCTAGAGTGTGGGAACAGGCCCTTCGGCCCAACAAGTCCACACTGACCCTCCAAAGAAAATCCCACCTAAACCCGTTCCCCATCACTCTACCTTCATCCCTGTCCACCCGAACCTGCACAGGTTTGGATTGTGGGAGGAGACCTGAGCAAACCCGTGCAGACTCAGGGGAGAATGTGCAAACTCCACACAGACAGTCGCCCAAGGCTGGAATTGAACCTGGGACCCTAGGGCTGTGAGGCAACAGTGCTAACCACTGAGCCACTGGGCCACCCTTTGCCTATGCATGTGTCTCTTTGCATATGCATGCACCGTTTTATATGTACATTTATAATTTGGAGATGCTGGTGTTGGAGTGGGGTGAACAAAGTAAAAAATCCCACAACACCAGGTTACAATCCAACAGGTTTAAGTGGAAGCACTAACTTTTGGAGCGCTGCTCCTTCAGCACGGGGTTTGTACATTTAGAGTCATAGAGTCATAGGGATGTACAGCGTGGAAACAGACCCTTCGGTCCAACCTGTCCATGCCGACCAGATTCCCCAACCCAATCTAGTCCCACCTGCCAGCACTCGGCCCATATCCCTCCAAACCCTTCCTATTCATATACACATCCAGATGCCCCTTAAATGTTGCAATTGTACCAGCCTCCATCACATCCTCTGGCAGCTTATTCCATACACGTAGCACCCTCTGAGTGAAATAGTTGCCCGTTAGGTCTCATTTATATCTTTCCCCTCTCACCCTGAGTGCTTATGAATGTATATGTATTTTCACATACATGTGTGTGTCTCTGTACGTGTATCTGCATGTCTTTATAAGTGATTTGTTGTTTTTTTTCTAGAGCAAAGAGTGGAACTGTGCCTCAATTAGCAACGAGAGCTCTGGCTATAATTACTATTGCTTTCTTTTCCAAGTTGGAGCCAGAGCAAACTGCTTACATCGCTCCCACCGGTGTCTGTCTCTGATCAACTTTCATTTCATGCTGCTGAGATGCCCTGACATGTTCACTTGAGCAGTTACGTATCTGCACTTGGCTTCCATCCAGACCAAATTGCGTGCAGAGCTTGAGAAAAAAAGTCTCCGGAGGCCTTCCAAGGGCGAGTTTCCTGTTGAAAAAAAAAACCGCCTGGCTCCAGCATCTGGCAGCCAGAACTTGATACAGTTTCACAGGAATTAAAATAGGATTCCACGCCTGGAGAGTGCAGGGCGTGAACTTCACGAGAACAGAGAATTAAAAGGAAAATATTATTGTGGGTCAGGCTATTCCTGACCGTTCGGGAGTACCGTAAAGGGTTGGCAAACCTACTAGGGAAGGAAATACTTCATTGTAGAATCTGATAGATTCTCGATCAAAGGAACTGATCCTGTTCCTCAATTCTGAAACTCAGCAGGTCTGGCAGAATCTGTAAAAGAGAAACACAGTCAACACTTTGAGACAAATGTGACTCTCGAATGTTGCTGCCCGGTTAAATTGTGAGAATAAGTAACCGAGAATGTAGTATACTCCCTGCAGTAAAAGTGGGTGATCTCATGGTTTAACATGAGTGAGAGGTTTCACTGAGTGCACAGAGAGAGAGGTATTTTGGTGAAGGGGTTCAAGTTCCACTTCAAGGGGAAAATGATCAAGGGGAAAATGATCACTGGCCTAGTAACCCAGAGACCTGGGCTAATACTTTGGCGGACACAGGTTTCAATTTCCGACTGAAGTCAATTAATAATTCTGAGATCGAAAGCTAATCTTCTGTGATGCTGACCTTGAAAGTATTATCAATTATCATAACACCTCCTCTTCATGAGTGATAGAGTCACACAGATGTACAACTTGGAAAGAGACCCTTCGGTCCAACACATCCATGCCGACCAAATACGCCAACCCAATCCAGTTCCAAATGCCAGCACTTGGCCCATATCCCTCCAAACCCTTCCTTATCTGTTCTGGACGATATGTGACACCAGACTCAGAGCAAAGGGCCATCTGAAGGTGTCACTCAGTTTGAGGGCAATTGCAGATAGGCACCAACTGCCAGCCCTACCAGCGATGCCCAAATCCCATGAAAGAATAATATGAAAAACAAGATTGGAGGGCCAAATACGGTATGTTAACAGCATGGACAAGCAGCTAGACCGTCCACCTGTAAACCTTTCAAGCATGTTCCTGTGACAAAACACAAAAACAGAAGAGACTCCTGGTTAGACACCCACAGAAAGCAAAGGCAAGTCAATCCTGTACCTTGCCAAGCCTAACTATGAAATGCTATCTTAGAACATGGTACCCAGAAAGAGATGGAAGGGTAATGATGCCCCCTGGTAGGGTTAAATACTGAGGGCATAACCTTAACATTAGAGCTGGGCATTTCGGGCATGGTATCAGGAAAGAAAAGCAGACAGAAGCGTGGAACTCTTTCCCGCGTGAGTCATGTTGAGGATGGGATTGAAAGCTTGGGAACTGAGATACAGATTTTAGTAGGGATGACCTCAATTAAGATGTATGGAAACCAGGAATTAAGTCACAAATCAGAATCATATTATAAGAGTCACAAAGGTTAGTCAGTCAAATGTAATCACAAAGGATGTTAGCCTTTCTTGCAAGAGGAGTTCAACATAAATGTAAGGGTACCATGCTTCAACCGTACAGAGTATTGAAGATCACATCTCAAATTAGCTTGCGTTTTGGTCACCTTATATAAGAAAATGCATTGCAGGCCGTTGGAATTAATGAGCTGCCTTATGGAAATGAAGACTGAGCTTTCTTTTTCACTTGAGTTTTGAGAAGGGAGGGGGAGGTTTGAAATTGAACTGCATAAAATCCTGAATGGTCTCAACAAGAATGACATGGAAAGGATATTTATTGCAGTGGGTCAGCCCAGAACTAGGGGTCACTGTTTCCAAATCGGGGTGGGGCATCCTTGTTGGACAGAGACGAGAGGAAATATTTGTTCTCTCGGCGAGTTGTGTGACTTTGGAAATTCCTGCTTGAGCAGGTGGTGGAGGCAGGAGACTGAATATTTTTTGAGGCGGAAGTAGATAGATTCTGGTTAGATCAGGGAATCAAAGGTCATTGGCGACAAGTGGGTATGTGGAATTTGGAACATCAACAGATCAGACTTAACCTTATGGAATAGCAGAGCAGGCCAATAGCCTAATTCTGCTTTGAATCCATTTGGATGGCTGTAAGGCAGTCTCAGAGTCATTGAGATGTACAGCACGGAAACAGACCCTTCAGTCCAATGCCGACCAGATATCCCAACACAATCTAGTCCCACCTGCCAGCATCCGGCCCATATTCCTCTAAACCCTTCCTATTAATATACCCATCCAAATGCCTCTTAAATGTTGTAATTGTACCAGCCTCCACCACTTCCTCTGGCAGTTCATTCCATACACGCACCACCCTCTGCATGAAAACGTTGCCCCTTAGGTCTCTTTTATATCTTTCCCCTCTCACCCTAAACCTATGTCCTCTAGATTTGGACTCCCCCACCCCAGGGATAAGACCTTGCCTCTTTACTCTATCCATGCCCCTCATTATTTCATAAACCTCTATAAGGTCACCCCTCAGCCTCGGACACTCCAAGGAAAATAGCCCCAGCCTGTTCAGCCTCTCCCTGTAGCTCAAACCCTCCAACTCTGGCAACATCCTTGTAAATCTTTTCTGACCCCTTTCAAGTTTCACAACATCCTTTCGATAGGAAGGAGACCAGAATTGCACGCAATATTCCAAATGTAGCCTAACCAATGTCCTGTACAGCTGCAACGTGACCTCCCAACCCCTGTACTCAATACTCTGACCAATAAAGGAAAGCATACCAAACACCTTCTTCACTATCCTATCTACCTGTAACTCCACTTTCAAGGAGCTATGAACCTGCACTCGGTTTGAGACAGAAACAGAAATTGCTGGAGAAACTCAACAGGTCTGGCAGTTTCTGTGGAGAGAAAGCAGAGTTAACCCTTTCTTCAGAACTACTGTGGTTTGAGAGTCTGATTGATCCATTCTTGCTCCTCCGTCTCTATGTCAAGGAACTCTACAAGACACAAGCAGAACATTACAGCAGAAACCAGCACACATGTAGCACAATGTACAAGCTCAACCCAAGGTACCCCAGAACAGGCAAACAGACATACCTCATGCCGGGCCAGGCAAAGCTATATTAAAACAGGAGGTTGAAAACATGGTGAAATAAATAGCTTTGAAGGAGTATTTTAAAGGCAAGAGAGAGAGAGAGGAATGGAACAGGTAGAGAAGGAATTTCAGAGAGTAGGACTGAGGCACAGCTGGAGTAGTATAGCACAGAGAAATGCTAAAGGCCGAATGAAGGGCAGCTCAGAGGTTCCTGAGGGAGCCATGATGTGGAGGAGCTGGTGTTGGACTGGGGTGGGCAAAGTTAAAAATCACACAACACCAGGTTTTTAACTTTCTGAGGGAGGGCCTTTTTGTAGGGCTGCTTTATATCCAAAAACCCTGATCTTGCTGGAGTGAGAGCCTGTGTAAGTCAGTGAATGCAAGGGTAAGCTGATGCTTACACAGGGTGGAGGGTGGGAGATCAACGAGCATTGAGCTGGCCAGGTCTGGCCGGAATACAACGAAAGCAACATTCTGGAAACCTGAGATAAAACTGAGGTGTTGCAGGCAAGGAAAAGGGTTTCAGATGCACCGAGGGATGGGCCAGAGTGGGTGGTCCAACATTCTCCCCTCTCTCCACAGACGCTGCCAGATCCTCTGAGTTACTCCAGCCATTTCTTCAGGAACAATTTCAGAGCGCGGTTCTCTGTTTTATTCTGTTTGCTTTGTTGATTTTCTGCTCTGCATTGCTCCCGCAATGGAAATTTCACCCCTCCACAGCTTAGAGTTCGCATCAAGCTCCAATGTTAGGTCTGCCAAGGTTCTGAGATCTGGCCATGGCTGATGTCAATTCCACCTGGCACTTGCGCTGGTATCAACACCCATCTCCTCATTGTTCTGCAATCGCATTCAACTCATTCACAGGGAGTTCCTCAACACAAGCTACTCATTACAAATCTGTAACAGTACTGCATCCACCAGCATTATCAGACCAGTCATTCCCACCCCACCCATCCCAGCACCCCACTCCCGCATAAACACCACGTTATTCAACCTTATCCACATGTTCACTGCATTCCCCCAGCCTCCTCTCTGGACACTTTACAGCAGTATGGTCGGAGTACCAGCCACTCTTCCTGCTCAGCCTATCAGCAGGATTGGCCTGGGAAGGAAGCCGAGCTGAGCTGTGATCCCGGGCTGTTGATTAGCGGCTGGGCGTTTCACTTTCGCATGTTCTGATTCCTTCTTGATTGTCAAATCATTCACGGTTATGACACCCAAGGCCAACTTCCACTTCCAAATGGAAAAGTCTGATGGGACTGTGCTCAGCTGCGGGCACGACAGTCCAGGAAATATCTATTTGCCCTCCCCCATCCCCCTTCGCCATTCCAGACACACTCCCGTGCAGAAGGGCCCTTTGTGTTGGTGTTGGGTGACTTTATAGAAGTTGATGAAATCATGAGGGTCATGGATAGGGTGAATAGTCAAGACCTCTTTCCCAGGGTAAGGGAGTCAAAAACTAGAAGTTTAGGGTGAGAAGGGATATATTTAAAAGGGACCCAAGGGGCAACTTTTTCACACAGAGGGTGGTACGTGTACGGAATGAGTTGCCAGAGGAAGTGGTGGAGGCTGGTACAATTACAGCATTTGAAAGGAATCTGGATGGGTACATGTATAGGAAGGGTTTAGAGGGATATGGGCCAAGTGCTGGCAAATGGGACTAGATTGGGTTGGGATAGCTGGTCAGCATGGATGAGTTGGACCAAAGAGTCTGTTTCCGTGTTGTACATCTCTGTGACTCTGTGACTCTACCATTCTTAATGTCTCTTCACTGCCGACATGGCACTTTTCAATGTGATCACAGACATAACACTTCCTCGTTTACCTCCATCTTCACCACTATTGAAAGCCCCAAACTTCCGAGGAGGTAAGTGACTCCTTTACTCATCCTCCCCAAGAATGTAGCTGTCCACACTTATCTCCACTGAAGCTCATTTACCATTCATTGATTCAGAGAGTCATCGAGATGTACAGCACGGAAACAGACCCTTCAGTCCAACTCGACCCTGCCGACCAAACATCAGGCCTCCTCCACCATTCAATGAGGTCTTGGTGAGTCTGACAATGCTCTTTTCCGCCTGCCCTACTCCTCCCCCACTAAACTTTGACCCCTTGTTTATCAAGAATCTTTCTACCTCCGTCAGGGAAACATTAAAATATTCTGCTTCCACTGCCTTTTGATAAAAACAAAGGGTTCCAAATACTCTCAATGTTGAGAAATTGTTTCTGAATCTCTGCTTTAAATATATAGAGTCATAGAGATGTACAGCACGGAAACAGACCCTTCGGTCCAACCTGTCCATGCCGACCAGGTATCACTACCCAATCTAGTCCCACCTGCCAGCACCCGGCCCATATCCCTCCAAACCTTCCTATTCATATATCCATCCAGATCCCTTTTAAATGCTGCAATTGTACCGGCCTCCACCACTTCCTCTGGCAGCTCATTCCATACATGCACCGCCCTCTGTGTGAAAACGTTGCCCCTTAGGTCCCTTTTATATCTTTCCCCTCTCACCCTAAACCTATGCCCTCTAGTTTTGGACTCCCCGACCCCAGGGAAAAGACTTTGTCTATTCACCCTATCTGTGCCCCTTATGATTTTATAAACCTCTGTAAGGTCACCCCTTAGCCTCCCGTGCTCCAGGGAAAACAGCTCCAGCCAGTTTAGCCTCTCCCATTAGCTAAAACCCTCCAACCCTGGCAACATCCTTGTAAATCTTTTCTGAACCCTTTCAAGTTTCACAGCATCCTTCCTATAGCAGTTAGACCAGAATTGCACATAATATTCCAAAAGTGGCCTAACCAATGAACTGTACAGCCACAACATGACCTCTCAGCTGCTGTATTATATATGAACCCATATTTTGATACAGTGACCCCTTTCAGATTGTCCTGAAAAATGAAACACCCTCTCCGCATTCATCCTGTCAAGACCATTCAGAGTCTTAAATGTTTCAATCAATATTCTGAAAGTTTGTCAATATCTTATTGTTCTAATTCACAGCTTCCTTCAGTGTTTGTTTACACTCGCCCTCCTTCCTCTTCCAGGACAGGTTGGGGCTGTTTTCCCCAGAGCAGAGGAGACTGAAAGGGGAATGAATGAAATGCATAAGTTCACGAGGGGTATAGACAGAGGAACAGGAAGAAACGTTTCCCCTTCATGGACAGATCAATGTCAAGGGGGCCCAGGTTTAAGGTACAAGACAGGAGGTTGAGAGGAGATGTGAAGAGCATTCTTTTTCTCCCAGAGGATGGGGGAAATCTTTTCGGGTGGTGAAGGCAGAAACCCTCATAACATTTAGATGCCAAGGCTGTGGGCCAAGTGTTGGATAAAAGGGTTGTATTTGACAGGCTCAATGAGCCAAAGGGCTTTTTTTTTCTGTGCTGCTGACCTTTCTGACAATCCCACCACCACCATATTGAAAAGTACTTCCAATTCCCATGCCCGAATTATTCCTCTAACTGCTGAGTGAAAGAACGGTTCCAGGCTGCTACCCGGTGTCACACCAGTTCTCACCTGGTGCCGGTCACCTTTAACCCCAAATCTCCGTTGAGCAACGAGCTTACTGTGTGTGCTGACTCGACAAACTGTGACCGCAGGCAGGAATCTATTACCTCACCCTTTGCAAAATCTAAAGCTTTGATCTTATGAACTCTGCTTCTCAAAGAATTGCATCAGGTCGGTCAGTCATGACCTTTCCCACTTCCAGGTTGTTTTTATTGAATTTTCTGTTCTATTTTTGAGCAACATTTCCATTATGTTTCCTGCCATAAAGCTGATTAATTCCATCTCCTGTTTTAAATACCAACATTAGCTGTTCACTTAACCGTTCATGATTCCCTCTTTTCTTTGAATAAATATTTTACATTCTGCTATCTCTAACTTATTTTTAAAAAGTTAAAAATCACACAACACCAGGTTATAGCCCAACAGGTTTATTTGGAAGCACTAGCTTTCGGAGCGCTGCTCCTTCATCAGGTGGTTGTGGAGGACACAATTGTAAGACACAGAATTTATGGCAAAAGTTTACAGTGTGATGTAACTGAAATTACACATTGAAAAATACCTTGATTGTTAGTTGACTCTCTCATCGGTTAGAATGACCATGATAATTTCACTTCTTTCACGTGTAAATCACAAAACATTTTTTTTAAGAAACGTTACATTCTCAGGTTAACTGTAGTGCTTCCAATTAAACCTGTTGGACCATAACCTGGCGTTGTGCGATTTGTAACTTTGTACAATCCAGTCCAACACCGGCATCTCCCAGTCATTATTTTTAAAATACTGCGTGTATACACATGTATTTGCACAGACAGCCCAGAGGACATAAGTTTGACAAACTTATGAATTAACTCTGCCCTGTTCATCTCATCTGCTCTGTGGTTCACACTGAATATTTCATTTTCATGGAGCCGTCTTGAGACTTGTGTGTGTTTTTTTTTAACATTTTCAAAGTGGTGACCTGACCTGCCTGCTCCTCGGACGCTGCCTGAACTGCTGTGCCCTTCCAGCACCACTAATCCAGAATCTGGTTGCCAGCATCTGCAGTCATTGTTTTTTTTTACCTGCCTGAGTATTGCCACATTCGTGTTTTTATTGCAGATTTCCAACTCCAGCCGCACTTTGCTACTTCTTCACTCTTATTTCGTTTCGGCACTTGGCCAGGAAATGAAAGGGCTGCTCATTTTCCTCTGTCTCTCTCTCTCTCTCTCTCCCACTCATTGCTGTGCAAAAAAATTACAAACAAAACCCCCAAGAGATTTGGGGATTTTCCAGCCGCATTTCTTTCATTCAAAACAGATCAACGGGCGGCCAAGGCTCCCGAGCCAATGGCAGCGCAGCGGCTCCGTCCTGACCAATCGTGGAGCAGCGGGTTGGAATGAGCCGGCATTGTGACGCACCCTGAAGGCACCTATTGGAGCCGTGGGGAGGTGTCCGGAATGTAACAATAAAAGGGCGGGCTGTCATTCATTCATTCATTCATTCACAAACTGGGCACAAGGATGGAAGTGATTTACACTACAAGCGCTCTGCCTTTCAGTAGGACTTGTGAACTGAGCCAGCGGGTTAGATCAGACAGGCAGGCCATGAGCTTTCCCAGCCACAGGTCCAAAATGCCCCAGGTCTTCACTTTCGAGCCCATCCGCGAATGCGTAAAACCAAAAAGGCGCAAGAAGCGATCTCTGAGAGTTCTCTATCCCCCTCGTCAGGTACGTTAATATTGCTGCTAGTAATAAAATGACTTCTTTTCCCCCCCCTCCATTATCTTGCCAGTCGTTAAAACGTTGGATTTTTTTAATTAAAACGATTTTTGACAATTGCTTTCTTTCTCTCTCCCCCTCTCTAGGTGAGGAGGCCACTTCCTACCGAGAAGGACATGACCAAGAGGCTGTTGTTGTTTTTCCTCTCCGTCGTCATCCTCCAAGTGTACATCGCCACGGAGGAGGAGCTGATGAGCCTCCCGGTGCCGGAGCCCAGCGCCGCAGAGCAAAGCCCGGCGGCGGCAGCGGCGGCAGCGAGCCCGGCCGCGCTCTCCGTTGTCGTCCTGCCCCGGTCCCTCGGCGACGAGGCCAACTGCAGCAGCCAGCAGCGACCTTCGGGCGGGCGTTCGCTCCAGGCCACGAGAGTGGTCCTGTCGTGCAAGATGTGAAAAGCACGCCCCCCGGCTGACTCGTTCCTCCTTCGCTTGAGAAGGACGGGGAAACGCGAGCTGGCGTGAGCTGTCTGGAAGTCGGCCTCTGTCCAGAGCCTGGAACAAGCTGGATGCACATGGTTTTAAAAGGAGCTGGTCCCATCCAGTGACTGGGAGCGAAAGTTCACCTTCCAGCCGTCCTTGAACTTCCCTGCACGGCTGCGATAATATATTTAAAAATCAGTAATTTATTCTGTGCGTGTTACCTCGATTGTATTTTAATTTAACGAGTTCGAAGATTGTAACTATATCTATGGTTTATTTAAATACACTAAATTAATAACTTAATGCTATTTAATAGACAAACGACTTTATAAGTCTTTTGATGCTCAATTAGTTTATGTTGAAGATCTCACTTGATAGTGGGAACAGAAAACTCACTTTATAACTAAGTCTGAATTTGTGAATGGATGAGGCACTGTCCAATATGCCTCTTTCATTTTGATGCTGGTATGTTCTGTGAACAATGATTTTAATAAAACTATTTAAAAAGTACTCCTAGTTTGTGAACTTTGATTTAATGCTTCCTTACCTTCTGGATAAATTTCCTGTGATTTTAAAATATTGGGAGTCAGTTGAATAAACTAGTGTTAAATAGCCTAACGCTCCTAAATTAAGTTCATTAGAGGCCATCCATTCCCATTGTACTGTGTTCAAATGTTAATAATGTCCATTACCCTTCATAAACCCTATTAAGTTATGATTTTCCCTAAGTAAACATTAATCACACTGCTTCTGGCATCCTAAACAAAGCCTTTTTTTCCCCTCCAATTTATTTTTCTCCTTCCAAATTCTGTGCTTTTTTTTGCCTTTTCAGCCAGTCCTCTGGTACTTGACACAGAAGCGAAACATTTTGTTTTGGTCTTCTGTCCAAGCTGCTTAACTAGTGGGTAACTCCAGCATTTTCTTTCCCTCCACTGTGAGACCACCCCCCAATTCCAGTCTCCCCTTGTTCTCTGTCCAGGGTAAAGTAAGATATTGACACTGGCAGGCTATTTTCGAACTATGGGGCATAGCATTAACATTAGAGCCAGGCTCACCTGGAGCGATGTTAGGGCATACCTTTATGTACAAAGATTTAGAACCCTTTTTCTATGCACAGTAGTTAATGCTGGCTTAGTTGACTTTAAATCTGAGATCATCTTTGCTTAAAAAATAAAGGTAAATAAACCAAAGGTAGGTATATGGAGTGAAGTCGCATCAGCTATGCTATCCGTACAAGGTAGAACAGGTTTGAGGGGCTGAATAGCCTCTGCTGCTGTCTAATCCTTTGGCCATCCCTCCTGAAGTGCAATATTTTTCAAACAGATTATTCAACAAGGTGATTACACACTTCTGGAGCAGTTACTATTAAAGCTGATCCTGCTACAAGTGCTTCCCCAGGCAGGTTGTGAAGGGTCCCTGGACTATTGTGTCTGCTTTCTCTCCACAGGTGCTGCCAGACCTACTGAGGTGCTTTAGCAGTTTATGGGTTTTTTTTTAGTTGTTTCCTTGTTATGTTGAGACTGCATGGGGTGAGGCCCCTTCTGCAGTACTGTACCCAGTTACCGTCTCCCTATTATGGAAAAACTACTGAGCTGCAGAGGGTTCAGAAGTGATTTAGCAGGATGTTGTTGGGTTTGCAGGACTTGAGTTATAAGGATAGGCTGGGACATTTTTCACTGGAGCGTAGCGGTTTGAGAGGTTATTTTATGGAGGTTTATAAAATCATGAGGGACATAGATAAGGTGAATGGTGGGTGTCTTTTCCCCAGGGGAGGGCAGATCAAAACTAGGGGGCATATTCGTGAGGAGAGAACTTAAAAGAAGACATGAGGGGCAATTCTTTTACATAATGGTTCATGTTGGAATTCACTTCCAAAGGAAACGCTGTATGCGGGTCCAGTTGCAACATTTAAAAGAAATTCAAGAATGAGAAATGTTTGGAGGGATATGGGCCAAGCGCAGGCAGCTGGGATGAGTTTAGTTTGGGGTTATGGTCAGCAGGGGTTGGTTGGACCGAAGGGTCTGTGTGACCATAACAAGTTTTTTTTTAATCCTGAAGTCTGCTTTCACCCACCACTAAATCACCCATCTTTCCAATTAATCGTCAATTTACAAGTCATAGAATCCCTACAGCATGGAAACAGGCCCTTCGACCCAAGTCCACACCAACCCACCGAAGAGTAACCCACACAGACCCATTCCCCAACTATTCTACATTATCCCAAACTAATGCACCTAATTTATGCATCCCTGAACACTACGGGCAATTTAGCATGGCCAATTCATCTGACCTGCACATCTTTGGACTGTGAGAGGAAACCAGAGCACCTGGAGGAAACTCATGCAGACACGGGGAGAATGTGCAAACATAGACAGTCAGCCGAGGCTGGACTCGAACTCAGGTCCCTGGTGCTGTGAGGCAACCGTGCTGCACAATTTACATGCAAAGCCTCTCAGGGACAGTGCATCAAGTTTTATAAATGGGTTGCTGATCTGTTACAACAGCTGCACTTCAGGCCTAGAAGCTGAGAGAAAAAAAAACAATTATCAGGGGAAAGGAATTGCTTCAAGCTTGGCTGAAAATGTTGTGCCATTTAACTGCAGCCTCTGGGGTTATGTTAGGTCTATTAATATTTGGCTTAAGACATTTTTTTTTAAAAAATCACTCGATGCACTTTGTCTGAACTTTATTCTTAAACAATAATGTCTGTGTTTATAGTCGAGAATGTGGTGCTGGAAAAGCATAGCAGGTCAAGCAGCATCCAAAGTTTCAGGCATAAGCCCTTCATCGGGACTGTGTTCATAATCAGGCAGAACCGATCACCCACCTACCTGAATTTAATGCACGGCTTCAATAGGGCCCTGGCTTGGCTTTATAAATAATAGCAAACAGGTTAAGATTCCCTACAGTGTGGAAACAAGCCCTTCGGCCTAACAAGTCCACACCAACTCTCCAAAGAGTAACCCACCCAGACCCATTTCCCTCTGACTAATGTACCTATCACTATGGGCAATTTAGCATGGCCAATTTACCCTAACCTGCACATCTTTGGACTGTGGGAGGAAACCAGAGCAAACCCACACAGACACGGGGAGAACGTGGAAACTCCACACAGACAGTCACCCGAGGCTGGAATCGAACCTGGGATTCTGGTGCTGTGAGGCAGCAGTGCTAACCACTGAGCCACCGTGCCACCCTAAATTGTGTCGAACTCGTCTTTATGCTTTACACCAATGTTCCCCTCCAATCACTGCCCATTTGGTCACTGGATTGCTTTGTTTTCTCTGTCGGCGGTATCCCTTTATGATGTTGAGCGCCTCTTGGCTGTGAAATGACACAAGTGTTGTTAACTGAGAGTTTCCCTTGTGGAAACCCATCCATCTCTCCAGCGCTCAGTACATCTGCATCATGGAAGTCATTCCCTCCAGTATTAACCAATCCAGTGTTCCCTTTATCAGCATTTTCCATCCTGTAAAAATCGGTCCTCCTCCAAATGTCTGTATCCTAATTTTTGCAAGGTTCACCTATCGACCCGTTGCACTCTGTTACGCTGGTTTCTAGTCTGCCAGCACTTTGATGTGAATACTCACCTACCTGTTTTCAGGTCCTACCATGCTGCGATCTCTGCCATCTCCTCCAGCCTCACAGCTCTCAGATATATCTGTACTCCTCCACTCAAGCATCGTGCACATCCTCAATTTTAATCGCTACACATTGGTGGCCATGTCTTCAGGTGCCTGGGTGAAAAGTTCTACAACTCTCTCTCTCGCCTTCACTGTCTCACCTAAACTTACAAGTTTCTAATAGAAACTTACAAGATAATACATGGCTTGGAGAGGGTGGACGCTAGGAAATTGCTTCCGTTAGGCGAGGAGACTAGGACCCGTTGGCATAGCCTTAAAATTAGAGGGGGTCAATTTAGAACAGAAATAAGGAGACATTTCTTCAACCAGAGAGTGGTGGGCTTGCCACAGAGTGCAGTGCAGGCCAGGACATTAGGTGTCTTCAAGGAAGAGATTGATAAATTCTTAATCTCGCAAGGAATTAAGGGATACGGGGAGAATGTGGGTAGGTGGAGTTGAAACACCCATTAGCCATGATTAAATGGCGGAGTGGGCTTGATGGGCCGAATGGCCTTGCTTCCACTCCTATGTCTTATAGTCCTATGGTCATATGGAAAGCAACAAATGCTGGGGATCACACCATGTCAGCCAGCATCCATGGAGACAGAGCAAGTTAACGTTTCGAGTCTAGATGACTCTTCATCACTCGAACATTTGCTTGCTCTCTCTCCATGGACACTGTCTGACCAGCTGAGATCTCCAGCATTTGTTGTTTCCTGTACAGATTCCAGGATCTGCAGTCGTTTGTTCCTTCACTATCTCGTGTTCCTTTCCTTTAAGACAATCCTGAGAAGTTATTTCTTTGGCCGACTATCGCTTGCCCTGTCCTAATATTTCCCGTGTCTGCGTGGGTTTCCTCCGGGTGCTCCGGTTGCCCCCCATAGTCCAAAGGTGTGCAGGTCAGGTAAATGTGCCATGCTAAGTTGCCCATAGCTAGGTGAAATGCAGGGTTACAGGGATCGGGACGGGGGTAGGTCTGGAATAATCATTCATCATTACATTGTAATTTGTGCACCACTGCTTATTGTCTAGTGATGTCAGGAATTACAGAGCTGTCTTGCCTGGTTTGCACTTCTCTATGCACTTCATGCTGCCCTGTGTCTGACTGCACTCTCATGTAGTCTGTGTGTCCATATAGCACCTTGGTCCTGGAGGAACACTGTCTCGTTTTTATTGGACCAGCTGTATATGGTAGAAATGACAAATAAATCTACTCTACTTTAGAGGGTCAGTGTGGGCTTGATGGGCTGAATAGCCTGCTTCCACACTGTAGCCCATATCCCTCTAAAGTCAAAGAGTGTGGTGTTGGAAAAGCACAACCAGTCAGGCAGCATCCGAGGAGCAGGAGAGTTGATGTTTCAAACATAAGCTCTTCATCATTCCTCATGCTCGATACATCGATTCTCCTGCTCCTCAGATGCTGCCTGACCTGCTGTGCTTTTCCACACCTTTTGACTCTGATCTTCAGCATCTGCAGTCCTCACTTTCTCCTATCCTGAATATATGAGTAGCTAATAGAACAGCCAATTTAAGATAACCAGTTGAGCTCATAAAAATGCTTCATTCACACTTGCAACACTCCTATGAGGAGCATCTTCTGCTAACAAAGAAATATGTTCAGGAATTGTGATTTTTTTGAACAGCACAGTAGCTTGAGGAAAGTTGATTTAAGAACGGGCAGCCCACTCATCTCTGAGTCAGATGATTTAAACCCTTTCAGGAGATTTCAGCTCATAACCCAGGGAGACACGCCTGCAATACCGAGGGAGTGCCACACTATCAAAGAGACCGTCTTTCAGAAGGAATTCTTATAATCATGGCCCCACCTTGTTGCCTCAGGTCCCAGTGAAGGCTCCCACCTCATTATTCAAAGGACGAGGGTGATTCCCCTAAAGTCTTGGTGAGCATTTAACCTTGAAACATTCGAATTAAACAACATGTCTCGAACATGTCCAGGCACCTCTGTGGAAATTTCACACATAGTTACTATTACAGCCGACATCATAAAATGGGGCTACTGTCGTGTGTTGTAACAAGGTCAGCCAGATAGATTTCACAAAATATGTGTTCCCTGATTAGGGCTGGTAAGATAAGAACAGGGGTGTCGGCTATTCTCTTTGAGAGTTGGCTCTGAGGAACGTGGACCAGTGTCAAGGGCTCTCCATGTGTAAATAAAGGGCAACTTGATCACTGGATACCAGCTTCTGTGGAGTTATTTCAACTACATTTCAAATGACTTAAATGCTCGTTAAGTACTTTGAGATGTGCTGAGGTGGTTAAAATACATAGAACAGTACAGCACAGTGCAGGCCCTTCGGCCCTCAATGTTGTGTCACCTTTTATCCTACTCTAAGATCAAACTAACTGACATACCCTACGTTTTATTATCATCCATGTCCCTGTTTCAGAGTCGCTTAAATGTCCCTAATGTATCTGACTCGACTACCACCGCTGGCAGTGCATTCCATACACCCATCACCTGCAACAATCACCCCCACCGCCCCATGGCCCAACATTTCAACTCCCCCTCCCACTCTGCCGAGGACATGCAGGTCCTGGGCCTCCTTCACCGCCACTCCCCCCTCTCTGACCTATCACTCCATCCCCACCCCCATTCATCTATTGTACTCTTGCTACCTTCTCCCCACCCCCACCTACCCCTCCCATTTATCTCTCCATGCTGGAGGCTTCGTGCCTTTATTCCTGATGAAGGGCTTTTGCCCGAAATGTTGATTTTCCTGCTCCTCGGATGCTGCCTGACCTGCTGTGCTTTTCCAGCACCACTCTAATCTAAACTCTCTGTGAAGAACCTACCTCTGACCTCTCCCCTCAACCTTCCTCCAATCACCTTAAAATTATGTCCCCTTGTGACAGCCATTTCCGCCCTGGGAAAAAAGTCTCTGGTTGTCCACTCTATCTATGCCTCTTATCATCTTGCACACCCCTATCAAATCACCTTTCATCCTTCTCACTCCCAGTGAGAAAAGCCCTAGCTCCCTCAACCTTTCTTCATAAGACAAGAATTAGACAAGAAAACAATAAGCCAAGAAATATAATTTTAATGAATTCATTCATTCATTCATTCATTCACATTTTTTTTCTATTACTTGTAACTATCTCCAGCAATTCAGAAATGAATCCAAAATTTCAATCCTAAATATCCAAGTGCTTGCCAGAATGGACATTCACAAATTTCTGTTGCCAATACCCCAGATCATATCGTTTGGTATTTCTACATATCTGCTGCCTTACCTTCGGCTCTGCATGGGGAAATTTCAATTTCAGACATACCAAAATTTAATGTTAGCTTATTAATTGCCATCAAACCAAGATTCTGACATGGCAAAAGAATTGCTGATACATGACAATGAAAAGATCATGTCTGAGATTGTCAGGTATGATCTCACCTGTGAGAACCAACGATTTGTGTGATGGGCTCAGAGCAAGCCACTCTAGGGAGTTAAAGAACGATTGTGGTTTCTTTCTATATCAAGGGGTGTCAGGGTCAAACTCTCCTTTGTTTGGATGAGGATATCCAAACACTCCAGGGGTAGTGAAGCAGCCGTTAGATATTAACTAAGGGCACCGGTTTAAGAACCCACATACTCCACATGCACTGCTGACTGATGCACCAGAATGCTATTTGAAATATTTCAATAATGCTTAATTAAACTGAACACCATTGACTCACACTCACAGCAAGGTGTGTGGCAATGCAGCTGGCACCTGCATGAGTTATGGAACAGTGCTGTGAAAGGGAGAAAGGAAATTGACTGTGGGAGGGGCAACTGAATCATCAAGTATGTAATCAAGTGCATTCAAAGCCAATTGCCCGTGTCGAGTATAAAGATGCACAGGTTACAATGTAACTTCCTCAACAATGTAGGTCTGAGATAAACCAAAAATATCACACAAGTGCAAAGCAATTTGCAGTTACCAGGCAGGCATGATGGGAAGAAGCAGAGAGCTCTGTTTTCTTGTGGTACCTTATTGTGTCTCGTAAGGGAGTATGGAGACAGGGTAGTCAGTCCCTATGGTGCGTTCTCAGACATGCTGATCCAAATTGCATCTATCTGCCTTGATTCCCTCAGCCTCGACCTAATGAAGATGATTAGATTCCCTACAGTATGGAAACAGGTCCTTTGGCCCAACAGCCCACACCGACCCTCCAAAGAGTAACTCACCCAATCCCCTTTCCCTCTGACAAATGCACCTAACTCTATGGGGCAATTTAGCATGGACAATCCACCTGACTTGCACTTCTTTGTACTGTGGGAGGAAACCAAAGCACCCAGAGGAAACCCATGGGGGGCGGGGGGGGGGGGGGTGCAAACTCCACACAGACAGTTACCTGAGGCTGGAATCGAACCTGGGACCCTGGTGCTGTGAGGCAGCAGTGCTAACCACTGAGCCACCGTGCTGTCCCATCTACCAACCTCTTGTGCCACAGTGGCATTGTCCCTGCCTCTGGGCCAGAACGGTCACGTTCAAGTCTCTCCTGCCCTGGAGGGGTGCCATGACATGACAGAACAAGTTGATGAAAATGAGTCACCATTTTTAATTGATTCTCAGCATCGTCAGATTTTTGAGGGACGCAAAATTCCCAGTAAGATTTGTTTTAAGGGATGCTGCCTGCAGTCAACCCCCTTTACATCTGTAGCTCTAATCTTAAGGTTATCCTCCCTTTCACAACACTAGCCCAGCTGGAGAAGATAGTTCAACTCTCACTACACGATCAAATAATTTAATCACCATGAACAGCTTAATTAGATCTGGCCTTAATCTTGCACTTTCTCAGTTGAAGAGCACTCCTCATCAAGAATGTGCCATGTATAGAGACGATCGGTTTCAAATAGGGGAAGGTGGCATATGGGCATATGTGGGTGGCATGGTGGCTCAGCGGTTAGCACCGCCGCATCACGGCATCAGGGACGCGGGTTCACTTCCAGCCTCGGGTGACTGTCTGTTTGGAGTTTGCACATTCTCCCCATGTCTGCGCAGTCCACAGTCCAAAGATCTACAAGTTAGAGTGAGATGGCCATGCTAAATTGCCCCAAAGTGTTAGATGCATTAGTCAAGGGTAGGGGAATGGGTCTGATTTATACTCTCCAGAGGGTCTTTGTGGACTTGCTGGGCCAAATGGCCTTTTTCCATACTCTAGGGAATCTAATCTATATGAATCAGAAACAGGAGGAGGTCATTCAGTCCTCAAACCTGAATAAGGTCATGGCTAATCGGATTGAAACCAGATACTGCAGCCGTGTTAGAGATGGGAAAATCACACTGACTGAAATGAATGGCAAGTTAACTGGATGATTAGAAAAGTATAGCACAGGAGGAGACTATTTAGTTCATTTCTCTCTCTCCCTCAAAAACACTGCCGACAGTTCCCTTTCAAATGTTTAACCAATTTCCCTTTAAATGTAACAACTGTATCTTCCTTTCAAGCAGTGCATCATGACCTCAGAGGAAATCATTAGTTATGAGGCTGGAAGAGTTCTCTGTAGTTGCCCACCCAATGCCATAGAACCTTGGACCATGACCTGCAGAGCCACAGAAAGAAGGCCCTGCTCGCTCCTTAAATGGACAACTCACCCAGCAGGGAGGAGAAGGTGAGGACTGCAGACGCTGGAGAGTCAGAGTCGAGAGTGTGACGCTGGAAAAGCACAGCAGGTCAGGCAAGCATCCGAGGAGCAGGAGAGTCGACGTTTAGGGTGTGATTCCTGATGAAGGGTTTATGCCCGCAACGTCGATTCCCCTGCCCCTCGGCTGCTGCCCGACCTGCTGTGCTTTTCCGACTCACCCAGCAGTCCATGAATACAGCGCCTCACCACCTGCTCAAGGAAGATCAGATCAAGTAAATAGAACATAGAACATTGCAGCGCAGTACAGGCCCTTGATGATGCGCTGAACTGTGAAAACCTGTGAAATCCTAAATTGCCCATAGTGTTGAGGGACGTGCAGGCTAGGTGGATTAGTCATGGGAAATGCAGGGTCACAGGGAGAGAGAGGTGGAAGGTGGGATGCTCTTCAGAGGGTCGGTGTAAACTCGCTGGGCTGAATGGCCTGTTTGCAATCTGTAGGGATTCTGTGATTCTACGATCTTGCCAGTGACTCTCACGTTCCGTGAGGGAATAAAAGAAAGTGAAGCAAAGCCACATTATTCTCATAGACCACACAGCGGATAGTGACCATAGAGTGACAGAGCTTTTCCACTGTGTTTAAACAGGATGTACTTCACTCTGAATCTAGAAACTTAAATCTAAGCAAGGGCAATTATGGAGATATGAGGTTGTCCTGGGTGGAAAAATATACCACGAGGGTAAACAGTAGACAGGCAATGGGAGCATTCATCAAATTAATTCTCGGTTTTCAAAAAGATATGCATTAATTTAGGGAAATAGCTACTCAAAAGAAAAGGCAACAGAGTCACAGCTAACAAGGGAAGATAAAGGAGACAAAACCAAAGGAGGAGGCTTATAAAGTTGCTGAAAAATGTTGCAAGTCTGTGGATTGGGAGTACTTTAGAATTCAGCAAAGAGGATCGAAGAAATTGATGTAGAGATAGGGAGTAAAATATGAATATATAATAGCAAGAACTTAAATGTAGAGTCATGGAGTTATCGAGTCATTGATTCGTACAGCATGGAAACAAGCTGTCCATGCCAATCATAATCACAAACTAAATAAGTCCCACCTGCCTGTCCTTGGCCCTTCAAACATTTTTTATTCATATACTTATCCAAATGTTTTTTAAACAGTGTAACTGTAGGCACATCCAGCACTTCCTCTGGAAGTTCACTCAACACGCGAACCACTCTCTCACCTTAAAAATATGTCCCCTAGTCTTGAAATCCCCCACCCTAGGGAAAAGACACCTGCAACTCATATTATTTCTACCCCTCATGACTTTATAAACCCCTATAAGGGCCACCTGTCATCCTCCTACACAGTGAAGAAAGTCCCAGCTTATCAGCTCCTCCCTATAACGCAAACCCTCCATTCCTGGCAACATCCTGGTTAATCTGTTCTGAACCCTCTCCAGCTGAATAATGCCCTTCCTATAACAGGGCGACCAGAACTGGACACAGTGCTCCAGAAGAGGCCTCACATAAGTCATGTGCAACCACAACTTGGCATCCTAACTCCTGTACGCAATAGTCTGACAACGAAGGCAAGCGTGCGAAATACTTTCTTAGCCACCCTGTCTACCTGTGATGCAAATTTCGAAGAATTATGTACCTGAACCCCTAGGTCTCTCTGTTCTACAACACCACCTAAGGGAAAGTGAGGTTGGAAGATACTGGAGATCAGAGTCAAGAGTGTGTTGCTGGAAAAGCACAGCAGGTCAGGCAACATCCAAGGAGCAGGAGAATCGACGTTTCGGGCCGGAGTCCTTCATCATGAATTTCCTGATGAAGCGCTCGGACTGAAATGTCAATTCTCCTGCTTCTTGGATGCTGCCCGACCTGCTATGCTTTTCCAGCAACACACTCTTGACACTACCTAAGGCCCTACTTTTAGTTTGTAAAAGCGTATATGGGTATAAAAAAGAAAAGATTAGTAAAGCCGCATGCGTCCATTACTGGTCGAGATAGGTCTCACAAAGCTGGTCCTTCTCCTGTTCCAGAAGCTATTCTTTGGCTCAAGGAGACTCTGCCCTTGACCCAGACCAAGCTCCGATCAGACTGGATTTTGAGAGGCACAGATCTGTTAGCCCCAGGACCGTAAGAAACAACAGAGAGTTGTGAATACAGCCCAGTCCGTCACGCAAGCCAACCTTCCACCCACTGGCCCCATCTGCACTACTCTCTGCCTCAGGAAGACAGCCAACATCATTAAAGACCTCTCCACCCCCCCCCCCCCCCCCCCCCTTCAGTTAGAATCTCTTCCAATCTCTGCCATCAGACAGAAGGTACAAAAACCTAAACACACATACCAACTGGTCCAAGAACAGCTTCTTCCCCACTGTTACTGGACTTCTGAACGGAACTCTGAAATTTTAAATTTCATGTTGAGCTTGCTCTTTTTACACCTTCCCTCCAGCTGTGACATTGTATCTCTCGCTCTGTTCTATTATCCTAATGCACTTTGTATGGTGTCATCTGACTGTATGGCACACAAAACAAAACTTTTCACTGTATCTCGTTATTTTCTGATTGGATGGAGTCAAATAGATTTATGAAGGCAAAATCATGTTTGACAAACCTGACAAAGTTTCTGAGGATGTTATGAACAGAGTTGATAACAGGAGGTAACAGTGGATGAGGTGTATTTGGATTGTCAGAAGCTTTAGATAAAGTCCCATAAAGGAGGTTTCTAAACAAAATTAAAGCACATAGGATTGCAAATAACATACTAACATGGATTGAGGATTGGGGTAACAGGCAGAAAGCGCAGTGGAAATGAATGGTCTTACTCAGATTGGCAGGCGGTGACCAGTGAGGTACCGCAAGGATTACTGTTAGGGCCACAACTTTCTCCTATCTTTATCAATGAATTGGATATGGGGGCCAACTATAACATTACCAAGTTTGGAGATGGCACAAAACTTGGTGGAAATATAAGTTTCAAAAAGCCTTTGGGGATTTAGATAGGCTGAGGGAGTGGCCAAGAACATGGCAAATGGAATGCAACATGCATAAGTGTGAAGTTATCCATTTTGATCAGTGGAACGAAGATGCATAATGTTTCTTTAATGGTGCGATATTGCAAAGTGTTGATGTCCAAAGGGTGTCCTTCCTCATAAGCTACTGAAAGCCAGCATGTAGCCACAGTAAGCAATTCAGAAGGTAAACAGTACATTAACCATTATTGCAAAAGGATTTGAGTGAACATAGGAGGTACAGTTCGTAAAGTTTGCAGATGACACCAAAATTGGAGGTGTAGTGGACAGCGAAGAAGGTTACCTCAGGTTACAAAGGGATCTTGATCAGATGGGCCAATAGGCAGAGGAGTTTAACTTAGATAAATGTGAGATGCTGCATTTTGGGAAAGAAAATCAGAGCAGGACTTATACACTTAATAGTAAAGTCCTGGGAAATGTTGCTGAACAAAGAGACCTTGGAGTGCAAGTTCATAGTTCCTTGAAAATAGGGTTGCAGGTAGATAGGATAGTGAAGAAGGCGTTTGGTATGTTTTCCATTATTGGTGAGAGCATTGAGTATAGGGGTTAGGAAGTCATGTTGCAGCTGTATAGGACATTGGTTAGGCCACTTTCGGAATATTGTATGCAATATTGCATCCTATCGGAAGGATGTTGTGAAACTAGAAAGGGTTCAGAAAAGGTTGCAAGGATGTTGCAAGGGTTTGAGGGTTTGAGCTATAGGGATTGATAAATCCTTGGGCACATTACTTTCACTCTAGAGTGTTGATAGATTTGGCTGGGGCTGTTTTCCCTGGGGTGTTGGAGGATGAGGGGTGACGTTATAGAGGTTTATAAAATCATGAGGAGCTTGGATAGGGTAAATAGACAAGGTCTTTTCCCGGGAGTGGGGAAGTCCAGAACGAGAGGGCATAGGTTTAGGGTGAGAGGGGAAAGATATAAAAGGGACCCAAGTGGCAACTTTTTGACCTCTATAAGGTCACCCCTCAGCCTCTGA
The DNA here is from genome assembly GCF_004010195.1 of Chiloscyllium plagiosum. Taxonomy (NCBI): domain Eukaryota; kingdom Metazoa; phylum Chordata; class Chondrichthyes; order Orectolobiformes; family Hemiscylliidae; genus Chiloscyllium; species Chiloscyllium plagiosum. The sequence goes on along the minus strand of NC_057746.1, from coordinate 19,003,677 downwards.
CGCTCCAGGGAAAACAGCCGCAGCCTGTTCAGCCTCTCCCTGTAGCTCAAATCCTCCAACCCTGGCAGCATCCTTGTAAATCTTTTCTGAACCCTTTCAAGTTTCACAACATCTTTCCGATGGACGGAGACCAAAATTGCAGGCAATATTCCAGCAGTGACCTAAAGATAATTTTATGAATAAAGTAGATTTTTGAAATAAAAGATAAGAATGCAGGAGACAAGTCAGGAGTGCTTTGGAATAGCAGTCCAGACACAATGAAGGCCTGAATGAGGACTTCAACAGCAGATGAGCTCCATCAGGGGACAAAGTTAAGTGAGGTGACAGGTTGAAATAGTGATGATAGTCTTTGAATCATAGAGTGTACATTTACCCCTGACTAATCTAAACATCCCTGAACACTATGGGCAATTTAGCATGGTCAATCCACCCTAATCTTTGGACTGTGGGAAGAAACTGGAGCACCCAGAGGAAACCCACACAGACGCGGGGAGAATGGGCAAACCCCACACAGATAGTCACCCGAGGCTGGAATCAAACCCGTGTCCCTGGCGCTATGAGGCAGCAGTGCTAATCCTTAGCAATGACACAAATAGGCAATCAGAAGACTTTGAGGTCGTTTTGGGGTGAAACGTGACATCTGGCCTGGAGTTTGGAACAGGGACTGAAAACACCGGCTTTGGTATTCCAAATATTGAATTGGGGGAGAATCTCAGCTCCTCCAGGACTAGATGTCGGGAAAGCAGTCAGATAATTTGGCAATGGCGGACGAGCCAAGAGGGGTGAGGTGTTTATGAGGTAGAGCCGGATGGATGTGTGTGTCTGGATGACATTCACAAGGGGCAGAATGTAGATGGAAAACAGAGAGGTGTCAAGGATAGAGACTCAGGAGACACAAGGGGCCGTGGGCTTGTCCCCTTTGAAGTGAGAAAACGCCCGAAGGTGATTCACCTTTCTGTTTTCATTGAAAACTTGACACTGAGCTAAGAAAGTGATATTAGGTTAGGTCATCAAAAGATTGTTTGAACAAGTATTTTTTTAAGAAACACCCAATTGTGGAATGGAAGTGAAGAGAGGGAATGAACGCCTCGTTAAATTAAATAATGCAAAGTCAGTTATGGCTTAATTACTCATGCTTAGTAACTTATGCTTAATTACTTAGTTCTCCTGAGATCAAAATCCATGTTCAGAGTGCTGATTTAGCAAATGCACTGAAGCAGTAAGACAGTTCGAGATGACCAACTGATATGTATTTGTGTGTTGAGACAGAGATATATATCCAAACATAGGCATCACTTCTCCTCTTAGAGCTGTGTCAATGAATGGTCCTTTCCAGTTCTGAGGTCCTCTCCCACGTTACAGCATTTTCACTGAACTACCACAACAAATCTAAAGTGAATTATTCTAATGCAGGTAAATTATTCAGGGAATCAAACACACAAACCACCCGCTTAAAGTCCAGTATGGGGCTTGGTAGACAGTCTCTGTGTGGGGTTTGATAGACAGTCTTTGTATGGGGTTTGGGAGACAGTCTCTGTGTGGGAAAAAGCAAATTGTATGGATGCATGAATCTGAAACCGAAAGAGAAAATGCTGGAAAATCAAAGCAGGCCTGGCAGCATCTGTCAGGAGAGAAAAGACCTGATGATTCAAGTATAACTGACCCTTTGTCAAAGCTTTTTCCAGCATTATCTCTTTTAGTTTCTATATGGAGTTTGGGATACAGTCTCTGTGTGGGGTTTGGGAGACAGTCTGTGTATAGGGGTCTGGTAGACAGTCTCTGTATGGGGGTTTGGGAGACAGTCTGTGTATGGGGGTTTGGGGGGAGACAGTGTGTGTATGGGGGTTTGGGAGACAGTCTCTGTATGGGGTTTGGGAGACAGTCTGTGTATAGAGGTTTGGTAGAGAGTCTCTGTGTGGGGTTTTGGGAGACAGTCTCTGTATGGGGTTTGGGAGACAGTCTCTGTATGGGGTTTAGTAGACAGTCTCTGTATGGGGTTTGGGAGACAGTCTGTGTATAGGGGTCTGGTAGACAGTCTCTGTATGGGGTTTGGGAGACAGTCTCTGTATGGGGTTTTGGAGACAGTCTCTGTATGGGGTTTGGGAGACAGTCTCTGTATGGGGTTTGGGTAACAGTCTCTTGTATGGGGTTTGGTTGACAGTCTCTATATGGGTTTTGGGAGACATACTATTTATGGGGGTTTGGGAGACAGTCTCTGTATGGGGTTTGCAAGACAGTCTCTGTATGGAATTTGGGAGACAGTCTCTGTTGGGGCTTGGGAGAAAGTCTCTGTATGAGGGTGTTTTAGACAGTCTCTGTATGGGGATTTGGTAAACAGTATCTGTATGGTGTGTGGTAGACAGTCTCTGTCTGGGCGTTGGGACACAGTCTCTGTATGTTGTTTGGGAGACAGCCTCTGTATGGGGTTTGGGGACAGCCTCTGTATGGGGTTTGGGAGACAGTCTCTGTATGGGGTTTGGGAGACAGTCTCTGTATGGGGTTTGGGAGACAGTCTCTGTATGGGGTTTGGCGGACAGTGTCTGTATGGGGTTTGCGAGACAGTCTCTGTATGATGGTTTGGGAGACAGTCTCTGTGTGGGGGTTTGTTCGACAGTCTCTGAATGAGAGTTTGGGAGACAGTCTGTGTATGGGGTTTGGTAGACAGTCTCTGTCTGGGGTTTGGGAGACAGTCTCTGTATGGGGTTTGGGAGACAGTCTCTGTATGGTGTTTGGCGGACAGTGTCTGTATGGGGTTTGCGAGATAGTCTCTGTATCGGGGTTTGGGAGAAAGTCTCTGTATGGGGGTTGGGAGACAGTCTCTGTATGTTGTTTGGGAGACAGTCTCTGAATGGGGTTTGGGAGACAGTCTCTGTATGGGGTTTGGGAGACAGTCTCTATATGGGGGTTTGGGAGACACTATTTATGGGGGTTGGGAGACAGTCGCTGTATGGGGTTTGCTAGACAGTCTCTGTATGGGGGTTTGTTCGACAGTCTCTGTATGGGGGTTTGTTAGACAGTCTCTGTATGGGGATTGGGAGACAGTATCTGTATGAGGTTTGGTAGACAGTGTCTGTATGTGGTTTGCGAGATAGTCTCTGTATGGGGGTTTGGTAGACAGTCTCTGTATGGGTTTTGGGAGACAGTCTCTGTTTGGGGTTTGGTAGACAGGCTCTATGTGGGTTTTGGGGACATACTGTGTATGTAGTTTGGGAGACAGTCTCTGTATGGGGCTTAGGGGACAGTTCTGTATGGGGTTTGCGATGCAGTCTCTGTATGAGGTTTGGTAGACAGTCTCTGTCTGGGGGTTTGGGAGACAGTCTCTGTCTGGGGTTTGGGAGACAGTCTCTGTATGAGGGTTTGGGAGACAGTCTCTGTCTGGGGTTTGGCGGACAGTGTCTGTATGGGGTTTGCGAGATAGTCTCTGTATGAGGGTTTTGGAGACAGTCTCTGTTTGGGAGTTTGGGAACAGTCTCTGTATGGGGGTTTGGTAGACAGTATCTGTATGGGGCTTGGGAGACATTCTCTGTATGGGCTTTGGGAGACAGTCTCTGTATGGGGTTTGCGAGACAGTTTCTGTATGGGGATTTGGGAGAAAGTCTCTGTATGGGGGTTTGGTAAACAGTATCAGTATGGCGTTTGGTAGACAGTCTCGGTCTGGGGTTTGGGAGACAGTCTCTGAATGAGGGTTTGGGAGACAGTCTCTGTATGGGGTTTTGGAGACAATCTCTGTATGGGGATTGGTAAACAGTATCCGTATGGGGTTTGGTAGACAGTCTCTGTATGGGGTTTGGTAGACAGGCTCTATATGGGTTTTGGGGACATACTGTTTATGTAGTTTGGGAGACAGTCTCTGTATGGGGTTTGGGAGACAGTCTCTGTATGGGGGTTTGGATCCGTTTGGAGGCAGACTCTGTATGGGGTTTGGGAGACAGTCTCTGCATGTTGATTGGGAGACAGTCTCTGTCTGGTGTTTGGGAGACAGTCTCTGTACGGGGTTTGGGAGACAGTCTCTGTGTGGGGTTTGGGAGACAGTCTCTGTGTGGGTTTGGGAGATAGTTTCTGTGCGGGGTTTGGGAGACAGTCTCTGTATGGCGGTTTGTTCGAGAGTATCTGTATGCGGGTTTGGGAGACAGTCTCTGTATGGGGATTGGGAGACAGTCTCTATGTGGGGTTTGGGAGACAGTCTCTGTATGAGGTTTGGAAGACAGTCTCTGAATGGGGTTTGCTAGACAGTCTCTGTATGAGGCTTGGTAGACAGTCTCTATATGGGTTTTGGGAGACATACTATATATGGGGGTTTGGGAGACAGTACCTGTATGGGGTTTGCAAGACAGTCTCTCTATAGAATTTGGGAGACAGTGTCTGTATGGGGTTTGCGAGACAGTCTCCGTATGAGGTTTGGGAGACAGTCTCTGTTGGGGCTTGGGAGAAAGTCGCTGTATGAGGGTTTGTTAGACAGTCTCTGTATGGGGATTGTTAGACAGTCTCTGTATGGGGCTTGGTAGACAGTCTCTGTCTAGGGGTTGGGACACAGTCTCTGTATGTTGTTTGGGAGACAGTCTCTGTTTGGGGTTTGGGAGACAGTCTCTGTGTGGGTTTGGGAGATTGTCTCCCAAACACCGTTCAGAAACTGTCTCTGTATGGGGATTTATTAGACAGTCTCTGTATGGGGGTTAGGTAAACAGTATCTGTATCGGGTTTGGTAGACAGTCTCTGTCTGGGGGTTGGGAGAGAGTCTCTGAATGGGGTTTGGGAGACAGTCTCTGTATGAGGTTTGGGAGACAGTCTCTGTATGGGGTTTGGGAGAAAGTCTTTGTATGGGAGTTTGGTGAACAGTATCTGTATGGGGTTTGGTAGACAGTCTCTGTCTGGGGTTTGGGAGACGGTCTCTGTACGGGGTTTGCTAGACAGTCTCTGT
>NC_057746.1:18976281-18998259 GCF_004010195.1 Chiloscyllium plagiosum | reverse complement strand
TGTGGTTTGGGAGACAGTCTCTGTATGCGTTTGAAGACTGTCTCTCTATGGGGTTTGGGAGACATTCTCTGTATAGGGTTTGGGAGACAGTCTCTGTATAGGGTTTGGGAGACAGTCTCTGTATGGAGTTTGCGAGATAGTCTCTGTATGGGGGTTTGTGAGACAGTCTCTGTATGCGGGTTTGGTAGACAGTGTCTGTATGGGGTTTGGGAGACAGTCTCTGTATGCGTTTGGAGACTGTCTCTCTATGGGGTTTGGGAGACATTCTCTGTATAGGTTTTGGGAGACAGTCTCTGTATGGGGTATGCGAGACAGTCTCTGTATGGGGGTTGGTGAGACAGTCTCTGAATGTGGGTTTGGTAGACAGTATCTATATGGGGTTTGGTGGACAGTCTCTGTTTGGGGGTTTTGAAGATAGTCTCTGTACGGGGTTTTGGAGACAGTCTCGGTATGGGGGTTTTGTAGACAGTGTTTGTATGGGGTTTTGGAGGCAGTGTCTCTATGGGGTTTTGGAGACAGTCTCTGTGTGGGGTTTTGGAGACAGTGTCTGTGTGGGGTTTTGGAAACAGTCTCTGTATGGGGTTTGGGAGACAGTCTCTGTATGGCATTTTGGATACAGCCTCTGTATGGGGTTTGGGAGACAGTCGCTGTATGGGGTTTTGAAGATAGTGTTCGTATGGGGTTTGGGAGACAGTCGCTGTATGAGGTTTGGGATTCCATCTCTGTATGGGCTTTGGGAGACAGTCTCTATATTGGGTTTGGTAGACAGTCTTTGTATTGGGCTTGCGAGACAGTCTCCGTATGGGGTTTGGGAGACAGTCTCTGTATGGGGGCTTGGCAGACAGTCTCTGTATGGGGGTTTGGGAGACAGTCTCTGTATGGGGGCTTGGGAGACAGTCTCTGTATGGCATTTTGGATACAGCCTCTGTATGTGGTTTGGGAGACAGTCGCTGTATGGTGTTTTGGAGATAGTGTTTGTGTGGGGTTTGGGAAACAGTCTCTGTATGGGGTTTGGGAGACAGTCGCTGTATGGTGTTTTGGAGATAGTGTTCGTATGGGGTTTGGGAAACAGTCTCTGTATGGGGTTTGGGAGACAGTCTCTATATTGGGTTTGGTAGACAGTGTTTGTATGGGGCTTGGGAGACAGTCTCTGTATGGGGTTTGGGAGAATGTCTCTGTATGGGGTTTGGTAGACAGTGTCTGTATGGTGTCTGGTAGACAGTCTCTGTATGTGATTTGGGAGACAGTCTCTGAATGGGGTTTGGGAGACAGTCTCTGTATGGGGTTTGGTAGACAGCCTTTGTATGAAGTTCACCCTTCACCTAACCCCCTAAGCACAGTAACCCTTCACCCTGACCACCCCGAGCACAGTGAACGTTCACCTTTACCCCCGATCACAGTTACCCTTCACCCTGACCCGCGCACAGTAATCCTTCACACTGACCTCCCTAGCACAGTGACCCTTCACCCAGACCCAAGCACAGTGACCCTGAGGGCGGTGTTGGAGGGCAGTGAGGGTCAGTTTGGGGGCGGTGCATGGACAGCGGTGAGTGCCAGGCTGGGGGAGGTGTGTGGAAGGTGGTGAAGATAAGTCTGGGCACATTGTGTGGATGGCAGTGAGGGCAAAGTTGGGGGTGGCGTGTGTTAGCGGTGAGGGTTAGACTGGGGGCGGAATTGGACGGTGTTGAGGGTCAGGCTGGGATCGGTGTTGTGCAGTGGTGAGTGTCAGGCTGGGGTGGTGAGTGGGCATCAGTGAGGGTCAGGCTGGGGGCGGTGTGTGGACGGCAGTGAGGGTCAGGCTGGGAACGGTGTATGGACAGCAGTGAGGGTCAGCCAGGGGGCGGTGTGTGGACAGCAGTGAGAGTCAGGCTGGGGAGAGTGTGTGGACGGCGGTGAGAGTCAGGCTGGGGCAGTTTTGGACATGGCGAGGATCAGGCTAAGTGGGAGAGGGCCAGGTTGGGTGTGGTGAGAGACAGGCTTGGGGCGGTGAGGGTCAGGCTGGGGGCGGTGTGTGGATGGTGGTGGGGTTCAGGGTGGGGGCTGGGCGTGGACTGTGGTTGGAGTCAGGCTAGGGGCAGTGTGTGGGCGGTGGTGAGTTTCAGGCTGGGGGGCGGTGTGTGAGCGTCAGTGTAGGTCATGCTGGGGCGGTGTGTGAGCGTCAGTGTGGGTCATGCTGGGGGCGGTGAGGGTCAGGCTGGGGGTGGCGTTGGACGGAGGGGTGGGTCAGCTTGGGGACAGTGAGTGTGGATGGCAGAGGGAAGGGTCAGGCGGGGGCAGTGTGTGGACAGCGGTGAGGGCCAGGGTAGGGGCGGTATTGAATGGTGGTTCTGGTCAGGCTGGTGGGTGCAGTGATGGACGGTGGTGGGGGCAGGCTGGGGGCGGTTTGTGGAGGGCCTGTGAGGTTCATGCTGGGGGCGGTGTAGGAGGGCAGTGAGGGTCAGTTTGGGGGCGGTGCATGGACAGCAGTGAGGTGGTGTAGGAGGGCAGTGAGGGTCAGTTTGGGGGCGGTGCATGGACAGCAGTGAGGTCCAGGCTGGGGGAGGTGTGTTGATGGCGGTGAGGGCCACAGCGACCCTTCAGCCTGACCTCCTGAGTACAGTGACCCTTCACCCCTGACCCCCCGAGCAAAGTGACCCTTCACCCTAACCCGAGCACAGCGACCCTTCACCCTGACCCCCCGGGTACAGTGACCCTTCACCCAGATCAAAGCACAGTGACCCTTATCCTGATCCCCCGAGTACAGTGACCCTTCACCCTGACCTCCCGAGCACAGCAACACTTCACCCTGACCCCCCGAGCAAAGTGACCCTTCACCCTAACCCGAGCACAGCGACCCTTCACCCTGACCTCCCGAGTACAGTGACCCTTCACCCTGACCTCCCGAGCACATCAACACTTCACCCTGACCCCCCTGGGCACAATAAACCTTCACCCTGACCTCCCGAGCACAGTGACCCTTCACCCTGACCCAAGTAGAGCAGGGCTCCTTGAGCGACAGTCCCTCCCTGGTTACAGGGCCTTATCGTCCCCACTCCCAGGCCCTGTCCAAGTGGTGAAGTTCTTTTCAAGCTCTGTGCTCTACTGGCTGTTCCCGGGGCACCCATCCGGCTAAACATTTGAGTGCGCCTGAGGGGCTACCAACCAGGTAAAAGACGCTCTTTCATTAGACTTCAAGGAGTTGTCCTCAACCAGTTGCAGATTCCAAGATGGAGGGGCTGTGTGCTGAGGGGATGAACTGATGAACTGAAGCATGGGGGGAATGCATCAGAGATGTGTAATGGGGAAAGATCACTACGGAGCTGCAGTACAGTGAAGCCAGACAAATCCCTTGATGCTGTGCGGTTGGCAAAGATTGTAAACATTGACTGTATTTGTAGCAACAACATGTAACATACCAGTGTTGGAAGAAACTAGTTTTGGTTTGCACTTCATGCAATGTCAACTGTGAACAGGCATGTGATGTCATGTACAAGATATATCTGTGGAAGATAATGCGCCGGATACAATCTCGATGATATGGTTCAGGTTGACTCACTTTTCCTCTTACCTGTCATCAGGGAGCTGTTGTTGAGATAAGGCGCAGTCTCCTTGGTAACACATTGACTTCTCAATGGGGAGGGTGGAAATGATTTTTCCAGTGTCTCAAATCCTGCATTGGACATGAAGGGACCAACGTCATTGGTGCCGTGGGGCAGGGCGATAAATGTCAATGCTCTGTGTCCTTCACATGTTAGCATTAAAATTGCTTTCAGTTTTCTGTTTATGGACCCAGTGAGGTCCAAGTCTCCCAAGGAAGCCTTTAAGATAGCGAACCCACCTATTACACAATAACTCCCTAAAATAACCTCAGGCACCACGAGAGGCCGAGTGCTTAACACAGAAGGTGGCGTGAGAATGGAATGAGCTGCCAGAGGAAGTGGTGGAGGCTGGTATAATGATAACATTGAAAAGGCATCTGGGTGGGTAAATGAATAGGAAGGGTTTAGAAGGATATGGGCCAAGTGCTGGCAAGTGGGATGGATTAGTTTAGGATATCGGGATGAGTTGGACCGAAGGGTCTGTTTCCGTGCTGTGCAACCTTATGACCCGATGACCCCGTGACATGATCTTCATTGTATTCAGTGGATTCTGAAAGCAGAACCCTTGACCTCCCCAGATCACAGTGTTCTGGGTGGGTCCTGCCTTCAGGCAGAGAAGAAGATGGTTGTTTCAGACTCTCTGTTACAATGTAATGTGCGAATAAATATCAATGTCATTTGAGCCCGTATTAGGATTGTCACGCATGCAGTATTTCCCAGATGATAGGTGTGTGCTGGGAATCTCGGTGAAGTAGCAGTTGTAGTCAGCTGTTAACCCTCTCAGCTCTGAGTCAGAACCCTCTGTGTGCACTACCTGCTGCAGGATGCCATCCACAGTGTCACAGAAATGCAACACTCCCCTCAGCCTTCGCAATGTGCTTGGAGCGGGGATCAAACCCACATCCTCCTGACTCAGGGGGGTGGGCTGCGAGGAACGCAGGGAAAATAAAGGCCATTTGGCCACGTTGTCCCACATTCTGCTGCCCAAAAGCAGTGAACGCTGGGCCCATTAGAAACTTCAAGGCCGAGACTAATGGGTCAGGGTCTCGAAAGAGGTGGAACATAGCTGGGGTAAATGGAATCGAGGTATGCATGATCGAATTGAATAGAGTAACACATTTGAAAAGCTGAGTAGCTATAACTGCAACTAATTGTTGCTTCACCTGAAGGGCATTTGAACAGAAGTTTTATTATCTTGTCTTTTTTTCTAATTTACTCACAGGATTGGGCATCTCCACCCATTGCTCATCCATAATTGCCCAGAGGGCACTTGAGAGTCAACCATCACATTTTCACCCATCTCATTCTGCTCATCCTTGTGTAACAGCAGATTGGTTTAAAATCCTAAAATTTGCCCAAGATTGTCCCCTTTGTATTACTGAGGCGTAATGTTTAGAAATAAACAGCAAACGATCATTATTTGTTTCACTAACTTGAATACATTGAATGGTGTGGCAGATTTAATAAAACTTACTGTATTTACTTTTAAAGGCAACACAATATTGCTGTGGGTCTGGAGTCATGTGTAGGATAGACCAGGTAAGGATAGCAGATTGCCCTCCCTAAAAGGCATTAGTGAACAAGAGGGGTTTTTTTCAACAATGGGCATCTTTAGACCCTTAATTCCAGATTCTTTGTTGAATTCAAATTCCATGGCAGGACTTGAACCCAGGTCCCCAGAACATTGGCTGAGTTTCTGAATTAATGGCCTAGCAATAACACCACTAGGCCATCGCTTTGAAGAGACCATCAGCTCTGAAGAGAGGTTTGATAGACTGAGGTAGCGCTGAGGAGGCTGGGCGGGTTTCTGATTGAGTTGTACAAAGTTCTGAGGGGCATAGAGAGGGAGAAATCATTCCCCTAACTGGAGTGGTCAATAACCGGGGTGGGGGGGAAACAGTGTTAACGTAAGAAGCTGGACATTCAGAGGGGATTAAAGGAAACATCTTTTCTCGCCCAGACTTCGATAAGTATCTGGAACTCATTGCTGAGAGATGGAAACCCTCGAGATGTTGAAGAATTATTTAGATGAACAGTTGAAATGCCAAGGCATATAAGGCTACAGGTCAAGGGTCAGAAAAATAAGGAATAAGGACACGCCCCTGTCTACGTCAATCGAGCTGAAGTGGAGAGGGTCGAGAGAATCAAGTTCCTAGGAATGGCGACCACCAACAATCAGTCCCGGTCCATCCATGTTGATGTGACGGTCAAGAAGGCACTACAACACCTCTTCTTCCTGAGGAGGCTAAGGAAATTCAGCATGTCCGGAATGACTCTTTTACAGATTCTCCATAGAAAGCCTTCTATCCGGCTTGGTGCGGCAACTGGTCTGCCCGGAACCATAAGAAATTACCGAGAGTTGTGAACGCAGCCCAGTCTATCACCCAAACCAATCTTCCATCCATTGACTCCACCTACACTTCCAATTGCCTCAGGAAGGCAGCCAACATCATCAAAGACCCATCCCATCCACCTCCAGTTATAATCTCTTCCCAACCTCTTCCATCAGGCAGAAGATACAAAAACGTAACCACACATACCAACAGGTTCAAGGACAGCTTCTTCCCCACTGTTACTGGACTTTTGAATGGGCCTCTCAGATTTCAAATCTAATGTTGATCTCGCTCTCTGTACACCTTCTTTGCAGCCGTAACTTTGTAGTCTTCACTCTGTTCAACCACCCTATGATCTTTGGGTCTTTGTATGTTTTAGTGTGCCTGCACTGCACATCAGAGGAACAGGAGTGTTGACGCTTCGGGCATAAGCCCTTGATCAGGAATAAGGCTTGTGGGTCGGACGGGTTGAGAGATAAATGGGAGGGGGTTGGGGTTGGGGGGGAAGGTAGCTGAGAATATGATAAGTAGATAGAGGTGGGGGGGGGGGCGAAGGTGATAGGTCGGAGAGGAGGGTGGAGCGGATAGGTGGGAAGGAAGATGGACAGGTCAAGAAGGCAGTGTCGAGTTGGAAGTTTGGGACTTGGATAATGTGGAGGGAAGGGGAAATGAGGAAACTGGTGAAATTCACATTGATCCCGTGTAGTTACAGGGTCCCAAGGTTGAAGATGAGGCATTCTTCCTCCAGGCGTCGGGTGGTTAGGGTTTCGCGATGGAGGAGGCCCAGGATTCTACATAGTGTATGCACCAGCAAGTATATATACAGAGGAACCTCTATTATCCGAACAATATGTTGGGAGTATTGCATTTGGATAATCAAAATTTGGATAATTAGCCAGGCATCGGGACCTTGCCAGATATTCCAAAATTTGGATAATTGAGGTTCCTCTGTATATAGAAACACACTCAGAGATGATGCCACCATACACTGCCACAGAAAACACAATGATATCCAAAGGTTAAAATTATAACCTTTCTGACCTGATACAGAGGAGACAGCTGTGCTGGATTGAATACCATTACAACACAGTTCAATTCATACTTTTCATACTAGTCACCTCTGTCCTTTCCAGGAAGTCCATCGTAAGATTGAGAAGTAATTCCATTCTGACCACAACCACAATGACCTGCATTTGAATAGTGCCTTCGGTGACATCAAAAATGTTCAAAATGCATTGCTGGAATGACACCCAGCAAGTTTGGACTCTGAGCCACAGTAGTAGGTATCAGGAAAGGATTGCACAAGCGTTGTCAAAGAGTCTGAGCCTAAGGAGTAGGATAATATTCATCGAGTCATCCAGCACGGAAACAGACCCTTCAGTCCAACTAGTCCAAGTCAACCATAATCCCAAACTAAACGAGTCCCACCTGCCTGCACTTGGCCCATATCCCTCCAAACATTGCTTATTCGTGAACTTATCCAAATGTCTTTAAAACATTGTAACGTTCCCCGCATCCACCACTTCCTCTGTGTAAAAAAACTTGCCCCGCATGACTTTTTACAATTTTTCTACTCTCACCTTAAAAATATGTCCTCAGTCTTGAAATCCCCCCACACAGGGAGAAGACACCTTCCGTTTACCTTACCTGGACCCCTCATGGTTTTATAAACTTTATAAAGTCACCCATCGCTCAACTTCCTATGCTCCAGTGAAAAAAGTCCCAGCTTAACCAGCCTCTCCTTATAACACAAACCCTCCATACCTGGCAGTACGCTGATAAATCTCTTCTCCAGCTTCATAATGTCCTTTCTATAACCGGGCGACCAGAACAGGACACAGTCTCCAGTACAGGCTGCACCAAGGTCCTGTACAACCTCAACGTTGTACATCCCAACTCCTTGACGCAGAGTTCTGAGCAATGAAAGCAAGTGTGCTAAATGCCTTCTGAACATATCCTGACAACATGTGAAAGGGAGAGAGAGAGAGAGAAAGACATAGAGAAGTTAGGGAATGAATTAGGGCCATCAGTGATGAAAATGATGGAATGTGCAAGAGACCGCACGTTGAGGTGTCCAGAGATCTTAAACAGTTGTAAGGTCATAGGGAGGAGAAGACAGAAAAGGGTTAGGCAGAGGGAATGTTGTGTGCAATTCTGGTCTCCTTCCTATTGGAAAGGTGTTGTGGAACTTGAAAGGGTTCAGAAAAGATTTACAAGGATGTTGCCAGGGTTGGAGAATTTGAGCTATAGGGAGACGCTGAACAGGCTGGGGCTGTTTTCCCTGGAGCGTCGGAGGCTGAGGGGTGACCTTATAGAGGTTTACAAAATCATGAGGGGCACGGGTAGGGTAAATAGGCAAAACCTTTTCCCTGGGGTGGGGGAGTCCAGAACTAGAGGGCATAGGTTTAGGGTGAGAGGGGAAAGATGTAAAAGAGACCTAAGGGGCAACGTTTTCACACAGAGGGTGGTGCGTGTATGGAATGAGCTGCCAGAGGATGTGGTGGAGGCTGGTACAATTGCAACATTTAAGAGGCATTTGGATGGGTATATGAATGGGAAGGGCCGGGTGCTGGCAGGTGGGACTAGATTGAGTTTGAGATATCTGGTTGGCATGGACGGGTTGGACCGAAGGGTCTGTTTCCATGCTGTACATCTCTATGACTCTATGACTCTCGGAGCAGTCAAAAGGTAACTAAAGCTGAAATGCAGCCAGCCTGGGAGCCCCTGCAGGAGGCTGAGTGCAGCAACGATGGGTGAGTCAGATGTAAGAGCTGAGAACACTGACAGCAGAGTTTCGGATGAGCTACAATGATGAGTAGTCAGAAGGTGATGTCATTCCCATGAAACCAAAAAGGTTAAAAGTACAGGTTTCACTCTGCATGGCTGGAGGTGGGACAATCAGAGCTAAAAATAAAAGGCTTATTCTTCTTTGATCTTCACCCTCCCACTGAAACTGAGCCTGAAGGGTGTTACTTTAAACAGTCTGTTCAGGCATGTGGCAGCCCACAACTGGGACTTCGGGCTCAGAGGTAGGAACCCTGCCACTGCACCAAAAAGGGCCCTTCAAGCCAATTCATAGGTCAATCATTTATCCCTCTTCTCAGAAGATTTCCACCAATAGTTTCCGACTGACCTGCCCAAACCACAAAACTTAAAAGCTTCCTGGTAGTTATATATTTCAGGAATTGCTTTGCGGTACACTTCGAGGATTCAATTAGATTCCCTATAGTGTGGAAACAGGCTCTTTGGCCCAACCAGTCCACACCGACCCTCCGAAGAGTAACTCACCTGTGACTAATGCACCTAACTCTATGGGCAATTTAGCATGGCCAATTCCCCTGGCCTGCACATCTTTGTGACTGTGGGAGGAAACTGGAGCAGACATGGGGAGAACGTGCAAACTTCACACAGACAGTCACCTGTGACTAATGCACCTAACTCTATGGGCAATTTAGCATGGCCAATTCCCCTGGCCTGTACATCTTTGTGACTGTGGGAGGAAACTGGAGCAGACATGGGGAGAACGTGCAAACTTCACACAGACAGTCGCCCAAGGCTGGAATCGAACCTGGGACCCTGGTGCTGTGAGGCAGCAGTGCTAACCACTGAGCCACCGTGCCACCCCTTTGGGGGGGTTCTTAGATTACATTACATTACTTACAGTGTGGAAACAGGCCCTTCGGCCCAACAAGTCCACACCGACCCGCCGAAGCGCAACCCACCCATACCCCTACATTTACCCCTTACCTAACACTATGGGCAATTTAGCATGGCAAATTCACCTAACCTGCACATCTTTGGACTATGGGAGGAAACCAGAGCACCTGGAGGAAACCCACGCAGACACGGGAAGAACGTGCAAACTCCACACAGTCAGTCGCCTAAGTCGGGAATTGAACCCGGGTCTCTGGCACTGTGAGGCAGCAGTGCTAACCACTGTGCCACCGTGCCACCCGCAAGCACCCAGACAATTGTCTAAATTGTTCATGCTAAATTGACCCATGCTAAGTTGTCCTCCAGACAATCAGAAAGGTCAACTGAGATACAGCGGAGAGGGTGTGGATGAAACAAAAAAATATTATGAGGATGGGGACCAACACTGAGGGTCAATACTTATCAGGAAAGATAAAACAAGCTAGGTCTCCTTACCCCAGGAGATTGAAGGTTGAGGTGGATCTGATAGAAATGAAATGCACATAAAGAGGATAATGGGAGAGGCCAGAACTAGAGGCCATATTTATAACAGTCAATAAATCCAATGGGGAATACAGGAGTAACCTCCTTGTCCAGAGAGTGGTGAGAATGTAGTATTCTCTGTCACCAGAAGGAATTGTGGTGAATAGCTGAGCTCAGAACACACTAGTAAAACAGCAAGGGTCAATTGAAATAATAGAACTTCTTAATCAGGTCACATGTAGATTTCTTTTTGAAATACTCATCACGATTTATTTCTTCAAAAAAGTACCTTGGTGACATGAGGAAATGACTACGTTAGTAATAGTAGAACATAGAACAGTACAGGCCTTTCGGCCCTCGATGTTGTATCAGCCTTTTATCCCACTCTAAGATCTGACTAACCCACATGCCCGTCATTGTTCTATCTTCCAGGTGGCCATCAAAGAGTCGCTTAGATGTTCCCTAATGTATCTGACTCTACTACCAGTGCCGGCAGCACATTCCACACATCCACCACACTCTGTGTAAGATGTACACGGAGTGAACTCAGCTTCAGTCTGCATTGGCCTTAACGATGGTCTCAACTTTGCCTTTTACACCATACCCTTGAAGAAAGTAAGATGTGCGCCACTTCACCCAGACTCAATTGTCTACACTGGCTGGACTGGCTGAATGTTCCGAGCGTTAGAGGAGGCCACTTGATACAACTTGTCTGTCAGGCTCTGAGAGGAACTTTTGAATCAGACTCACTGCTTTCACACTGACTTTATATGCTCTACTTTCACATCAGCAAGAGCATGCATTTATCCAGTGCTGTTATTGTGGAGAAGAGGCTTCACGTGAGTGACGTCAATAAATATTTGTCATGGACGCAATAGGAAGATGACAACTCTGGTGAAAAGAAGTCATTTTTAAGAAGCATCTTAATAGAAGGAGAAAAACAAATTGGAGAGTTTTAATAAGGGTATTCCAGAGAACCAAGGTGGAGTGGAAATATCACTGAGCTGCATTTAGTTTTTAAAAATCTTGAATTGAAAACAATTCTCAGGAGTGGTAATCAGGGAACGCATTCATTGTCAGTAAAGGCAATCCTGGTTCAATAATAGCCTCCGGGTAGGAAATCGGTTGTCTTTAGTTGCTGTGAATGCGCAAGTCCACACAGTACCAGGGCTGGCATGGAGTCAAACACATGACAACGCTGGAGAAGCTCTATAAGGTCACCCCTCAGCCTCTGACGCTCCAGGGAAAACAGCCCCAGCCTGTTCAGCCTCTCCCTATAGCTCAAAGCCTCCATCCCTGGCAACATCCTTGTAAATCTTTTTTGAACCCTTTCACGTTTCACAACATGTTTCTGACAGGAAGGAGACCAGAATTGCACGCAAAATACAATCTGAAGAAGGGTCGCTAGACTTGCAATATTAACTCTGTTTCTCTCTCTGCAGATTCAGTCAGACCCTCTGAGCATCTCCAGCAATTTCTAACAGACACTGCGTGGTCAGGTTCTGGTATTATGAAACCTGGAGGATGTAAAGTGGAAAATGAGGCGTTGTTCCTTAAGCTTGCTTCAGGCTTTGTTGGAACTTTGCAACAGACCCAAAACTGAAATTTAGCATGAGAGCATGGTTATTTATTGAAATGATAAGCAACTGGGAGACCAGGCTCATGCTTATGGGCAGAGTGGTGGTGTTCCACAAAGTGGGTACCCAGCCTGCATTTAGTCTTGCCAACATAAAGGAGACTGCGTTGTAAGCAACGAATATGGGACACCAGACTGAAAAAAGATTGAACGATTGTGAATGCCAAGGATAGAATGGCAAGGATGAGGCTTTTTCGTGGGGTGGAGGGGTCAATCACTCAGAGACACAGGTGTGGGGAGTCGGGGGGGGGGGTTTAAAAGAGATGTGCGAGGCAGGTTTTTCACACAAAGGGTGATAAGTGTCTGCAACGTGCTGCAGGTGGAAACAGACACAATAGCAGTGTTCAAGAGGCACCTGGATGAATACATGGATAGGAAGGGAATAGAGGGATATGGATCCTGTAAGTGAAGACAGTTTTAGTATGGAAGGGCAAAATGTGTCAGGGCAGGAGGGCCGAAGGGCCTGTTCCTCTGCTGAATCTTTGTTGTTTGTTCTAAGTGCACGTAAAATGCTGCTTCAACTGGAAGGTATATCAGGGAGAGGGGATGATTCCTTGATTGGCCTCTGGAATAGCAGAAAGTGAGGACTGCAAATGCTGGAGATCAGAGCTAAAAAAATGTGTTGCTGGAAAAGTGCAGCCAGGTCAGGCAGCATCCAAGGAGCAGGAGAATCGACATTTCGGGCATAAGGCCTTCTTCAGGGCTTATTCCTGAAGAAGGACTCATGCCCGAAACGTCGATTCTCCTGCTCCTTGGATGCTGCCTAACCTGCTGTGCTTTTCCAGCAACACATTTTTCAGCTCTGGAATAGCAGAGCAAGGCAGTCAGTTCAAGGCCAATTAGGGGGCGAGAAATAACTTTTTTTTGTTTTAAAATATCTTTATATGTATACAATGTCACAAAGGCAGTTCGGTTTTGTACAGTAGCATATCAAGGAAACAAACAAAACATTGGAGTTTGACTAATGGCCAGAGACCACATCCCAGACAAGAACAGATGAGAAAGCTCACCAGAGAGGCACAAGTCAGTCTCTAGCAGTCACGGTGCTCCACCTCCTGCTTTCAGATGCAGGGCAAAAGGAAGAAGTCACACGACACCTGGTTATAGTCCAACAGCCAGAGACCACATCCCAGACAGAACAGATGAGAAAGCTCACCAGAGAGGCACAAGTCAGTCTCTAGCAGTCACGGTGCTCCACTTCCTGCTTTCAGATGCCGGGCAAAAGGAAGAAGTCACACGACACCTGGTTATAGTCCAACAGGTTTATTTGAAATCACACTAGCTTTCGGAGCACAGCCGCCCCCCCCATTAGAGTAAGGCACACAGACATACACTCTCCCTCTCACACACACACACACACACATAAATCTATGGAGTGAATCATTTCACCCAAGATGGTTTGTTTATTTGCAGATGCGTTCTACTTTGTTCAAAGACACACACAATTTGTAGTCACAGCCAGTCAAGGTGGCACCTTATAAATTCCAGCTTTCGAAATAACACCAGCCTGATTCCAGGTTGAAACCCCCGAGGCCCCACGCCTACAATTCAGAGTCTGACCTGAGATGTCACCTTTTGCATATTCCTTCATGACTGCACAGCACTGACCTTAACTTTCTAAACAATTTCCGCTCTGTCGAACACTCTTGGTCACCTGCGGAGACTTATTATCTGACACCCCACCCACATCGGTTGTATGATCATCTAATCCCTCCGCCTGTGTGCTCTCTCTCTCTCTCTCTCTCAGTGCACCTGAAGGAGGGACAGCGCTTGTGTGATTCCGAATAAACCTGCTGGGCTGTAACCTGGCGTCGTCAGATTTCTGACTCTGTCCACCTTCAGATGCAGTAGACCGCTTCCTCCCCAGGATTCATCTCCCACCCCCAAATCACACCTTCCAATCAGAACGGAGGGGAGGTGGGGCTTGGAACGGCCACTAGCCAATCAGGTTCTCGGGGAAAGAGGTTCTGCTCGCCCTGGAGTTGCAGTGAGTTGTAAGTGAGCAGTACACACAGGGAGAGCTGGGGACAGACAGAGAGCTGTGGGTGTGCAGTAGACAGAGCGGGGGACAGGCAGAGAGCTGTGGGTGTGCAGTAGACAGACAGAGAGCTGTGGGTGTGCAGTAGACAGACAGAGAGCTGTGGGTGTGCAGTAGACAGCGGGGGACAGGCAGAGAGCTGTGGGTGTGCAGTAGACAGAGCGGGGGACAGGCAGAGAGCTGTGGGTGTGCAGTAGACAGAGCGGGGGACAGGCAGAGAGCTGTGGGTGTATAGTGGACAGGCAGAGAACTGTGGGTGTACAGTAGACAGAGCGGGGGACAGACAGAGAGCTGTGGGTGTACAGTGGACAGACAGAGAGCTGTGGGTGTGCAGTAGACAGAGCGGGGGACAGACAGAGAGCTGTGGGTGTACAGTGGACAGACAGAGAGTTGTGGGTGTACAGTAGACAGAGCGGGGGACAGACAGAGAGCTGTGGGTGTGCAGTGGACAGACAGAGAGCTGTGGGTGTACAGTAGACAGAGCGGGGGACAGACAGAGAGCTGTGGGTGTACAGTAGACAGAGAGCTGTGGGTGTACAGTAGACAGACAGAGAGCTGTGGGTGTGCAGTGGACAGAGCGTGGGACAGAGAGAGCTGTGGGTGTGCAGTAGACAGACAGAGAGCTGTGGGTGTGCAGTGGACAGAGTGGGGGACAGACAGAGAGCTGTGGGTGTACAGTAGGCAGAAAGAGAGCTGTGGGTGTGCAGTGGACAGAGCGGGGAGAGTTGCTTTCTCCTTGTGTCTCCGGTTGAGTGAGGGATGCGCTCTCCCCACTCTCTCCCTCTCACCCTGCAGCACCATCCCCCGGCAGGACAACCCTACAGCCTGAGCAGCCGGAGGAGCACCGACCCGGAGATCTTCACCTTCGAGCCGATCCCGGAGCACAAACCCAACCACAGGGGCAAGAGGCGGTCACTGAAGGTGCTCTATCCGCTCTACCAGGTCAGAACCCGAGCTGTTGCTGAAGCCATGTCCTTCAGACTGTTCGCTGTTTCACAGGCACGGGGTGGAAGGGTGGGGAAGCTGCCGCTTGACTCAATAGCCGCATGTTGCATTTATGTAGCGCCTTCAGAGTAACCAAGCAGATGCGCCAAGCCATGAGAGAACGCAATGGGTAACCTGACTAAAGGCTGCTGAAAGGATTGTGGGAATGCCTTGGAAGAAGGATTGGAGAGGATTATGAGGAAATTCCAATGCTGTCACATTCAAGGCACTCCCAGCCAAGTGGTTCAACTTGGGGGGGGGGGGGTGGAGAGATGGACACCAGGCCAGCATTAGGGGAGTGCCCCGATGTGAGTGGGTTTCGCAGTTGGAGGAGATGGTGGCTCGATGGGTTAGCACTGCTACCTCACAGCGCCAGAGACCTGGGTTCGGTTCTATACCTCGGGTGACTGTCTGTGTGGAGCTTGAATTGAATTTATTGCCTTGTGTACCGAGGCACAGTGAAAAGCTTTATCTTGTGAGCATTACAGGCAGATCACAGAGTTAAGTAGCATAGATAAGTAAATAATAGGTCAACAGCAGCAAAAACAAAACACAGATACAGACGAATGTTGAGAGTTTGTGAGATCATTCCGTATTCTAACAACAGGAGGGTAGAAACTGTTTCGAAACCGGCTGGTGCGTGTGTTCAGGCTTCTGTACCTTCTCCCTGATGGTAGAGTTTGTAGAAAAACATTGCCGGGTGGGATAGATCTTTGAGAATGCTGGCGGCCTTTCCTTGACAGTGGGCCTGGTAGATGGATTCTATAGATGGGAGGTTGGCCTTTGTGATTGTCCGGGCCGAGTTCACCACTCTCTGTAACCGCCTCTGATCTTGAACGGTACAGTTGCCATACCAGGTACTGAGACATCCAGACAGAATACTCTTGATGGCCCACCTGTAAAAGTTGGTAAGGGTATTCACCATCATGCCAAATTCCCTCAGCTGCCTGAGAAAGAAGAGACGTTGTTGGGCCTTTGTAACCAGTGGGTCCACATGAAGAGTCCAAGAAAGCCTGTTGTGGATGACCACTCCCAGGAGCTTGATACTCTCCACTCGTTCCACCTCTGTACTGTTAATGTGTAGGGGGGGGGGGGGGGGGGGCATGATTCTTTCCCCATGCCTACATGGGTTTGACTCTTCCTTAGTCACAAAGATGTGTAGGTTCGGTGGTTTAGCCATAGGCAATGCAAGGTTACAAGGGATTGGGAGGGCCTGGGTAACATGCTCTTCGGAGGGTTGCGTTGATTTGGCTGAATGGTCTGCTTCCACACTGTAGGGATTCTATGATTTGCAGATATAGACAGACTGGAGATGTTTTTGAAAACACAGGTGAGGTTTTGACCAAATTGCAAACTTGCTGTTTTAGTCTCGAGACGATTGTTGGGATGAGCAGTGAAGTCAGTCAACAGGGAAGCAAAGTTTAAAAATCACCCAACACCAGGTTGTAGTCCAACAGGTTTATTTGGAAGCACTAGCTTTCAGAGCGCTGCTCCTTCATCAGGTGGTTGTATAGTACACGATTGTAAGACACAGAATATATAGCAAAAGTTTACAGTGTGATGTAACTGACATTATTTAGATTAGATTACTTACAGTGTGGAAACAGGCCCTTCAGCCCAACAAGTCCACACCGACCCGCTGAAGCACAACCACCTAGATCTATTCCCCTAACACTACAGGCAATTTAGCGTGGCCAATTCACCTAACCTGCACATTTGTGGATTGTGGGAGGAAACCATGCAGACACGGGGAGAATATGCAAACTCCACACAGAGAGAGTCGCCTGAGGCAGGAAGTGAACCCAGGTCTCTGGCGCTGTGAGGCAGCAGTGCTAACTGCTGTGCCACCGTTCCACCCATTATACATTGAAAAATACTTTGATTGTTTGTTTAAGTCCCTCATCAGTTAGAATGACCATGTCAGTTTCACCTTTTTCATATAGGAGAAAGTGAGACTGCAGATGCTGGAGATCAGAGCTGAAAATGTGTTGCTGGAAAAGCGCAGCAGGTCAGGCAGCATCCAAGGAGCAGGAGAATCGACGTTTCGGGCATAAGCCCTTCTTCAGAATGCCCTTCCTGAAGAAAGGCTCATGCCCGAAACGTCGATTCTCCTGTTCCTTGGATGCTGCCTGACCTGCTGCGCTTTTCCAGCAACACATTTTCAGCTCACCTTTTTCATATGTCAATGACAAAACTTTTTTAAAAAAAGTTACAGGCTCAGGTTAACTTTAATAATTGGTGTCAGCCCAGATAATGTGCTGAAGGTGTTAGCCCCCTGTGTGCTGCTGTCTGTACCATAATGTTTAGACTGATTCTAATCTTTAAAAAAAATGAATTAACAGAATCTTACATGGGAAACAAGCACTGAAGACCATGTTTAATTGTGTAAATGTCAGTCTCTTGCAGAGACAGTGGAAGAGTCAAGAGAGAGATGGGACTGGCTGTCAGCAATGTAGATCACTACTAAATTAGAATCTAACTCTTGCCCCTTAATTTTGAATGCCATTACTATCCAACTCTCTCACTCTCCCACTATCAACATCCTGGGGTGAATGTTCACCAAAAACTCAACTGGACTTACCACATAAACACAGCAGCTACAAGAGCAAGTCAGAGGCTGGGAATACTGCAGTGAGTAACTCACCTCCTGACTCCCCAAAGCCTGTCGCACCATCTACAAGGCACAAATCAGGGGGATGATGGAATACTCCCCACTCATCTGGATGGGTGCAGCTCCAACAACGCTCAAGAAGCTCGACACCATCCAGGACAAAGCAACCCCCACTGATTGGCACCACATCCACTCCCCCCCACCACCGACGCTCAGTAGCAGCAGTGTGTGCTATCTATAAGACATACTGCAGAATTTCACAGGGTTTCTTAGACAGCACCTTCCAAACCTATGACCAATTCCATCTAGAAAAGGGCAAAAGTAGCAGATGCCATCCCCTGCAAGTTCCCCTCCAAGCCACTCACTATCCTGACTAGGAAAATACATCGCTGTTCCTTTACTGTCACTGGGACAAAATCCTGGAATTCCTTCTCTAACAGCTGCGTGCTCCTACAGCAGATGAGCTACAGCAGTTCAAGAAGGCAGCTCACCACGAACTTCTCAAGGTGATGGGTGATAATTGCTGGGCCAGCCAGTGACACCCGCACCCACGACTGAATATTTTAAAACAGAAAGGTGAAAACTGATGTTCATTTTGAGCACCCGTAGCTGAATGGGTGGGATGGGAAACCAAGTTTCTCTCCAATCCTGTCACTTGGGTTAAGATTAATACTGGGGCAATCAGGTCCAATGCCAAATTAACCGAAAGTTTCTGCGGAAAGCTGGTACCAGCCCAACACTCTTGCTTTGCATTCTCGAGGTGTTCTTGATCCTACCTAGCCATTAACCAGCTCTCTCCCTTCCTTTGGTTTCACAGTCTCGGAAATCCCTTCCCACCAAGAAGGACATGGCTAAGAGGCTGTACCTGCTGCTGCTGTCCATTGTAATCCTGCAGGTGTACAGCGCTACCGAGCCTGGGGAAGAGGAGGCCAGTCCCATCTCGGAGGCACAGCAGCTGGAGACCAGCAGCGAAGAAGCCTCCCCGCCCACTCAGCCGGTTTTCACGTTGGATTCGGCTGCTGTCTGCATCCTGACGGTCCCAGGAGGAACTGCAGACAACACCACGGTCCGTACTGTTTGACGTGCACCCACCGGTTGGAAAGCGTGCAGTGGTAACCGTCTCTCTTCCCTCCTGTCACTGAGTCAACAGCTTGCCTGGTCACCCTCCCTCTGCAGCCTGATCCCTGGCCCACACCAAAGACTTGACCATTCTTCCCCAAGTGGGCACATCAGTAGGGGGCTGGGGGCAAACTCAGGTGGCTCCCTCCACCGCCAGCATCCAGATGTGACTGGCACGCCACACTGCGCTTCCCCTGTTGGCGCAGTGGTAGTGTCCCTAACTTCGGGCCAGAAGGACCAGGTTCGAGTTCCAACTCCTTCAGATACGTGTCACAACGTGTCCGAACACCTTGATTCTATAATAATCTTTCAACCTGCTCCTCGCCGGGTGAGTGGGTGAATTCCAACAGCTAACAAATCCAAGTAATAATGAGGAATGCAGTTCTTCAATCTGATGCCTGTGAAGTATTTGGGGTATCTTTAACTTAATTGCCCTCGCTGTTTCTGCAGCACTTTATTCTTGGTTCGCAAGAACTTTAATCAGATTGGCTTTGGGGGGGGGGAGATATCCACCCTCTAACGATGTATGTTTAATAGAATGACGTCTCATCTGCAATTAACACACTGCTTGTGGAGGGACGTTCTCATTAGCTGAATAGTAACCTGTTTGAAACCTCCACTGGATCATGGGAGAAATACGAGTCAAGGCAGAGTTCTATGTAAAAAGATCAGAGGTCACCTCCCCGTACCTTGTTAATCTCAATTCCACCCCTCTGGCCAGTGCCCGTGACCATCCAGTGGCAGATAAGCAAATGTCTTCACGTCTGACTTCCAAGTATTTCTGGTGAGATGGGTTGACGACGATCTGAAACTAGGTGAAATCTTTCTTGATGATATGTCTCCTCAGACAGAAACTAAATGTTTCTGGTATCAATCAGGATGATGATTCTTCCCACAGCATTGCGGTTTGCTGGTAGAATACTGGACTTTAATAGGATTAGTCCTAATGTTCCACTTCAGTATTGTGATACGGGAAAGAAAACGATGGAATTTTTATGACACGGAAGACTTGTAGTTGGTTCATTGAAGTGATTTAATTTATTTTGCTATGTTGTCATATTTAATATAGTGTATTTTATTGAATGGCCTATTTATTGTCTTTAAGTTTGAATTTTACGTATAAATAAATGATGCAAATTTTGCTCACTTGTTTGGCTTCAAACTGGATTTTAAAAGTCCTTTTTTAGTGAGTGGAGATGTGGCGATCTGAAAGTTGGCGATCCAAAATGCACTGTCACTCTCTAACTCAAGATTCTAATGGTCTGAATGAAATAACATTCCAATATTTGCAAACTACTCTTGTCACCTATATTTCTTTCCTTACCCTCACACTATCACCTACCTGTGGTAGTGCTTATATCCCCCCTCCCCAAGCACCCATGTTGTGTGTATGCAGGTGTGAGACACACTGAAAGACAACAAGGTGTACAAATCTTTATTCAATTCCCACCACCAGGAAGAAAGGAAACATCCAAGTGGCCAGTGACAAGCAGTGCCCTTCCCAGAGGGCATTGCTGCATGATCAAACAGTGATGGGGAGGGTGGGGATTAAATCAAAATAGAGTGGGGGGGGGTGAAATAATACACTCCACTCCCTGTGGTGCCCACCTCTCCCTGAACAACTCCAGGGTGTTGGTGGTCACCGCGTGCTCCTTTTCCAGAGACACCCGGGCTCTAACGTAACCGCGGAAGAGGGGCAGGCAGTTGGCCCTAAAGACCCCCTCCGCAGCCCGCTGCCTGGACCTGTTGATGGCCAGTTTGGCCAGGCCCATGAGGAGATCCTTTGGCCTGCCCTCCCTCATCTGCACCGGGTGCAGGAAGATCAGGAGCGTGGGACTGAAGTGCAGCCAAAAACAGAGAAGGAGGTTTTTAAGAAAATCAAAAAGGGAGTGCAAGCGCCCACACCCAATATATACATGGTCCACGGACTCCACAGAACAAGCAGTTGGGCCGGGAGTCCATGAACCACCGCAATCTGCGGTTGCAGGGGACTGTCGTATGCAGCACCCTCCATCTCCTACTCTACTTGGACTTGTCCGTTTCAATCTTTTTTGACCAGCCCTGATGAACCTCCCCTTTTTTGTGGCAAACAATGTCTTTGTGACTTAAAATTGTCCCTTTTTTTTTCACTGTTATTGAAACTTCTAAGAAGAAAAGAAGAATCCATTCTCCTTCCACTCTTTAATCCAAGCTTTGTTTCTTCCTGAGATACCCACTGAGAATGCTGGAGAAACTCAGCAAATCTAGCAACCTCTGAAGAGGGAAAAACACATTAATGTTTCGAGGCCGGTATGACTCCTTTTTTTCAGAGTTCAAGTTTCATTCGCTTCCCTTTTCACTTTATCCCTAATTTGGCACTCGGCCCACAGCATTGCGGTTTGCTGACAGAATTCTGGACTTTAATAGGATTAGTCCTAATGTTCCACTTCAGTATTGTGATACGGGGAACAAAATGATGGAATTTTTATGACAAGGAAGACTTGTAATTGGTTCATTGAAGTGATTTAATTTATTTTGCTGCATTGTCATATTTAATATAGTGTATTTTATTGGATGGCATATTTATTGTATTTAGATTTGAATTCTACATATAAATAAATGATACAAATGTTGCTCACTTCTTTGGCTTCAAACTGTATTTTAAAAAAATCCTTTTTAAGTGAGTAGGGATGTGGAGATCTGAAAGTTGGCGATCCAAAATGCACTGCCACTCTCCGACTCAAGATTCCGATGGTCTGAATGAAATAACATTCAGATATTTGCAAACTACCCTATATTTTTTTCTTTACTGGCACAGTCCGGTTTGAGCTCTGTGCTGCTTATAACCAGGTTGAAGGTTTATCGAGTCAGACAGTACGCAAACAGACCCTTCAGTCCAACCCGTCCATGCTCACCAGGTTTCCCAAACTGAATGCTTCCAATTTGCCTGCGCTTGGTCCATATCCCTCTTAAAACTTCTGCATTTACATTTCTGTTCAAACGTCTTAAATGTTGTAACTGTACCAGCCCCCACCACTTCCTCTGGCAGCTCATTCCATACACACACCACCCTCTGTGTGAAAAAGTAGCTCCTCCGACCCCTTTTTAAATCTTTCCCCTCTCATCTTAAACCTATGCCCCTTTAAGCCTTGGATCACCCTAATCTCAGAAAGAGACCTTTGCTATTCACTTTGCCCATGCCCTTCATGGTTTTATAGGAATAGGAGGATAGAGCAGATGAATGCTTGGCTGAGGAGCTGGTGTATGGGAGAAGAATTCACATTTTTGGATCATTGGAATCTCTTTTGGGGTAGAAGTGACCTGTAAAGAAGGACGTGATTGCACCTAAATTGGAAGGGGACTAATATACTGGCAGGGAGATTTGCTAGAACTGCTTGGGAGGATTTAAACTAGTAAGGTGGGGGGGTGGGACCCAGGGAGATAGTGAGGAAAGAGATCGATCTGAGACGGGTACAGCTGAGAACAGAAGTGAGTCAAACAGTCAGGGCAGGTAGGGACAAGGT
>NC_057746.1:18890070-18973577 GCF_004010195.1 Chiloscyllium plagiosum | reverse complement strand
GAGGCTGAACAGGCTGGGGCTGTTTTCCCTGGAGCGTCGGAGGCTGAGGGGTGACCTTATAGAGGTTTACAAAATTATGAGGGGCATGGATAGAGTAAATAGACAAAGTCTTTTCCCTGGTGTCGGGAGTCCAGAACTAGAGGGCATAGGGTGAGAGGGGAAAGATATAAAAGAGACCTAAGGGGCAACTTTTTCACGCAGAGGGTGGTACGTGTATGGAATGAGCTGCCAGAGGATGTGGTGGAGGCTGGTACAGTTGCAACATTAAGGAGGCATTTGGATGGGTATATGAATAGGAAGGGATTGGAGGATTATTGGCCAAGTGCAAATCAAAGCAGGACTTATCCACTTAATGTAATGTCCTGGTGAGTATTGCTGAACAAAGAGACCTTGGCGTGCAGGTTCATAGCTCCTTGAAAGTGGAATCGTAGGTAGATAGGATAGTGACGAAGGCATTTGGTATGCTTTCCTTTATTGGTCAGAGCATTTGAGTACAGGAGTTAGGAGGTCATGTTGTGGCTCTACAGGACATTGGTTAGGCCACTGTTAGAATATTGTGTCCATTTCTGGTCTCCCTGCTATAGGAAGAATGTTGTGAAACTTGAAAGGGTTCAGAAAAGATTTACAAGGATGTTGCCAGGGTTGGAGGGTTTGAGCTACAGGGAGAAAGTTTGTGAGAAGTTTTGTAGCTCGGGTGCTCGTTGTTGTGGTTCTGTTCGCCGAGCTGGGAATTTGTGTTGCAGACATTAGTCCCCTGTCTAGGTGACATCCTCAGTGCTTGGGAGCCTCCTGTGAAGCGCTTCTGTGATGTTTCCTCCGGCATTTATAGTGATAACCACTGCAAATGCTGGAGGAAACATCACAGAAGTGCTTCACAGGAGGCTCCCAAGCACTGAGGATGTCACCTAGACAGGGGACGAAACGTCTGCAACACAAATTCCCAGCTTGGTGAACAGAACCACAACAACTACAGGGAAAGGCTGAACAGGCTGGGGCTGTTTTCCCTGGAGTGTCGGAGGCTGAGGGGTGACCTTATAAAGGTTTACGAAATTATGAGGGGAATGGATAGCGTAAATAGACAAGGTCTTTTCCATGGGGTGGGGGAGTCCAGAACTAGAGGACATAGGTTTAGAGTGAGAGGGGAAAAATATAAAAGGGACCTCAGGGACAACTTTTTAACGCAGAGGGATGTCTATATGGAATGAGCTACCAGAGGAAGTGGTGGAGGCTGGTACAATTGCAACATTTAAAAGGCTTCTGAATGGTATATGAATAGGAAGGGTTTAGAGGGATATAGACAAAGTGCTGGCAAGTGGGATGAGATTAATTTAGGATATCTGGTCAGCATGGATGAGTTGAACTGAAGGGTCATCTCTATGATTCTAAATGTCTCTCTGGTTCGGGTTGACATGGTTTAACTGTGGGAGGCTAGTTAGTGATGGGGAAATAGCCAAGATTAACGTTGGACCATTGACCACAGTTGTCATGTATCAATTGCTTTCACCTTTTTTATTTCTGGTCTAAAATTAGTGGTTGGAAATGAACCTCCGGTCCAAATATGACACTGAAGTTGGAGGGAAAATGTGACCACTTCAGCCAATTGCCAGGGAGTGGAAAGGAGACAGTGGTTAGGGAACAGAATTTGTACCACGAATCCAAACACACTTCAGCCTTTCCAATACTAAATTGAAGGAGATTTCTCGGCATCCAGTACTGGGTTTTGAGTAAGTTGCTTCATAATCTAATGTGGAAGACTGCCGTCGGCCAAAATGTGTAAGCGGGAGACGTGCTTTCGCATGAGCTCACTCCGGAAAATCTTATGGATCAGAAATAGGAGAGAGCCAAGAGTTGTTGTATAAGGGTGCAATAGTCTGAAAGGGTTAATAACGTGCCTTAAACACCACCCACAATAATCACTTTCAAAGAGTGTGGTGCTGGAAAAGCACAGCAGGTCAGGCAGCATCCGAGGAGCAGGAGAACCGACGTTTCAGGCATAAGCCCTTCATCACCCAAAACGTTGACTCTCCAGCTCCTCGGATGCTGCCTGACCGGCTGTGCTTTTCCAGCGCCCCCACACTTGCCAACTCTGACCTTCAGTATCTCACTTTCTCACACAATAATCATGTTGTGTGGGTGCGGGGGGGGGGTAAGGAGAGCTTAGAATCTGGCCATCTGGCTGTTCCTCATAGACAAATCCTTCCCTTGATGTAACTTGGACAAAGTTGCTACCGCGAAATAAATTACTTTTTTGTTCAAGACAAGAGGTTTCTCTAATTAGATTAGAACATGGTTTTCCTTCGCTGTGCTGGATCAAGCAAGCTCCTGCCAGGTAAGGGATGAGGTCAGTAAATCAACTCAAATACAATGAGTGAAGTGTCTTAACTCCAAACAAAAGAAAAGTGTGGATGCAGCGAAACCTCCCAATTATTAAAATGTTCATCGGTTATTTCATAAGGCAGCTCATGAAACCATTCTGAGTCACCACAGTTAAAGTCAAAACAGTGAAGCATAGCACCCTCTAGAGTTAAAAATCACACAACACCAGGTTATAGACCAACAAGTTTAATTGGAAGCACTAGCTTTCGGAGCGCTGCTCCTTCATCAGGTGGTTGTGGAGAATAAGATTGTAAGACACAGAATTTATAGCAAAAGTTTACAGTGTGATGTAACTGAAACTATACATTGAAAAGCACCTTGTGTCTACGCGAGAAGTATGTGGGATGAGGGCGCGTAGGGAACTCTGAAGGACTGGATCCAAAGTCCTGATCAATGTGTTTAGCTCACGGGTGTGCTCTTTGGTCAGATCAGTCAGTAGTTGCCTGTAGTGTTCAGTTGTCGGTACACTTCCTTGGCGCAAGGTATTTTTCAATGTATAGTTTCAGTTGCATCACACTGTAAACTTTTGCTATAAATTCTGTGTCTTACAATCATGTACTCCACAACCACCTGATGAAGGAGCAGTGCTCCGAAAGCTAGTGCTTCCAAGTAAACCTGTTGGACTATAACCTGGTGTTGGGTGATTTTTAACTTTGTCCACCCCAGTCCAACACCGGCACCTCCACATCATGACTGCCTTCTAGAGGATATCTTTAGCAATGGCGTTGGTCCGGTAACGAGTAAAATTGAAGTTAGTGGGAACGCTCCACTGGGTCTGGGTCATACCTCGCACAAAGGAAGATGGTTGTGTTTGGTGGAGACCAGCCATCTCAGCCTTGAGTATTCTCGCTGGGGTTCCTCACGGTAGATTTTTTAAAACATTCATTCATGGGATGAGGGCATGGCAAGCCAGGCCAGCATTTATTGCCCATCCCAGGGGCAGTTAAGAGGCAACCACGTTGATATGAGTATGGAGTCACATGTAGGCCAGACTGGGTAAGGGTGGCAGTTTCCTTCCCTAAAGGACATCAGTGAACATAATGAGCATTTCCCCCCCCACCCCCGACAGTTGGCAATGGATTCACGGTCGTCTTTCGACTCTTCGTTGGAGATTTTTACCGGCTTCAAACTCCACCATCTGCTGTGGTGCGATTTGAACTTAGGTTCCCAAAACATGACTTGGGTCTCTCGTTTAGCAGTCCAGCGATAATCCCACAACGGCCATCACATCCTCCCTAGTGGCCTCGGCCCAATCATCTTCATCCTCCTCTGCACCCCCCCCTCCCCCACTTCATCGATGACCTTCCCTCCATCATAAGGTGAGAGGGGGAGGGAGGGGTTTGCTGGCTTGTTAAATATTCAGCACCGTTCACAGCTCATCGGTTATTGAAGCAAACGCTGGCTGCATGAAGCAAAAAACAAAATCAGGCTTTGGCTAATGCCTGGTAAGAAATGTTAGTGCCACACAAGAGCCAGGTGGTAACCATTTCCGACAAGTCAATGAATTCCTGCAGTTTCTCAATCTTCACTGGCACTGCCATTATTGAGTTGATCCACCGTTAACATCCAGTGACCAGGAATATAATGGTAAGAGCATGTCACTGACAGGAAATTCACTGACAGACAAATCGTACCTTACATGCGTATGTCAGGGTTATAGGACAGGATGGAGAAAGTGAGGTCTGCAGATGCTGGAGATCAGAGCTGGAAATGTGTTGCTGGAAAAGCGCAGCAGGTCAGACAGCATCCAGGGAACAGGAGAATCGACGTTTCGGGCATAAGCCCTTCTTCAGCAAGTCAGATAGAACTGTGTTATGTCTCGCATGAGGTGGGGGTGAACTTGCAAGCCAGATATAGAGAGCACTTTGAGGTGTTTCCCTATGTTATAGGACAGGATGCAGAATACAGCACTACAGAATGTGTGGAGAAAGATCATCTCTAATATATAAAAGGGGTGATAGATATTGGACATACGTCAGAAGTAGTGTCTTTACTCAGATTAGTAGTTGAGGTGTAGGACACACTGCCTGCAACAGTAGTAGACTCGCCAGCTTTAAGGGCATTGAAATGGTCATCAGGATAGGCATATGGATGAGAATGGACTAGTGTAGGTTAGATGGGCTTCAGATTGGTCAGCGCAACATCGAGGGCCTATACTGTGCTGTAATGCTCTATGTTCTGTAAAGGTCTGATACAGGTACATTGTCAGTAATTCTGAGACTTACAATTGATATTTATAAGATTGTAGGAGCGATTATAAAAGATGTGAGGGGATGATCTGCTGAGGAAAGCTCACAAAGAGTCGTCACGCTCTGGCGCTATCTTGGAAATCCGTTTGTGAGGCACAAGTCAGATCGAACTGTGCTATGTCAGGCATGAGGTGGGGGTGAACTTGCAAGCCAGATATCGAGAGCACTTTGAGGTGTTTCCCTATGTTAAAGAAGCAATGGAAATGCAGGTTGTCAGCACAAAACATACAAACGCTAGCAATTCATTCACAGGCTGTTATTAATAAGTGGCATGATGGAAATCTGACTTTGAAAATACACAGTGGAGTCAAAGTCTGGTGGCACACATTGACCTATGCAAGAAGGCCGATGAAGGAAACGAGACCAGAGAGAGAAAAGGGTGGGGGGAGTAAAGGAAACAGGGAGAGGTGGAGAGGGGGGGACAGTGAGAAAGAGACACAGGAACTGTACTGGTGGACAGTCAGTGTGGAGTCATACAGCATGGAAACAGACCCTTCAGCCCAACCCGTCCATGCCAACCTTAATCCCAAACTAAACCAGTCCCGCCTGCCTGCTCCTGGCCCATATCCCTCCAAACATTTCTTATTCATGGACTTATCTGAATGGCTTTTCAATGTTGTAACTGTACCTGCATCCATACTTCCTCAGAAAGTTTATTCCACACACTAACCACTGGCTGTATAAAAATGTTGCCCTCATGTCTTTTTTTAAATCTGTATCTCCTTTCACTTTCAAAATATGCCCCCTGATCTGGAACATCCCTACCCTAAGGAAGAGGCCCCTGCCATTCACCTTATGTGTACCCCTAATGATTTTATAAAGTCATAGAGATGTACGGCAAGGAAACAGACCCTTCGGTCCAACTAATCCATGCTGACCAGATATCCCGATCTAATCTTGTCCCACCTGCCAGCACCCGGCCCATATCCCTCCAAACCCTTCCTATTCATATACCCATCCAAATGCCTCTTAAGTGTTGCAATTGTACCAGCCTCCACCACATCCTCTGGCAGCTCATTCCATACACGCACCACCCTCTGCGTGAAAAAGTTGCCCCTTAGGTCTCTTTTATATCTTTCCCTCTCACCCTAAACCTATACCCTCTAATTATGGACTCCCCCACTCCAGGTAAAAAAAAATTGTCTACTTATCCTATCCATGCCCCTCATGATTTTATAAACCTCAATAAGGTCACCCCTCAACCTCTGATGCTCCAGGGAAAACAGCCCCAGCCTATTCAGCCTCTCCCTATAGCTCAAAACCTCCAGCCCTGGCAACATCCTTGTAAATCTTTTCTGAGCCCTTTCAAGTTAAGGTCACCTCTCAACCTCCTATACTCCAATGACCAGCTTTCAGACTGCAAAAATAAATCCTCAGAACGTGGCTTTGAAGGAAAATGAGCAAAGGAATTAGCAACACCTTGAACAGCTTTCCTTGAGCGCTTCCTGGGGACTGAGAGGATGGGTTCAGATTCTGAATACCCACAAGAAGCAGTAGGAGGAGGAGGAGCAGAGTAAAGTGAATTTACAGCAGGCTCGAGCTGGGGAGGGCATTTCCCGTCTGAATTCCTCAGGTACCGAAGCAGTCCCTGCCCAAATGCAACAGGTTCTGGACAACAACCTGGTTTGAGTTGACACTCACGGTACATAAGTGCCAGCTAATGACCATTTCCAACAATAATCCAACCAGCATCCCTTGACATTCAATGGTATCACCACCACTGAATTCCCTCACTATCAACGCCGTGGGGATTACCGTTGACCATAAACTGAACTGGATGAGGCGTTTCAAAACGATTGGCATGAGGTCAGGTCAGAGGCCAGGAATCCCCCGATGACTAACTCACCTCCTGACTCCCCAAAGCCTATCCACCATCTACAAGGCACAAGTCAGGAGGGTGATGGAATACTCCCCACTTGCCCTGGATGGGGGCAGCTTCAACAACACTCAAGAAGCTTGACACCATCCAGGACAAAGCAGCCCCCACTTGATTGGCACCACATCCACCCACTCCCTCCATCAACGATGCTCATTAGCAGCAGTGTGTACCCTCTACGAGATGCACTGCAGAAATTCATCAAAGATCCTTAGAACACACCTTCCAAACCCATGACCACTGCTATTACTTGAGGTGGCACGGTGGCTCAGTGGTTAGCATTGCTGCCTAACAGCAGCACAAAGACCCAGGTTCGATTCCAGCCTCAGGCGACTGTGTGGAGTTTGCACATTCTCCCCGTGTCTGCGTGGGTTTCCACTGGATCCTCCAGTGATGTGCTGGTTAGGTTGGATTGGCCATGGGAAATTACCCAGAGTGTGCAGGCTGGGTGGGTTAGCCATGGGGAAATGCAGGGTTTGGTGGATTGCGGGGGTTCTAGGCCTGGGTGGGATGCTCTTCAGAGGGTCACTGTGGACTCGATGGGCCAGATGACCTCTTTCTACAGTGTAGGGATTCAATTAGAAGGACAAGGGCAGCAGATACAAGGGAACTCCATCATGTTCAAATTCCCCTCCAAGATAGATTAGATTACTTACAGTGTGGAAACAGGCCCTTCTGCCCAACAAGTCCACACCGCCCCGCCGAAGCACAACCCACCCATACCCCTACATTTACCCCTTACCTAACACTACGGGCAATTTAGCATGGCCAATTCACCTGACCTGCACATCTTTGGACTGTGGGAGGAAACCGGAGCACCCGGAGGAAACCCACGCAGACACGGGGAGAACGTGCAAACTCCACACAGTCAGTCGCCTGAGGCGGGAAATGAACCCCGGTCTCTGGCGCTGTGAGGCAGCAGTGCTAACCACTGTGCCACCGTGCCGCCCACCACAGGCCTGACTTGGAAATACATTGTTGTTCCTCCAGTGTCAACTGGGTCAAATTCTCCCAGATAGCATTCTGGGTCTAACTATAGCACATGGGTTTTAGCGGCTCCCACCACCACCACCTTCTCAAGGGCAAAACAATTCCCCCTCATGTCTTTTTTTAAAATCTCTCTCCTCTCACCTTAAAAGTGCACCCTCTAGTTTTGAAATCCCCCATCCCCAGGGAAAAGACACCCACCATTAACATTATCCATAACCCTCATGATTTTATAAACCTCTATAAGGTCACCGCACAACCTCCTACAGTCCAGTGAAAAAAGTACGAGCTTTATTTTAGACCTCGCACCTTACATTCCCGGCAACATCCTGGTAAATCTCTTCTGAATCCTCTCCAGCTTAATCGCATCCTTCTTATAACTGGGCAAAGGTGGGAGGGACGAGTGGGTGGCTGGGGTCTGTACTTTATGAACTGATTTATGTAATTGGACTGTCTTATGTACTTGTCGTTGTTACTGTTTTGTGGTGTTCGAAAGTGGAATTTGAGGTTTGTCCTCATTTCCCTGAAAACTGGTTGAACAGTAGGGATTGGGGCCTGGCTTTGCCACTCCTCTCCGTTGTAAAATTGCGGTTCTTTTGTACATAGCTGTTAATGTTAATGGTTTTGTAAACTGTATTGTTTAATAAAATTTAAAAAAAAAACAAATAGGTAAAAAAAAAACTAGGCGACCAGAACTGGACACAGCTCTCCAGAGGGGCCTCACCAACATCCTGTACAACCTCAACAGGACATTCCAACTCCGATACTCAAAGGTCTGAGCAATGGAGATGTGTGCTAAATGCCTTCTTCACCAGCCTGTCTATACGTTGCTGTTTCTGGGATCTTGCTGTTGGTGCACTGCCCCTCCCCACAACCCTTCCTACACTGTCACGGTGAGCACGAATGAATTCAGTGACTGTAAAACATTCCGGAAGCTCTCGCATTAAACAGCCTCGATCTGACATACGCTCGAACAGCATTTAGGCCGTTTCGGGGAATGAATGGGGACAAGGGAAGGAAGACTGAGAAAGACAGAGAGACCTGAGTGCAGCATTATTGCAGAATAAAGTGGGAGTTCTCGGCAGACAGGTGAGGATTAAATGAAAGTTTGGAGGCGGTCGTTATGGCCAATTGCCTGTCCCTCTTTCACAGCTTCGTCCGAGCTTGGGTGTCTCTGGAGGAGCATGCAGTATCTACCAACTCACTTGAGCTGTTCAGGTAGAGGTGGGCGCCACAGGGAGTAGAGTGCTTTATTTCGCCCCCAACTCTATTTTGATTTAATCCCTACCCTTCCCTTCAGTTTTTTGATCACGCAGTATTGCCCTTTGATGTGAAGGGCACTGCTTGTCACTGGCCACCCGGGTGTTTCCTTTCGTCCTGGTGGTGGGAATTGAATAAAGATTCGTACTGAAAATGTGTTGCTGGAAAAGCGCAGCAGGTCAGGCAGCATCCAGGGAACAGGAGAATCGACGTTTCGGGCATAAGCCCTTCTTCAGGAATGAGCCCTGAAGGAGGGCTTATGCCCGAAACGTCGATTCTCCTGTTCCCTGGATGCTGCCTGACCTGCTGCGCTTTTCCAGCAACACATTTTCAGCTCTGATCTCCAGCATTTGCAGACCTCACGTTCTCCATAAAGATTCGTACACCTTGTGTCTTTCATTGTGTCTCACACCTGCACACACATGACATGGGTGCGGGGGAGAATATAAGCACGATCGCAGGCAGGTGGCCATTTTGAGGTTCAGTCAGCTGGGGCAGCCATTCTCTCCACTCCATCCACCACGGATGAAGAGCTCCATGGATGGGGTCAGATTGAAGATTCAGTTCTCATCAGAGAGAAGGAAGGCTAAGAGGAGACCAGAAGGGGTTTTCAAAATCAGGAATAGGCTCTTTGGAGTAAGGAGGGAGAAACTGTTTTAGATTTGAAGTGTGGTACAAAAGGAGCAAATGTAATGATACAAATCTGTTTACTCCTTTGGTACTGACTGAGGGTCTGAAGCCAACTGGGACACCCAGTCTAATTGTTGACAAGACCACATGGTGGTTCCCTTATATTTTATAGGGGAAGTGGTGGCCCACTGGTATTATCAGTGGACTGGGGACCTGGGTTCAAATCCCACCCCAGCAGCTGATGGAATTTAGACCCTAATAATGACTAGTGATTGTCAGGGAAAAACTCACCTCCTTTAGGAAAGGAAACTGCTATCCTTATCCAAGTCTGACTGAAGGCCCACAGCAATGTGTTTGACTTCTTAACTGCCCTCTGGGCAATTAGGAATGCGCAATAAATGCTGACCTGCGAGTAAATAAAAGAGCTCTCTTTAGTTGGGTTGAAGGGTAGGTGGTTGAGGTCATGTGTTTTTTTTTTACGAACTAGAAAGAGTGCTGAAACGATTTACAAGAATGCTTCAATTACAAGGAGAGGTTGGAGAGGCTGTAAATAAAAGAGCTCTCTTTAGTTGGGTTGAAGGGTAGGTGGTTGAGGTCATGTGTTTTTTTTTACGAACTAGAAAGAATGCTGAAACGATTTACAAGAATGCTTCAATTACAAGGAGAGGTTGGAGAGGCTGGGACTTTTTGTTCTCCCCTGGAGAGTCGGAGCCTGAGGGGTGACCATAAGGAGATCCGTAAAGTCACGAGAGGCACAGATAAGGGTAGACAGCCGACAGCTTTTCCCTAGGGTAGAGGAGTCTGAAACTAGAGAGCATAGGGTTAAGGTGAGAGGGGAGAGATACAAATGGGTCCAGGGGGGCAATCTATTTTACACCCCAGAGTGGCGGAACGGGCTGCCAGGGGGCAGTGGTGGAGGTGGGTGCAACGTCATCATGGTACATGGATGGAATAGGTACCAAATGCAGGCAAATGGCCATGTTTGGCCGAAGGGCATGCTTCTCTGTGAGGTTGCGCATTCTTTCAGTCTGATGCCACAGAGTTGTTCTGTAAGCTCCTCACTTGCACGCGCCTCCCCCAGATGTTCGGTAAAGGTGTGGGCCACAAGTGTCCTTGCATGATTCTGGGCACAGCGCTCCAATCGTCAAAAATGTAAAATCAAGGTCAATGATGTGACAATGAGTGATCCCCAACTTCCAAGACATCTCCCTTCCACCTAGCTAGCGTCAGCAAGACAACTTGGTGCTTTGAGCAAGAGAACAGCTGGGTCAACCGCGTCACTGACTGGCTTTTACCGAGGACAGCGGAGACTCCCCCCACGTTGCTGTGGGGTCTGCAGTCATACGTAGCCCCAGAACAGCAGAGTTGCCTTCCTTCCAGGGTGTTAGTGAATCCAAACTCAGTGATCTTTACAACAATTTGGGAATTTTAAGGTCGCTGCTGAGGCCAATTGTCCAAACCAGATCAAATAATTCAATTTATTAATTTTAAATTCCATCAGCCATTGCAAGGGGGTTTCGATCACTAAAGTGCACCATTACCACGACTCCACCAACCCATTCAGTGCTTTTATAGGCACTTTTAACTGAACCGAGACAAGGAAACTGAACTTCTCCACCCCTCCTTTAACACAATGTTATGGACCATAGCAGAACTGCCCAAAGTATATCTTAGGGATAGTCTTGAACTTACTTTTATACATTTTAAAATGCAAGTGTAAGCTGTTTAGATTCCCTCCAGTGTGAAATCAGGCCCTTTGGCCCAACAAGTCCACACCGACCCCCCCAAAGAGTAACCCACCCAGATCTATTTCCCTCTGACTAATGCATCTAACACTATGGGCAATTTAGCATGACCAATTCACCTGACCTTCACATCTTTGGACTGTGGGAGAAAACTGGAGCACCCGGAGGAAACCCACGCAGACACGGGGAGAATGTGCAAACTCCACACAGTCAGTTGCCCGAGGTGGGAATCAAACCTGTGTCCCTGGCACTGAGAGGTAGCAGTGCTAACCACTGAGCCACTCTACTACCCCAGGCAGTATCCCATCAACACACCCTTGGAAATTTAGCAACACCAGTATGATTCTCACATGCTGGGTTTCTCCAGTCCACTAGAAAGAAGCAAACTGCCCTTTGCAATTCTTAGGATGAACCCTGTCTGTCTAAGAGTTCACTCCTGCACCAGTCAGCTCAAGTTTTCAGCTTGAGCCAGAGAAAACCTACTCAAACAATTGAAAGCCAAACTAAAGACTACTGGGTCTGGGTGTGACTGACTCCACGCCCTCATGGATCTTTTGTTTTACCTGATATATTTTTTAAAAAAATCACCCAGGGTAGATCGTGCAGCTGTTTCCCAACTTCCTGTGAAGGAGACATTTCAGCATCACTGTGACCCCACCCCTCTGCAACAGAAACAGCACAGGACACATCTCTTACGGGATAACAGGTATCACATCGCACCCCCCCAACTTTAAAAAAAAATACAAATGCAGGCTACATTTTCAAAGCCTTTAGTATCATACTATTAATACTCAACATGATATATGCACATTGTACTAACTCTAAGAATGTACACATTTGATAATAGAGGGATCTTGACGTCCATGTACACAGATCTCTGAAAGTTGCCACCCAGGTAAATAGTGCTGTGAAGAAGGCATATGGCGTACTGGCTTTTATTGGTAGAGGAATTGAGTTCCGGAGCCCTGAGGTCATGTTGCAGTTGTATAAGACTCTGGTGTGGCTGTATCTGGAGTATTGTGTGCAGTTTTGGTCACCATACTATAGGAAGGATGTGGAGGCACTGGAACGGGTGCAGAGGAGGTTTACCAGGATGTTGCCTGGTATGGTAGGAAGATCGTATGAGGAAAGGCTGATTCTTTACTCAGCGAGTCGTGAGTTCATGGAATGCCCTGCCAGTAGCAGTGGTGGACTCTCCCTCTTTATGGGCATTTAAACGGGCATTGGATAGGCATATGGAGGATAGTGGGTTAGTGTAGGTTAGGTGGGCTCGGATCGGCGCAACATCGGGGGCCAAAGGGCCTGTACTGCGCTGTATTTTTCTATGTTCTACGTTCCATTTTAATCAGTTTCTTCCGTCCCCTCAAAGTCATGACAACGCATTGGCAATTATATTCTTCTGACCTTGCCCGTGTATAATTTTCAAATTAAATGGCTGTAACAATAAACTGGTATCGATATCCTTGCAAATTTCCCAGAAATGTTTCAGGGATTATACATGATCATCTCAGGTACACTACTGGCAAGGTAAATGATGGAGCTGTTGCAATGACCAACACCAAACCCAAGAAGTCTCTTTCTCAAACGGTGGAACATTTCTTTTGACGCACTTTCAGGAGAAATACCCAATAGGTCTTTCTGTAGTCTTGTGGCTGTCTTGAAACAGTATAGCACCGACACACATACATACACACGCATTCAGAGCTGCTTGAATGGCTTGGGAGGGGTTAACATCAGGGCAGTGGTGAACACAGCTTTCAGGTTGTCAAATGCTTTCTGACATCCTTCCATCCACTGAAATTTTCTGCACGTCTTCGATGGGTCAGTCAGTGGAAGAACCACACTGCTAAATTTTGGTACAAATTGAATTGTACCTGCTCAGTCCCAGAAATCATAGCACTTGCCTTCTCGACGGTGTGCGTAACTCCCCAGTAACCTTGGTTTTTCACACCCTGTGGGGCCATCTGTCCATTTCTAAGGGTATGGCGTGAGAATGTGACTTGAGCTTTTACGAACTCATTCTTGGCCAGGTTTATCACCAAGTCCTCCTCCTGAAATCAACTGAACAATTTTGCTAGATGGTAGAAATGCTCCTGACTGAAAATCACCAGGTCAATGGACACCACACAGCTGGCTAGTTCAGAAATGACCTTATTAGTTAGTCTTTGACATATGGTCTTTGACATTAGTCTTTGCACCAATCAACCACACCACCCTGTGGCCCAACATTTCAACTCCCCCTCTCCATGCAGAGGACATGGAGGTCCTGGGCCTCCTTCACCACCGCTACCTCACCACCAGACGCCTGGAGGAAGAACGCCTCATCTTCCGCCTCGGAACACTTCAACCCCAGGGCATCAATGTGGACTTCAACAGTTCCCTCATATCCCCTTCCCCCACCTCACCCTAGTTCTAAACTTCCAGCTCAGCACTGTCCCCACGACTTGTCCTACCTGCCTACCTTCTTTTCCACCTATCCACTCCACCCTCCTCCTTGACCTATCACCTTCATCCCCTCCCCCACTCACCTATTGTACTCTATGCTACTTTCTCCCCACCCCCACCGTCCTCTATCTTATCTTTTCACCCTTCAGGCTCTCTGCCTTTATTCCTGAAGGGCTTTTGCCCGAAACGTCGATTTTACTGCTCCTCGGATGCTGCCTGAACTGCTGTGCTCTTCCAGCACCACTAATTCAGACTCTGGTTTCCAGTATCTGCAATCATTGTTCTTACCTAGTCTTTGACATATGGCTAGTGCTTCCTTCTCACCAAACGGCACAACTTTAAACTGGGACAGCCCACTCAGTGCCACAAAAGCAGAGTTTTCCTTTGCTCTTTCGGATAACAAGTACCTGCCAGCATCCTCTGACAAGGTCCAACTTGACAACACAAGTTGCTTGTGCCACCTTCTCAATACAGGCTCCCAAACGTGGAGTGAGGGGAGAGGAGAGACACGGGGAGACAGGAGAGACGGGGAGGCAGGAGAGCGGAGAAAAGCTCTCGCGTTATACTCAGATCTGAAAAGGTAAAAGCCACGCACTTTCAAGGCAACACCACATGCAGAAATAAATGTCATAACAGCACTGAGTTCATCTGTTTCACTCAGCACTTGCTGTTACAACTGAACAGAGAAACAGGAAAAGAAAAATGAAATAGAGTCATGGAGCTGTACAGCATAGAAACAGACCCTTTGGTCCAACCTGTCCATGCCGACCAGATATCCCAACCCAATCTAGTCCCACCTGTCAGCACCTGGCCCATAGCCCTCCAATCCCTTCCTATTCATATACCCATCCAAATGCCTCTTAAATGTTGCAATTGTACCAGCCTCCACCACATCCTCTGGCAGCTCATTCCATACACATACCATCCTCTGTGTGAAAATGTTGCCCCTTAGGTCTCTTCTATGTCTTTCCTCTCTCACCCTAAACCTATGCCCTCTAGTTCTGGACTCCCCGACCCCAGAGAAAAAACTATTTATCCTATCCATGTCCCTCAATTTTATAAACCTCTATAAGGTCACCCCTCAGCCTCCGACACTCCAGGGAAAACAGCTCCAGCCTGTTCAGCCTCTCCCTATAGCTCAATGAGCAGGTTTAATTTCAAATTGTCTGACGGATGAGCTGATATAAAAGTGATGGAAGGAATGTTCAATAGTTGTTGGTCAGATTGCTTCTGGTAAAAACAATGACTGCAGATGCTGGAAACCAGAGTCTAGATGAGTGGTGCTGGAAAAGCACAGCAGTTCAGGCAGCATCCGAGGAGCAGTGGATCAACATTTCGGGCAAACGCCCTTCATCAGGAACACTGCTTCTGGTACAAACTGATTTAAAAAAAAACACTTAATCGTACGAATTAACACCCAGGATATCAGGCAGGGAGTTTAAATTATCCACAGTCAAATAGTTCTAAATGGACACTTTGGTTGTAGTCAGGACTGAGAGGTTAAGGCAATAGATTCAAGACCCTCTGTTATCTCTCCACATGAGAGAGGGGGTGCTGGGCACAATCCCAGATGTGTGAGAATATGCCATGGCACATCGGGAGACAGCAATTGGGGTTCAAGTCCCACTCTGGGATGGGAGGCAGCACTGGGACCAGCCTCCTAGAGGCACATCCTGTGGTTCAGTCAGTAGCTGCCGTGTCTCTGAGCGAGACAAGGCTCTGGCTTCGAGTTACCGTCCAGGACGTGAGAGCACAGTTCACAAAAGTTGGCGGTCTGCTGGAAAATCTTTCCAACTCTTCACGCAGTTCTCGAGGGGTTTAAGTTAAGAAAGAATACATTAAAAATAAAACACAAAGAGCGAGGGTACAAAGAGACACGACCGAGGTCAGATGGGGAAACTATGGTTAGTGTCTAAGCTGCCGGGTTGGTTCTCGGTGGTGACCAGTGCACCTGATCCCACAGGAATCACATCAAGCAGGACCAGGCTGTAGGGTTAGGAGTCAGACTGTTAGTGTCAGTCCACTCCGGGTGAACATCACAGACAAAAGCAGGCGAGCAAGAAACGGGCGTCTGACGTCCGGCACACCTGATGCTAAGTCAGACATGGCCAAGTACTGGAAAGTGGTTCGGTGCTGCTTTCTGACTGGCACCTCCGCTGAGGTATTTCCGTGCCCATTCGGACTGTCCACCTTCGCCGCGGCTCAGTGCTCAGTCCTCCGGCGTGACGGGAGTGATTTTCAGCGGCTCCTGGGACCGCCAAGGGCAGAAGAACGGAAAGATCTCCTCCCCCTCCTCTTCCAAGTGGGTCTGGAAGGCGTACAGCTGGGTTTTGGTCTCTGCGTCGTGGAAGGAGACCAGCGCTTCCTTCAGGTTGAGGAAAACCCCTACCCGGGCGGGCTTCCTGTCGAGGGTCAGCTCCACGTTCTTCACCTTGTACTTCTCCCAGTAGCGCCCCATGACCCAGTACCCGTTCTCCTCAGACAGCTCGACGCGGCCCTTCCTCTGTGCCAACGCCCGTGCTACGCCCAGGTCCCAGTTGTTGGAGTCGCCCACCTCCACCTCCCAGTAGTGTGCCCCCGCCCGAAAGCCTTCGCTGGCCACGACGAAAGGGTACCGCTCGAAGCGCTTGGGGTTCTCGGTCACGTTGCGCCAGCCCCCGCCATCCTTGACCGACAGGCGATCCGGCGAGACTTCCAGGTGCCCGTTGGCTGTCTCGGGGTCCAGGGTGACTGAAACTGCAGCGAGAAACGTTACCGAGGTCAATCCACCCCAACGCCCCCCCCCCACCCTGCCCAACCAACGTAAATAAAAACCCCAACTCCAAGCAAGACGCTCAATTCCTCCTCCTCCAAAAAAACAAAAAAAGGCAATCCCGCCTTTGCACCCCCAAACACATTCCGTGATGGAGCATCCGCGACCCTCTGGGATTGGGATTTCCGCGAGATCGTATCCCCTGGGGATATGGCGGGGGGGGGGGGGGGGGGCGGGAGGGGGAACGTTGTCAGCAGGGACTGGTGACAATGGCTTTGGCCAGGCTGATATGTATCTCAGGCCAATTTACCGCTCACCAGGAAGTGGGTGTCGGACAAGCGTAGTCTGATTGGTCAGCGGCACGGTGGCTCAGTGGTTAGCACCAGTGCCAGGGACCCAGGTTCGATTCCAGTCTCGGGTGACTCTCTGTGTGGAGCTTGGATATTCTCCTCGCGGCTGCGTAGGGTTTTCTCCGGGTGCTGTGGCTCCTCCCACAGTCCACAAAGACGTCATAGAATTCCTACAGGCCCTTCGGCCCAACAAGTCCACACCGACCCTACGAAGGCTATCCCATCCAAACCCATTCCCCTATTACTCTTCATTTACCCCCTGACTAATGCACCTAACTTACACGGTGGGTTGGCCGTGGGAAAATTGCCCTGTAGTGACCAGGGATGTGCGGGCTTAGGTGGGCGGCACGGTAGCACAGTGGTTAGCATTGCTGCCTCACAGCGTCAGAGACCCGGGTTCAATTCCCGCCTCA
This sequence comes from Chiloscyllium plagiosum, assembly GCF_004010195.1. NCBI lineage: Eukaryota > Metazoa > Chordata > Chondrichthyes > Orectolobiformes > Hemiscylliidae > Chiloscyllium > Chiloscyllium plagiosum. The sequence continues at coordinate 18,956,494 of NC_057746.1, read as the reverse complement.
GGCGACTGACTGTGTGGAGTTTGCACGTTCTCCCCGTGTCTGCGTGGGTTTCCTCCGGGTGCTCCGGTTTCCTCCCACCATCTAAAGATGTGCAGGGTCAGGTGAATTGGCCATGCTAAATTGCCCGTAGTGTTAGGTATAGGGGTAAATGTAGGGGTATGGGTGGGTTTCGCTTCGGCAGGTCGGTGTGGACTTGTTGGGCCGAAGGGCCTGTTTCCACACTGTACTGTAATCTAATCTAATCTACACATCCCTGGACACTATGGGACAATTTAGCATCCACCCTAACCTGCACAGCTTTGGACTGTGGGAGGAAACCGGAGCACCCGGAGGAAACCCACGCAGACACGGGGAGAATGTGCAAACTCCACACAGACAGACAGTCACCCAAGGCTGGATCGAACCTGGGTCCCTGAGGCAGCAGGGCTAACCACTGAGCCACTATGATGTGTAGGTTAAGGTGGGTTGGCCGTGGGAAATTGCCCTGTAGTGACCAGGGATGTGCGGGTTTAGGTGAATTAGCCAATGGGAAAACGCAGGGTTATAGGTGGGTGGGGGTGGGGGGGTGAGCTACTCTTCAGAGGATGGTGCTGATTCGATGGGCCGAATGGCCTGCGTCCACACCGTAGGGATTCTTTGATCTAGCCCATGGAGGAGCTCACCGAGGTAGAGCTGGGTAGTTGGTTGGTTTTGCACACGTGAAAACCAAATGGCATCCTATAATGTCACTGAGACGAGGGGAAAGAGGAAGGGTGCCAAAGGCAGACCCCATGGAATGATCCAGGCACCGGAGTAGGAAGGGGAAAAGAGCCACTGCAAATGGCGACATTTCGACAGACGCGCTAACATTGCACATTCCGAGTATTTCATTACATTTCCTGCTATAGGCAACCAAAAGCACGTCAGGCTTTCTTTCCGGAAAGTTCCGTGAATGTCCAATTTGAGAACATTTTTCTTACCTGCACATCGGAGCATCTTGTCCCATTCTGAAAAGAAGATCACAAGCCATTAACAGTGACCAGTGCATTTCATAAAGTCCCTATAAACATGACGGGACGAAGATCAACCAATGGGTAGGAATCTTCTACTGTGTTAGTATCTAATACCGAGGAATGTTTAAATAAAGAAAACAGGATATTTGAAGGGAAGAAGATAAACACATGGATTTTTGTCTGGGTAACTGCACATCAATGTGTACCTGACGAAAGGACAGCCAACAGGCACTGGGGGTTGTTTCAAGTGGAGATGTAGGCTCCATGGTAAGTATTGAACTATCAATCACCCTCATTTTGGTTCATTCTTCACAAACAGACTTCAAACATTCTCTAATGTACTGGGAGTACAGTGCACTGTTTAAACTATAATCCAGGTGGAACACTCTTTTATAGAGTCATAGAGATGCACAGCACAGAAACATACCCATCGGTCCTACCCGTCGATGCAGACCAGATATCCCGGTCTAATCTAGTCCCATTTGCCAGCACCCGGTCCATATGCCTCCAAACCCTTCCTATTCATATACCCATCCAGATGCCTTTTAAATGCTGTAATTGTACCAGCCTCCACCACTTCCTCTGGCAGCTCATTCCATACACGTACCACCCTCTGGATGAAAGAGTTGCCCCTTAGGTCTCTCTTATATCGTTCCCCTCTCACCTAAAACCTATGCCCTCTAGTTCTGGGCTCCCCCACCTCAGGGAAAAGGTGTTGTCTATTTATCCTATCATAGAGTCATAGTCATAGAGATGTACAGCATGGAAACGGACCATTCGGTCCAACCCGTCCATGCCGACCAGATATTCCAAACCAATCTAGTCCCACCTGCCAGCACCCGGCCCATATCCCTCCAAACTCTTCCTATTCATATACCCATCCAAATGTCTCTTAAAAGCTGCAATTGTACCAGCCTCCACCACATCCTCTGGCAGCTCATTCCATACACGTACCACCCTCTGCGTGAAAGAGTTGCCCTTTAGGTGTCTTTTATATCTTTCCCCTCTCACCCTAAACCTATGCCCTCTAGTTCTGGACTCCCTGATCCCAGGGAAAATTCTTTGCCTATTTACTCTATCCATGCCCCTCATGATTTTATAAACCTCTATATGGTCACCACTCCAGTGCTCCAGACTGTTCAGCCGCTCCCTATAGCTCAGAATCTCCAACCCTGGCAACATTCTTGTAAATCTTTTCTGCACCCCTTTAAGTTTCACCACACCTTTCTGATAACAGGGAGACCAGAATTGTTAACACAAACACAGAGCAGAGAAACCCACCCTTATGAACCACTCTTACAAAAGATTATAGAGCTCACAGTCCTGTATCAGTGTGAATATTTAGAAGCAGATTACATTATAACAAAGGCACGAAGGTAACACTTCAATGTGATTGTTCCAATCCATCACCACCTCCTCGCTCACTCTCTGTTTTGGCCTGAAGACTATGAATTAATTAACTGCTTCTTGCCATTGATCAGTGAAGTCACCAGGCCACAGGGCTGCTCTCACCCTGATGAAATAAACCCAGTCCAACACCAGAACCTCCACATCATTAGAGAGCACGAGGGACAGAGAGAGAGAGCACGCGAGAGCCAGGGGGAAAGAGAGAGAGTGCGAGTGAGGGAGAGAGAAAGAAAGAGAGAAAGAAAGAGGGCGCGAGAAAGAGAGCGCAAGAGCGCGAGAGGGAGGGGGCGCGCGAGAGGGAGGGGGCGCGCGAGAGGGAGAGAGGGCGCGCGAGAGAGGGCGAGGGCGGGAGGGCCTGAGGGCGAGGGCGGGAGGGCCTGAGGGCGAGGGCGGGAGGGCCTGAGGGCGAGGGCGGGAGGGCCTGAGGGCGAGGGCGGGAGGGCCTGAGGGCGGGAGGGCCTGAGGGCGGGAGGGCCTGAGGGCGGGAGGGCCTGAGGGCGGGAGGGCCTGAGGGCGGGAGGGCCTGAGGGCGGGAGGGCCTGAGGGCGGGAGGGCCTGAGGGCGGGAGGGCCTGAGGGCGGGAGGGCCTGAGGGCGGGAGGGCCTGAGGGCGGGAGGGCCTGAGGGCGGGAGGGCCTGAGGGCGGGAGGGCCTGAGGGCGGGAGGGCCTGAGGGCGGGAGGGCCTGAGGGCGGGAGGGCCTGAGGGCGGGAGGGCCTGAGGGCGGGAGGGCCTGAGGGCGGGAGGGCCTGAGGGCGGGAGGGCCGGAGGGCGGGAGGGCCCGAGGGCGGGAGGGCCTGAGGGCGGGAGGGCGGGCCTGAGGGCGAGCGACAGGGCGAAGGAGAGCGCGAGAGAGAGCGCGATCGAGAGGGCGAGAGAAAGCGCGAGTGAGAGCCAGAGAGAGCGCGAGAACAGGAGAGAGCGAGACAACTGCTGGTTTTAAATCAGAGGGTCACCATACCTCAGGCAACAGGGAGAGACTGAGAAGGAGAGATCTTCATGATAACTTCAGCTGGTGTGGGGATTGAACCCACAGTGTTGGCATAACCAATCATCCAGGTGACTGAGCCAACTGACCCACTCATTTGTAAGTATTTAAGGATCAATAGTTTTCTATAAGCTGCACATAAATTTAAAGTTACAAGGAGCTGGAAAAACTAGAGGGCACAGGTTTAGGGTGCGAGGGGAAAGGTAAAAAAAGGGACCCATGGGGCAACTATTTCACTCAGAGGGTGGTACGTGTATGGAACGAGCTGCCAGAGGAAGTGGTGGAGGCTGGTACAATTACAACATTTAAGAGGCATCTGGATGGGCATATGAATAGGAAGGGTTTGGAGGGATATGGGCCGGGTGCTGGCAGGTGGGACTAGATTGGGTTGGGATATCTGGTTGGCATGGACAGGTTGGACCGAAGGGTCTGTTTCCATGCTGTATGGCTCTTTAACTTGAATCCCATAATGTTACATAGGCAAATATCGCTACAATAAAAAATGTAAACTAGTTTTACAGTAAAGATAAACAATTAAAATACAAGTGGATGAACTTCATACCTATAAGATGGAGAAGTTTCTCGCATTCTGAAAAGAGAGAACATGCTTGAGATATAATTCCATGCTTTAAAATGACAAGTCCATCTATTTGGAACCATTCATTATCTCAAAGTGGTTTCATTTGCCAAGAGTATTTCTGAAGGGTGGGTGGACACCTCTCTGTCAAGACTAAGTGGAGATCCTGAACCATGCCATTCCCCTACCCACTCAAAACACAATCATAGAATGCAGAGAGGCGCCATTCGGCCCATTGACTCTGCACAGACGCTTCAAAGAGCCTCGACCCCATCCCCCACCCCCCCACCCCCCACCCTATCCCTGTAACCCTGCATAACCCATGGCTAATGCATCTAGTCTGAACATCCCTGGACACTATGGGGCAATTTAGCATGGCCAATCCGCCAAAACTGCACATCCCTGGATTGTGGGAGGAAGCCAGAGCACCCAGAGGAAACCCACGCAGACACGGGGAGAATGTACCAACTCCACACAGACAGGCAGTCGCCCGAGGCTGGGAATTGAACCCAGGTCGTGGTGAGGCAGCAGTGCTAACCACTGAGCCACCGTGCTGACCGGTACAGATGTTGGAAATGTTTAAAACTTAATAACACTACTGATTCTTTTAATAAAGAGTCTTACCTAATTTAGCAGCCTGCTTTTCATTTTCTGAAAGTAAAATAAATTAACATTACTCTGATTCCAGGACGGTTGGTGCAGCATTAAAACTAGACACTTCTACTTTAATGGACAATAGATTTATTCCCAGAATGCAACATTTCATTGACCAACCCAGTGTCCTTGCAGTCTCTCTCTGAGTACTCTGAGATGTTACTAAACAGTCGACTGTCTTAATAAAACAATTAACATATCATTAACAATTAACTCAAAGGAGCATGGTTTAATCAATTTAATACTTCTATGAAGTCCAAATATAAAAAAAGCATTCTTTGTTCATTGTGGGTTTTCTACTACCACTCAGTATTGGATAAAGCACAGCCTGTGATATATTTGGCTCCTCCGTATTCCCATTCATACAGGCTTAGGTTACATGTCTGGTAATATATAAAAATGTACACAATATATAATATAATATAATATACATGTGTCTAAGTCCACATTGTGCATCAAAATTAATTCTGACTCCAACAACATTCACACTTCCCATCAGGGTCACTTTACATTCAAATGAGCAGGATAGGATAGGATAGGATTAGGGTTAACTATAACTCTATCACAGGATACCATCTCTGGTTACCTTCTCCGAAGCCAAAGATATCAAAAATAAACGTGTTACAGCATTATGATCCCAGCCAAATCAGACCTCAGAGTGAAACTTGGCTTGATGGATTACCAGCTTGATTTTTGCAGTTTGGCTACTGTTTTGGTTAATTATTGAAAATGTTCTCACACAGCTTCCTTTGTTCCCTTAACAAAACAACAGAAGTTAAATACCCAAAAAGGGTTTAAAAAAAAAAGGAAAACAATTTAGAAAAGGTCTTGAGAAAAATGGCAAACTGAAGAAGTGAACTGTTTTCCCAGCAATATCTTTACAGCCACTCAATCCCAATGAAATTTTGTATGGAATCTTAACTTTTAAAACTTTTTAACAGAAGAGAGTGCAAGTATTTCCTTTCAGTGACTTTCCATGCATTTTCCAGATCTGGCTCTCTCCATTACTGTTTCTCCCAGAGACAAAAAAATTGACAAACTAATTCACTCTTTCCATTCAATAGTAAAACATATAGAGGGCCTTTTCAAGTCCTTTTCCCTTAGGCTGCTTTATAAGCAAAAGGCTTCACAAACTAACTGCCTCCTTGCTGGTTTGAAAGTGTTCTCCTGAACTGAAATCTGGTTCTGACCTCTGGCCATTTCTCTTTCTACAGTCGTAGGAGTTCCACTGTGTAATCACCCAACAATTAACGGTCCAGGTACCTGATTGGGCCACTTCACACCAACTGCATGTCTTCTTGGAAAGAATGCTTGACCTCACTGTTCAAAAATGACTTTCTAACCTCTTCTAAAAAGAATCCCTTCCACAGAACTCTCAACAAAAATCCATTTTCTTCTCCATCTGCTGACAATGTACAAACTGTTTTGTTGCAACAGCCTCTTCTACTGCCTGGTTGTGACCAGCAAGAGTAGTGACAGAATCATCCTCCCTGATGAAGCGTTTTTGACCGAAACATCGATTTTCCTGCTCCTCGGATACTGCCTGACCTGCTGTGCTTTTCCAGCGCCACTCTAATCTTGACTCAAACCTCCAGCATCTGCAGTACCCACCTTCGCCTACAGAATCATCCGATTTAACTAATTCCCAGTCTACATTCCACAAGAAACCAATAAAGTGATATTAAGGTGGTTTTGACAGGTCTGGATGCACGCTGTGAAACATGCAAAAGGAAAAAAAGTGGAGACCTAGTATAGAGAGAAGGAGAATTAGTCAGGACAGAAGACAACTCAATCAGAAGTGGGAATGTGGAGGGAAAGTTTAAAATTAACCTTGCCATCAAGATCCGGTGCAAAATTGGATGCACATCTTGCAGACGTTTAACTCAAAGTCAATTGAGAATTACTTGGGCAGGTTTTAGGAGCAGTGCTCCCCCCCCTCTCTTCACCCAGTCATGAGTAATTCCTGGTAAGAGGGTAGACCAAGTGACCCAAATTCTATTTCTCTTTGCCTATATGATGAGAACACCACAGTAGTATACATCATGCATGACCTTACCTATCTGCTTTAACAGCTCACTTTTTTCTGTTTGGAAAGAAATGATGACAATGATTAGACACCTCATTATGAAAGTCTGCCATTTATTTCTAAGCATGAGTCCAGGCAATGCTAAGTTAGTGTTCGTGATATAGCATTACAAAGGAGGCAGGGCCTACCTTTCTCTGCACTTGCACATGCTTGATCTGTGAGCAAAGGAAAAACAAACACATGTTGAGGACATTGTTTTTGCTACAAATGATAGGAGCTGACTTGACGTAACTAAATGCAGGCACCAGAAATTTTGTTACTTTTAATAAGTTTCATACATTTCGTCGAGCAGTCATAGTGAGGGATGGAAACACCCAAGGGACAACTCATAGCATGTGAACTGCAGCGGTTCAAGATGGCAACTCACCACCATTTTCTCAAGAGTTCTTAACACTGGCAAAGACATTTCAACATGTTCTGCACATAAACTTTGCCCTTATATCCTCACTGCGCACTGATGACATCCATACCTCACGAGTGAATGATTCAAAAAAAATTTTTTCTGCTTTTAGTAAGAGAGAGTATCAGAACGGACAACTCGCTGAAAGATGCATTCGGTGGCGGGACTTGAACCTGCGTTACCAGAACATTACTGCAGGCATCACGCCACACATTATAGAGGTACTGTGGTTGACGGGAGGTGTGAAAGAGGAAGTAATGTCCAGCAGCTCTGGAACGCCCTTCAGACGTTCCCAGGACAAGAGGACTGTGCCAAATTGTCACAATCTACTAATTAAGCAGTGAGCATGTCACGATGCTCTGCACAGCAGCCTACAAAGTGCTGGTGCTTCCAAGGCAAGATGCTTTGTGGAGGGGGACAGAGAGAGCTCCGAGTTTCACCCGCTTTTCTTCCTAATGTCCCTCTCCTTGTGCTGCCTTTAGGTCACTTGAAAGCAAGAGCAAATCTATGCATGTCGCAACTCACGAAGAAATGGCCAATTCTACACACGCCACATTCACTCATCAAAACATTAGCTGACATTCACAATATCAGAAGCAGGGTAGAGAAGGAGCAAAAATATGTTTAGATCCTTCTGTGTTTATTGCAAATGATATCTGAGCAGATAAAGGTTGATAGGGCACCAAAACTACTGGGAGTGCTAGGAGGCTAAAGGGTGACCTTATCCAGGTTTACAAAATCATGGAGAGACATGGATAGGGTAAACAGACAAGGCCTTTTCCCTGGGGTGGGGGGAGTCCAGAACTAGAGGGCATAGGTTTAGGGTGAAAGGGGAAAGTTATAAAAGGGACCTAAGGGGCAACCTTTTCACACAAAGGGTGGTACGTGTATGGAATGAGCTGCCAGAGGAAGTGGTGAGGGCTGGTACAATTACAGCATTTAAAAGGCTGGATGGGTATATGGATAGAAAGGGTTGACAGGGTTATGGGCCAAGTGCTGGCAAATGGCACTAGATTAGGTTCGGACATCTGGTCGGCATGGACTAGTCCGTCCAAAGGGTCTGTTTCCGTGCTGTACATCCCTACGACGCTATTCCAATGAGAAAAGCTCAAGGTGATATTACTCAGCTCGACGTTATCAGACATTGTGTAGTACACCAATAATATTAAACTGCAGTACAGATTGTTAAACAAGAAGCCATACATGTAACAGTAATACGCTGCAATGAAAATATATTTCATACAGCTGAGATTAGTTGTTTCAGCGTGCGTACTTCGGTGCTCAGTGAGGATATAAGGGCAAAGTTTATGTGCAGAACATGTTGAAATGTCTTTGCCTATACAAGAATATACACTACATTGATCATCAAGTTCAGCTTAAACAATCCTTTGCACTAAATGTTTGATGAAACTATTTTCTCATTCATTTTTGTGTTTAAAGTATTAATTAATGACAGACTTAATCAATGCTCTCGTTTACTCTGAAATCAGTGTGAACTCTCCAGCCATCATTTCCTTTCATTCTTTCACATGACTGGGGTGTCGCTGGTAGGGCTGCCAATTATTGTCAATCTCTAATTGCCCTTGAGGTGGCGATAACGAGCCGCTACCTTGAACCACTTGGTGGTTCTCAGTGGACGAGGGATCGCCAGAATTCCAACTACAGTTCCAAGTTTCAATGAGCTAAAATAACTAGCAACATCACTGCTGTTTTCATTTATTTTGAGTCAAACCAGCTGAGTTCCACGCAGGTTCCTGCCATCTCTTTAGAATGGTGTGTAAGGAAGGCAGTAATGACAGAGCTTTCTTCCATGCTCTAGCACCATACAGAACAGCATTCTTTAAGATGCTGACTGGAAAATAATCCAAAGATAAGTCTTACACAACTGTTTTGTGCACAGCTAGTTCTTTTATAACGCGATGGTCGAGTTACTGCGCAAGCCCGCTTTACAGAAAAATTGCGCTTTCGAAACAAGTATTGGCGATGTAATCGCATTATAGCCAACGCGCATTTTAAAAGTGTGCGCTTTAAAAACAATGTCCCTAATTCGGCAATCGCATTAAAGCAAATTCGCGTTATCGGAACGCGTGTTATCGCAGAACACCCTGTACTTTGGTTAGTAGTCACTTACTGAGCTTTGCATTCAATGCTTCATACTCTGAAATGAAAAAAACATAAAAGGTTTAATTCATTAACATCTTTGTTCAGTAAACCCTTACAACACGAACTTCTGCAGCATCACCAGCTAGTGCTGCAGTATTGAAAAAGGCACATTGTAAAAAGGCCAGGTTTTGCTACTGACCATCAATAAGAAATACTATCCATTTTCATTTTCAAATATGGAATATATTACAACATTTAAGTATTGGACTTACCATTGATGGCAGGTCTCATCATTAGAGCTGAAAAATAAGATGCATATAGTTTAGTTGGGTAGTAATCACATAAGCAGTAACACATTGGATATTAAGTCACTGCTGCAGATAGATTTATGAACGAGCGCTTTCATTGGATCGAGGGGTTGACATCATGAGTCACTCGTCACAGCAGAGACCAGGACAACTCAGTCACAATGTCACCCACAAAAATAAACCTTAAGGTATCTCGGGAATGTGACTTGAAAAAAGTTCTGGGATTCATATATTAGTGAAGCCTGCATCCAATCCTAAAAGATGAAAAACTTAACAGCAATCTAGGTTTGTTCAATATATTGTTATCAGTTGCATGACACTGTGATCCTGTGCTTTAAATTCTGTGCCTTATGATCCTGCCCACTAACCACGTGAGGAAGGAGCGGTGCTCCGAAAGCCAGTGTACTTCCAAATAAATCTGTTGGATTGTAACCTGTTGTTGTGTGATTTTTAACTTTGTCCACCCCAGTCCAACACCGGCACCTCCTCATCATGACCCACAATATTTTAAGAATGTTCAAGAACATCTTGTGACCGTGCTGTGAGGTATATTTTGTCCTTTTTTCTTTGAAAAGAGTTTTTAAAGCAGAGGAGCCGAGCTGGCTAGTGAAGGCCTGTAAACAGCCTGGGAAATCTTTGTTTTATTTTTAAAAAGAAGTTAGAACAATAGAAGCAACCTGAATGGTTGTGGCCAGCTCTCTCAGAACCAGGAATTCTAGTTTTAAGCTTTGAGATTCAGCATCAGTTGCTGTTGGGAGTCTCAACAGGTTGGAAGCTGCAGTCAATGTCTCCCTGCTGCTACTCTGAGCTCTCAATTGATATTTTGCCTTCTGGGTTGCTGGGGTTACCGGTTGAGACAAATCTAGGACAGCACAGTCGCTCAGGGTCCCGTGTTCGATTCCAGCCTCGGGCGACTGTCTGTGTGGAGTTTGCACGTTCTCCCCGTGTCTGCGTGGGTTTCCTCCGGGTGCTCCGGTCTCCTCCCACAGTCCAAAGAAATCTAGGTTAGAAGTTCGGCACAACATCGTGGGCCGAAGGGCCTGTTCTGTGCTGTATTGTTCTATGTTCTATGTGCAGGATAGGGTGGATTGGCCATGCCAAATTGCCCCATAGTGTTAGGTCAATTCGCCAGAGGGAAATGGGTCTGGGTGGTTTACTCTTTGGAGGGTCGGTGTGGACTGGTTGGGCCGAAGGGCCTGTTTCCACACTGCAGGGAATCTAATCTAAACTAAATTTTCTGAATTTTGCCAGAGGGGTGTGTTTATGGGATGTTACTATATTGGAACAGTTAATTAGTAACAGTTATTATATCTATTTTCTATTAAGTTTTCCAATAGAGTTAATACATAGAATCCCTACAGTGTGGAAACAGGCCTTTTTGCCCAACAAGTCCACACCAACCCTCTGAAGAGTAACCCACCCAGACCCATGACTCTACATTTACCCTGACTAACACATCCCTGAATACTATAGACAATTTAGCACGGCCAATTCATCCTAACCTGCTCATCCTCAGATTGTGGGAGGAGACCGGAGCACCCAGAGGGAACCCACACAGACACGGGGAGAATGTGCAAACTCCACACAGACAGTCGCCTGAGGCTGGAATTGAACCTGGGACCCTGGCGCCGTGAGGCAGCAGTGCTAACCACTGAGCTATTTATTATAACTATTGTATTTGAACAAATTGTGTTTTGCTTTTCGTTATTTTGCTTTATTGACCAGACAAACCGCAACTGGAAGAGATACTTCACATTCACCTTTTAAAAAAAATAAGGAAAATTTAGGACTTAGGCTACTTTCTTAAAATATTCTGACAGGCTCTGCTCTGGTTTGGTCCATAACTCGCCAATAAAGGCTGTTATCAGTTGTTAATGTGATACAAGTGGATTTTGAAAGGGGAGGTCAGAGGCAGGGTGTGTTCAACACCAACAATAAAAGCTCTCGTTACTGGGCCCTATTACACTGACCCCTGCTGGAAAGTGGCAGCAGTACAGCCAGCGAGAAAAGGGCTGGGTATCTTTCTTTGCTGATTCGGTCACTGAAAAACGCAATGTCAGAGCACAGCGCGAGTTCCCTTTCTCCTCCCACCCTTTAGCTGTTTCACAAAAACAAAAGCGATGTCTTTCGGTTTGAATAAAAGCAAATTACTGCGGATGCTGGAATCTGAAACCAAAAGGGAAAATGCTGGAAAATCTCAGCAGGTCTGGCAGCATCTGTAAGGAGAGGCTGAGCATGCTTTTCACAACAAAGGACTCAGTTTTGTACCCTTACGTCCCCACCTCAATGAATTCCGGGCTCGACATGATGCTGAGCTCTTCTTCCGTCGCCTTCGTGCTCACTTCTTTGGGCAAGAGTCCTCCCCCCCGCTCCACAGATCCTTTCACATCCCTCCATCATTCCACCTCTAATTGGACACCCCCGCCAGGACAATTTCCTGCCCTCAATCTTTTCATTGTCAATTGCCTACGGGACATTGGCCGCCTTAATTTCCCTGCCCCTCTTACCCATTCCAACCTCTCTCCATCCAAATTTTCTACCCTTCGCTCCCTTAGGTCCAACCCCAACCTTGTCATCAAACCTGCTGACAAAGGGGATGCTGTTGTCATCTGGCATACTGACCTCTACCTCGCAGAGGCTGAGCGCCAACTCTCAGATTCCTCCTCCTACCTCCCCATGGAGCATGACCACACCACTGAGCATCAAGCCATTGTCTCCAACGCGGTGACTGACCTCATTTCCTCCGGATGCCTTCCCCCCACAACTTCCAACCTCAGTCTCCCAACCCCAGACAGCCCGTTTCTACCTACTTCCCAAAATCCACAAGGAGGACTGTCCCGACAAACCCATTGTGTCAGCATGCTCCTGCCCCACTGAACTTATTTCCTCCTACCTTGACTCCATCTTTACTCCTCTGGTTCACTCCCTCCCCACCTACATCCGGGATTCCTCTGATGCCCTGCAACACACTGACAGCTTTCAATTCGCAGGCCCAAACCACCTTCTATTCACCATGGATGAGCACTCTCTTTACACCTCCATCTCACACCAAGACGGCTTGAAAGGTCTTCGCTTCTTTCTCGAAAAGAGGCCCGAACAATCTCCATCCACCACCACTCTCCTCCGCCTGACTGAACTTCTTCTCTCTCTCAACAACTTCTCCTTCAACTCATTCCATTTTCTCCAAATCAAAGGTGTAGCAATGGCTATGCCTGCCTTTTCATGGGGTATGTGGAACATTTCTTGTTCCAGGCCTACCTGGGTCCCCTTCCACAACTGCTATATCGGTACATTGATGACTATTTTGGTGCGGCTTCATGCTCTCGTCCTGATCTGGAAAAATGCATAACCTTCGCTTCCAGTTTCCATCCCTCCATCACCTTCACCTTGTCCATCTCCGACACTCACCTTCCTTTCCTTGACCTTTGTGTCTCCATTTCCAGCAATTTCCAGCAATAGCCCTCTGACTCTCACAGCTATCTGGACTACAGCTCTTCTCACCCTACGTCCTGTAAGGACTCTATCCCTTTCTCTCAGCTCCTTCGCCTCCTCCGTATTTGTTCCAATGAGGCCACTTTCCAAAGTGGTGCTCTTAATATGTGCTCCTTCTTCTCCAACCGTGGCTTCCCACCTACAGTTGTTGACAGGGCACTCGACAGTGTGCGGTCCATCTCCCGCGCCACGACCCTCACCCCCTCCCTTCCCTCCCAGAACAAGGATAGGGTCCCTCTTGTTCTCTCCTTTCACCCCACCAGCCTTCACATGCGAAGAGTAATCCTCCGCCATTTTCGCCAACTCCAACACGACGCCACCACTAAACACATCTTCTCTTCCCGCACCCGTCTGCATTCCGCAGAGATCGTTCCCTCCAGGACAACCTAGTCCACTCCTCCATCACACCTAACATCTCTCCCATCACACACGGCACCTTCCCATGCAATCGCAGAAGGTGCAACAGCTGCCCCTTTCCCTCTTCCATGCTCACCATCCAAGGCCCCAGACACTCATTTCAGAGTAAGCAGCGTTTCACTTGTACCTCTTTCAATTTGGTCGATCGCATTCGTTGCTCCCAACGTGGTCTCCTCCATATCGGAGAGACAAAACGCCGACCGGGTGATCGCTTTGCTGAGCACCTTCGGTCTGTACGCAATCAGGTCCCGGACCTTTCCGTGGCTTGCCACTTCAACACCCAATCCTGCTCCCATGCCCACATGTCTGTCCTGGGCCTGCTGCAATGTTCCAGTGAAGCTCAACTCGAACTGGAGGAACAGCATCTCATCTTCCGACTAGGCACGTTACAGCCTGCCAGTCTCAACATTGAATTCAACAGCTTCAGATGATTATTCCATCTCAACCCCTCAGTTTTCATTCTGCTCTGTAATTTTATTTCATTTATTTATCTTTTTCAAATTTTTCTTTCACTGTTCCGTACCTCTTATTTCTTGATTGTCTCTCTTTCTCTCGCTCCCCACTCTCTCATCACCTTTTTCCTCTCCTCTTCCCCCTTTGCTACCCTTCTCCCCTGTTTTCCATTTTGCCTCTGCTTCACCCATCCCCCACATATTTTGTCACATAGCAATGGCTTCAGCCTTGGTCATTCACAGCTCCTAATCTCCCTATTATCTCTCTATGCACTGTCATTATCATCTCTTCATTGCTATCTTTGCTTCTGAAGCCATGACTCACTTCTCTCAGCCTCGTATAAATACCTTCCTATTTCTCCCTTTTTTTTTAAGCTTTGACAAAAGGGTCAGTTAGACTCGAAACGTCAGCTCTTTCCTCTCCTTGCTGCCAGACCTGCTGAGATTTTCCAGCATTTTCCCTTTCGGTTTGAAGTTCTGCCCCACAAAGAGTAACTATCCCTTACTTCTTATTTGATGGTGTTGTCTCTGATATTTCTGATACAAGTAAAGAAGAGGAAGAAACACTGCCAGGAGGATAATGAAGATCACCCAGAAAGCCACAAGCCAGCCGGAGACCGTGGGGAAGACTTCATCTGCAAGACAGATTTCAGAGGTCACACCTTTATTTACGAAACTGTAGGCAATGGACTTTCAGGGAATTAAAAAAAAACACTATGAAATATTCACACATCTTTCTTCCTGTCAAACCGTAACTGGTGTAGATTAGATTACTTACAGTGTGGAAACAGGCCCTTCGGCCAAGCCAGCCGGAGACCGTGGGGAAGACTTCATCTGCAAGACAGATTTCAGAGGTCACACCTTTATTTACGAAACTGTAGGCAATAGACTTTCAGGGAATTAAAAAAAAACCACTATGAAATATTCACACATCTTTCTTCCTGTCAAACCGTAACTGGCGTAGATTAGATTACTTACAGTGTGGAAACAGGCCCTTCGGCCCAACAAGTCCACACCGACCCGCCGAAGCACAACCATTCCCCTACACTTACCCCTGAACCTAACTCTACGGGCAATTTAGCATGGCCAATTCACCTAACCTGCACATCTTTGGACTGTGGGAGGAAACCGGAGGAAACCCATGCAGACACGGGGAGAATGTGCAAACTCCACACAGACAGTCGCCTGAGGTGGGAATTGAACCCGGGTCTCTAACGCTGTGAGGCAGCAGTGCTAACCACAGTGCCACCGTGCCGCCAAGGGGTGCGGAAAACCAAAATACGTTTTGCAATTCGCTTTAGAATAAGTGGACTTGTGCATAAGGAACAACTTTTTTTAAAAAAATGCTTTTATGGATAGAGCTGGCAAGGCTAGAATTTGTTGCCCACCCCTAATTGCCCTTAAACAGAATGGGTTGCTCGACCATTTCAGAGGGTGGTCACTGCCATCATTGCTTAGCCTGATGCAGACCATTTATAGATGCCAGATATCCTCCCTCTCCCCCCCCCCCCCAACCACCCAGGGTATTAGTGAACGTGATGGGGCTCTCATAGCAATCAATGACAGCTTTAGGGTCACCCAGACCGAGGCTACAGTTCTTAATTCTCGAATTAGTCATTGAACTTAAATTCCACTTGTTGCCATAGTCCCCACTGCAGGAGCTCTAGATCACTAGACCAATGACATTACCATTATGCCAGACCCCTCGTTCTCTCTCTCAGAAATAATTTCATTAGTTTAAAGAAACCAATACCAACCATATTTATGATTACAGACAACCTGTGACCTGATGGAGAAATGTTCCTCACCACACAATGACGAGGATTGCACAAAATCTCGTTTATCGCATGCCAGAACAAATATCCTCCACACTGCTAAATAAATTCTCCTGAGCTACTGCACCAATAGAGTAAACATCTCTGCTCAGTTGCTACTAAAAATATCTGGCCGTCATCTAATGGGCTGCAAGGAAGGATCATTTCCAATTGAATTCCAAAGCCGAAGGAAATTTGAGCAAATGGTAGTCGGTATTTGGACTCCAAAGATAGGAGTGCAGTGTTCAGGTCATGGAAATGTGTTGCTGGAAAAGCGCAGCAGGTCAGGCAGCATCTGGCTGACCTGCTGCGCTTTTCCAGCAACACATTTCCATCTCTGATCTCCAGCATCTGCAGACCTCACTTTCTCCTCAAAGTGTTCAAGTCATGACAAGGTTCTGGTACATCAGTTTCAAGTGTGCACTTAGAGTCATAGAGATGTACAGCATGGAAACAGATCCTTTAGTCCAACTCGCCCATGCTGACCAGATGTCCTAACCTAATCTAGTCCCACTTGGCCTCCAAACCCTTCCTATTCATATACCCATCCAGATCCCTCTTAAATGTTGCAACTGTACCAGCCTCCACCACTTCCTCTGGCAGCTCATTCCATACACACACCACCCTCTGCGTCAAAAAGTTGCTCCTTTGGTCTCATTTATATCTTTCCCCTCTCACCTTAAACCTCTGCCCTCTAGTTCTGGACTCCCCCACTCCAGGGGAAAGACGCTGTCCACTTACCCTCTCCGTGACCCTCATGATTTTATAAATCTCTGTAAGGTCACCCCTCAGCCTCCAATGCTCCCCGTAAAAATAGCTCCAGCCTATTCAACCTCTCCCTAAAGCTCAAACCCTCCAACCCTGGCAACATCCTTGTAAATCTTTTCTGAACCCTTTCAAGTTTCACAACATCTTTCTGATAGGAAGGAGACAGGAGTTGCACGCAATATTCCAACTGTGGCCTAACCAATGTCCTGTACAGCCGCAACGTGGCCTCCCAACTCCTGTATTCAATACTTATTTGGATTACTTCTGTGCAGAATGGCCCGAAAGACAACAGACGGTCAGAGGGAGCGGAGGGGGCGTTAAGAAATGAAAAATTACTCAACAGGATTTGTAAATGCATCAGCACCCGAGCAAAATATGGCAGGATCCCTCTGGAAAGATTAACAATCGATGGCCAACTTTTATTGCCCATCCCTAGTTGTTCTTGAGAAACTTGGTAGTGAGCTTCCTTCTTGAACCACCGCAGTCCACCTGCTGTGGGTTGGCCCCGAGGGAGGGAATTCCAGGATGATGTCCCAGGAATGGCGCTACATTTCCAAGTCAGGATGGCAAGCGACTTCAATGGGATTTTGAGAGAGGTGGAATTCCCATGTATCTGCTGTCCTTGTCCTTCAAGATGGACGTGCTGGTAGGTTGTGCAGGTTCAGCTTGCTTGAAAATCTCAAAAGCAGCTTTACTGAACAGACAAGCTGATCATTTGCAGTGACAAGAGCCACATATATACAGAACGTATCGACACGTCTTTGTCCAGCAGGATGCTGCTTGACTGGTCATGTGGTACAATCCTGGTGCCAAAGCAGCAACGCAATAACCCCACACTCCAAAATAAAATTACATGCAACAAGACTGAGAACACTTGTGCATCAGGTCGGTGCAAAACCACTCACCATTGGAATATTGATGAGCCTGAATTGCTTATCAATCCTTTCAGATCTCAGGTCAGAATACTATCTGGAGTTTTGAACTTCACTGTTGGTTGTTCTCAACTTACATGTGCAATCTCGATATCGTAAGTTGCAGAAGAAAAAGGAGGCCTTTCAGCCCATTCATTGCCGATTGGATAATCCTCAACTCCACTTCCCCGCCCCATAATCCCTGACTCCCTTATTGATTAAACAAAAATCAATCTCAATGTACTGAATGATCCAGCCCCGGCAGCCCTCTGTGGTAAAGAATTCCTCGGATACATCACCCGCTGAAGAAATTCCTTCTCATTCCGGACCTAACTGGATAACCCCTCTCTCTGTGATTGTGTTCTCCACTCCTAGACTCTCCCACTAAAAAGGAAGCCTCTCTACATCTAGCCTGTCAAAGCCCGTAGTTTCAATAAGCTGGATGTTTCAATAAGTGCTCCATGATCTTATCAGACATCTTACCCTTTTGAAAAATCCCAACACTTGCACTTCTCACGTCCACAGTTGTGAAATGGTTCATTGAATAAGAACATAAGGACTAGGAGCAGGAGTAGGCCATCTGGCCCATCGAGCCTGCTCCGCCATTTACGAAGATCATGGCCTCAGCTTCACTTACCCCGCCCTCTCACCGTAACCCTTAATCCCTTCACTGCTCAAAAAAGTATCTATCTTAGCTTTAAAAACATTTATAGAGGAAGCCTCAACTGCTTCACTGGGCAGGGAATTCCACAACCTACTGGCTGAAGAGGTTCCTTCTCAACTCGGTCCCAAATTGCTTCCCCCTAATTTTAAGGCTATGCCCCCTCCTTCAGTGGAAGCATCCTCTCTACCACTGTCTTATCAATTCCCTTCATAATTTTACATGTTTCTATAATATCCTCCTTCATTCTTCTAAATTCCAATGAATAATCCCACTCTCTCCTCACCAGCCAACCCCCTCAACTCCAAAATCGACCAGGTGAGCCTCCTCTGCACCCCCTCCAGCGCCAGTACATCCTTTCTCAAATTAGGAAACCAAAACTGCCCGCAGCACTCCAGGTGTGGCCTCACCAGCACCCTGTACAGCTGCAACATAACCTCCCTGCTTTTAAACTCAATCCCTTTACTAATGAAGGATAAAATTCCATTTGCCTTCCTAATTACATGTTGCACTTGCAGACCAAAATATGTTGGCCATTACCTGTGAAGCATCTATTGTACCTGAACTGAACCCCATTTTCACACAAAGCTGAGCCTCCAATGTTTCCGATGGATTATCAGGATCTCCTTCAGAAAGGTCTAAAGTGCTGATCTGCACCGTCCACCATATTCTTCATTTTCACCACTTTCTTCTCCCAGATCTGAAACGGGCATATCTAAAAAGCATAGTGGTTTTGAAAAGACCTAAATTCCGCGGGACATCAGTGGCTTTCCAATGCGTACTCGGGAATTTTGGAAGTGACCGTCCTGATGTTTTCGAATGTATGCAAATATCATTGACATTGTATTGCTACAGATGAAAAACACAAGTTGGGAAGGTCAATAATGTGTAATGTTTGCTCAGCGTGGATCGCTTTTAGAGGCGGGGGAGGGGTGGGAAGACCCCCACAGTAACAAATCTCAGACCGCCTCAGTCAAGAGGTGAGGCAACCCCTCCTCGATCGTCTGGGACTTCAAATCTGAGCGTTTGCAATTCACAATCATGCAGCAACCATGACCTCGCCATTAACTTTCAGCATCACCCCATTTCCTTCGCATGCCAGCTTAATACCATCTCATGCCAAATGCCTACCGAACATCCTGACCCCCTCAGCGACAAATCCACTATGGGTGGAACAGAAAGGTCATGTGGAGATGAAGGAAAACTGAAACTGCTGGCAACCTAGTTCCGGGCTTCCAACTGATAGTGACAAAAATCGCATTTATGAAATCCATTCGAAAACTTTAAATGTTCAAGTGGTCAGCTTCTTACAACGAAAAGCACACTTATATTCAGGCCTCATCTTAAAAACGCGACTAATCCTTTAACAGCCTTTTGAAACTGTCAGACTGTGAACACAGAACGTATTCCTGAGATAAGCACAGGTTTAAAACAAAGCCAACGACTGCCCTTAAGACAATATTAACAGCGCCCTCGACTGAAAATGCATGAGCAAATGACCCTTTCCTTTTCTGTCCTACAGCACATGGAAGTCCGGGAGAGGGTTTTTATATTTCCTACTCCTTTTATCTTTCATCCTTAAAGAGCGGAACATTTAAAAATCTTCTAACTTTGACGCTTAAGCAGGTTTTAAACCATCCTCCCTGGGCACTTACGTTTGTTCTGGTGTTTTGAGACCCTCCACTCCCCACTTTAAAGGAACCAGGAACAGGTCTGCTTAAACTCAGCACAAGTGGCACAAATGAGGTCTTAGAAGTCCCCTCAGCGGGAATCACATCTTGCGCCCGTCTTCCCTCGATTCCCCATTGCACCCACCCCCACCCCCCCCACAGCTGACCCTCAAAACGCGCCAGTCCGACACTGGGATTTACCCACCTGATATCTGCAGGATGGCCTCCCGCTCTTTCTGCAGCAGTAGGTTAGTGATGACGCACTTATACGTGTTGTCAGCATTATGGCTCACGACAATACTGCTCCCCACTTTCAAGAGTCCTCTGGCGTTCTCTACGGGTTTCTCGGAGACCCCGGTAAATTTCTCTCCGTTGCTGTTCCACCAGTCTATCCTCGGTTCTGGAAACCACTCGTCGGATGCACACACAAGCTTGATTCCATTGCCCTCGTAGCCAGCTATCTTCACCGCAGGCTGATGGCCCACACCTAATATTTCAAGTGAGATTTTGTTCGCTTAAGAACAACAGTCGACACCTTTCCCAGCGCAGGTACACAATCCTTTATCTGAAACTCTCGGGACCAGCTGGTTTTCAGAACTTTTCAAAATTCGGAATAGGTCAACGGTGAAATTTTTAAACCATCTTAACGAACAGCAGACTTACCATGAGTACTACGGGCCCTGTGATAGAATTGAGGCCTGCCAATGCTAGGCCATGCCTCCACACCCCCCCCCCCACATCGCATCTGAATGACACACATCGAGTGGGCATACTGTTGGGTTAACTGCTTGCACGCCAAACGACCTTGTTAATGGGATTAAAAACTTCACACACAAAATAAACCTTTTCGGAGCTTTTCGTGATTTTGAATAAAGGGGTTGTCTACCTGTACTTCTGTCGAATTTGGATACCTCCAATTGCCCTTGAACCAAGTGACTCGCTAGGCCGTTTCCAAGAGGGCTGTTAAGAGCCAGCCATCGTCGCTGTGTGCCTGGTGTCAATTGTAGACTAGGCCAGGCAAGGATGGCACATTTATTTTGCCCCACTGGATATTAGGATTTTTACAACAGTAAATCAGTTGTGGAATGGAATTAAGCTGCATTCCACTGGATGTTTGCAATAACATGGGCAACATGGTGGCTCAGTGGTTAGCCCTGCTGCCTCACAGCATCAGGGACCCGGGTTAGATTCCAGCCTGTGGGTTTTCTCCCGCAGTCCAAAGAAATGCAGGTTAGGGTGGATTAGCCATGCTACATTGCCCCATAGTGTTCAGGGGTAGAGGAATGGGTCTGGGTGGATACTCTTCAGGGGTTCGGTGTGGACTTGTTGGGCCAAATGGCCTCTTCCCACACCTGGCGACATGGTGGCTCAGTGGTAAGCACTGCTGCCTCACAGTTCCAGGGACCAGGGTTCGATCCCAGCCTCGGGTGACTATCTGCGTTGAATTTGCACATTTTCCCTGCATGGATTTCCTCCGGGTGCTCCGGTTTCCTCTCGCAGTCCAAAGATGTGCAGGTTAGGGTGGATGGCCTGTGCTAACTTGCCCCACAGTGTCCGGGTATGTGCAGGCTCGATGGGTTAGCCATGGGAAATGCAGGGTTACAGGGATGGGGAGGGATACTGTTCGGAGGGGTCAGAGTGGACTGGATGGGCCAAATGGCCTCCTTCCACACTGCTGGGATTCCAATCGTTACCATGGTCACCAAGATTAGCCTCATATTCCAATTTATTGATGGGAATTTAAATTCCTCCAGAAGCCATGGTGAGATTTGAACCCAGGTCCCCAAAAGGTTGGCCTGGGTTACTAATCCCTTGGCTTTCCCACCGTTTTCAAATCTTATTCTTCTCAAACCTTCTCCCCCCATTCTCAGATCAATGTCAGCTCAACATCTGGCACATTTCTAAAATTAACAAGAAGTTTGAATTCGACTCTTGAAGATTTTAAATCAGGCCCACAACCTCGTTTTGCGGGGTGAAGCAAGTTCAAAATTCCTATTTTTTTTTTAAAACTTGTGTGAAAACTCAATTAGAGTTCACGGCGTTATGAAAACAAAGTCTCACCCGGCAAAATCAGGGTGAATGGGGGCCTAACCACACTTCCCTGCGAAGTCATTATCTGCATCATTTATGATACATTACATTATTTGGAAATGGAGACCTCACAGAACTGACAACCACCAAGGCCTGGATTTTTCATTTTCAAAACCTCTAAGTGCCCCTTATATTCCCCCATGCCACCTCTGAAGGGCAGAGTCCAGGGACTGTTAAATAAAACTGAAGGGTCTTGGGAATTCTCAAATAAAAACAAAGCAAAATAAAAACCCTCCTAAAACAATTGAATTCTGTCGCCAGCTCTTGCTTCCAGCGGAATGAAGCTTAATTTCATTCCACGGCTGTGTAGACCTCTTCCAGAGTCAAATGCACTTGTGGGTTCTCAACCACATATTCGTGATGGGATGTCAATGCACAGCTGTGTCAACAAAGGCTCCAGAGCTGAACACATCGTGCCCTCTGACACCCATTCAGTGGACGTCTCGCATGTGTCAGTTGATTTAGTGGTCACTCTCCCTTTCGAAAGCGGAGCCCAGCTGAGAACATGTTTAACGTTTCTCATTCTGACGGTCTGAGTTGGCAAAGCCATTCCGACTTCCCAGTCAAAACCTACAGCGTGGAGCCAAGGACGGAAGTGCCAAGTATGAGCTGGTTACCCGCACCATTGTTCCCTAAGCAACACAGAGTTCTTGACTGGGGGCAGGATAACAGAACCGGCATGGTGATGCTGCACTCTCCCCACTCCCCCCCCCACCATCACCTCACCCCACCCCCCCCCAAAGAAACGACACAGATAGAGAAATGGAAAGGCCCAGCCTCATTTTCACAGACACAAACCGTCACTCACTTCCAACTTTCAATTCGACAGGTCCCTCCGCGTCCAGAGCTTTGGAGACGACAAAACATCTGAACGTGCCGTTGTCTTTCACAGTCACATTCCTCAACAGGAGGGAGACGTTGCCTTTACCAAACTCATCGTGGAACAGTTCCGTCCTCCCGAAATATTCTTTCATTTGTTCATCGGGCTCGTCCTTTCCTTTCCGGTACATATGTACGATCCTCTGCCAGCCTTTTCGGAACCACCGCACTTCCATTTCCTCAGGGGCTGCCGCTGGGATCAGCTGACATTCCAGAACCACGTCTTGGCCAACGGTGACAACGGTTGGCTTTTCTGAAGTGGTAACGATAAACGTCCCTGGAAACAATCAAGGACATTTATACTTCCTTTTCTCTCCCCCCGCAGAAGGATGTTATCAAACCGGAAAGAAGGCTGGAAGGTTTGAGTCATAAGGAAACGCTGGGGCTATTTTCCCTGGAATGTCGGAGGGGTGACCTTATAGAGGTTTAGAAAATCACGAGGGGCATGGATAGGGTGAACAGCCAAGGTCTTTTTCCCCAGGGTAGTGGAGTCCAGAACTAGAGGGCGTGGTTTAAGGTGAGAGGAGAAAGAATTTTAAAAAAAAAAGAGAGACTCAAGGGGCAACTTTTCCACACAGAGGGTGGAGTATATGGAACAAGCTGACACAAAAGCCGGTAGGAGCTGGTGCAGTTACAACATTTAAAAGACATTTGGACAGGTACATGGATAGGAAGGGTTTAGGGGGATATGGGCCAAATGCAGGCAAGTGGGACTGGTTCAGTTTCGGAAACCGGGTCAGCACGAGTGGGGCCGAAAGGTCTGTTTCCAAGCTGTATGACTCTAAAATGTCAAAAACAGAGGGAGGTCCAGTGCTGGCTATCATTCAGTTGGTGCCATTCCTGGGTTTGGGAGTCAGAAGGTTGGGAGACAGACAGCCAGTGGAAAGGGCGGCACAGTGGCTCAGTGGTTAGCACTGCTGCCTCACAGCACCAGGGACCCGGGTTCGATCCCAGCCTCAGGCGGCTGTCTGTGTGGAGCTTGCACGTGCTCCCCGTGTCTGCGTGGGTTTCCTCCGGGTGCTCTGGTTTCCTCCCACAGTCCAAGGCTGTGCAGGTTAGGATGGATTGTCCATGCTAAATTGCCCCATAGTGTCCAGGGATGTGTTGGGCCAGGGGCATTAGTCAGGGGTAAATATGTAATAGGATTGGTGAAGGAGTCTGGGTGCGTTTGTCTTCAGATGGTGGGCGTGGACTTGTTGGGTCGAAGGGCCTGTTTCCACACTGTCGGGATTCTATGATTCAGAGAAGGTGCTTCGACCTGTTCGGCACTTGGGTGGACGTTAAGAGATGGCAAGGCATTGGGTACAGACTGGTGCCCTCCTGGTCTCATTGATCCTCATGACCTGCCAAAGCCTACTCAAGGGGACCCAATCCCACCAGGAAACCCAGCAGCGGGCAGGGGCACTCGCCAGGCCGGCATCACAATAAGCAAAACACCGGCACGTGTGCTCCTGGGTTTCCCAGGTGGTGGGGGAAGGGAGTCCTTTTCATCTGAAATCCACATGATTGGCATCGGGAGAAGTGGTTTAACTCATTCGCGGGATGTGGGCCAGCCTTTACTGCCATGGGTCTGGAGTCACGTGTAGGCCAGACCTGGTAAGAGCAGCAGACTGCGTTGCCTGAACAGGTCATTGGGGGAACCAGATAGGACGTTAACCCTCCCCCATCCCGCCATTCAACAACGGTCATTGTTAGACGCTTAAATCCAGATTTATTGTCGAATTCAAACCCCCACCTGCTGTGGAAGGATTCGAACCCAGAAATAGTGGCTACTGACATCCATTCTTTGCTCTTGCTGCCAACAATCGCCAACCCCTCTCTCCCAACTCCCATGATGCCACCTCCCAGCTTCGCTCAGGGAATCACCTTCGTCCACCAGAGGCTGAGGCAGAGGGTGGCCGCAGTGCCGGTAACGGCCATCTCCCCTCCTATCTTCCTCAGCAGTGGCGTCACTGAGCACAGAACAGCCAAGAGGTAGCCCAGCCCGTCAAGTGCCCGAGTGACACAAAACGCTCGGGCCTTCCCGAAAGGGCAAGTGCAGGAGCGGAAAAGGGTCAAGAAGGACTTTAAGGGTCTAGCCAATTGATAAAATAACCAGAGGTGAACAAAGTGAACAATAAAAAGAACACAAACGATTGAGTGGTGAGATGTGGTGACTGCTCCCTCAACCGTAAGTGGGAGCAGCAGCTGCATTAGCTCGCAATGAGATAAGTATTTGGAATTGCAAGGCCACAGGAAAATAGCAAGAGGCTGGGGTTAGGGATACAGCAATTGGGTAACTGATTTGACAGGACAGACCCTGCACACAGTCCCAATGTCTACGCTCTGCCAGACAATGATGCTGCAGTTACATATTTTGCGACTTACCTTCGACTGACGATTGCAGGATGAGAAGAATAGGAATTAAAGATCTCCACGACATCTTTCACAGGACAGACTTCAAAGCTGGTTGTGAAGTTGACAGTAGCTTTTTCATTCAAACCTGTGATGAATATTTCAGATTTGAGTCACCACTACATTGTAATATGAAGTAAAGCTGTTGTGGTGGGAGTCCCTAGCTCTTGGGTTCTACCTCCGGCCTCACGGCCCCCGACGCGTCCCCAAAACCACAGCAATATGAATTCTAAAACACAAGCAATCATTTCAGATGAATTTACCAAAAAGCAAATTAAAAGATCTCAATCACTTTGCGATCTTTCACCGGGGCAAATGAGAAGTAAAAACTCACACAATAACACGACTTGGCATTGCAAGAGCTTTGGGTGACATGATGCAGATGCACCGCACTGTCACACAGAGGGTCAGTCCCGAGGGAGGGCCGCACTGTCACACAGAGGGTCAGTCCCGAGGGAGGGCCGCACTGTCACACAGAGGGTCAGTCCCGAGGGAGGGCCGCACTGTCACACAGAGGGTCAGTCCCGAGGGAGGGCCGCACTGTCACACAGAGGGTCAGTCCCGAGGGAGGGCCGCACTGTCACACAGAGGGTCAGTCCCGAGGGAGGGCCGCACTGTCACACAGAGGGTCAGTCCCGAGGGAGGGCCGCACTGTCACACAGAGGGTCAGTCCCGAGGGAGGGCCGCACTGTCACACAGAGGGTCAGTCCCGAGGGAGGGCCGCACTGTCACACAGAGGGTCAGTCCCGAGGGAGGGCCGCACTGTCACACAGAGGGTCAGTCCCGAGGGAGGGCCGCACTGTCACACAGAGGGTCAGTCCCGAGGGAGGGCCGCACTGTCACACAGAGGGTCAGTCCCGAGGGAGGGCCGCACTGTCACACAGAGGGTCAGTCCCGAGGGAGGGCCGCACTGTCACACAGAGGGTCAGTCCCGAGGGAGGGCCGCACTGTCACACAGAGGGTCAGTCCCGAGGGAGGGCCGCACTGTCACACAGAGGGTCAGTCCCGAGGGAGGGCCGCACTGTCACACAGAGGGTCAGTCCCGAGGGAGGGCCGCACTGTCACAGGGAGGCGAGGGTCGGGGGGGGGGGGGAGAGGAGGGTCGGTGTGGACTTGTTGGGCCGAAGGGCCTGTTTCCATACTGCAGAGATTCTAATCCAATCCCAGGCCACTGAAGGCATGGTGAAGGGGATGGAGGGCGTGGAGAGGCCAGAAATGAGAGCATAGAGGTAAAAAAAACAATGACTGCAGATGCTGGAAACCAGATTCTGGATCAGTGGTGCTGGAAGAGCACAGCAATTCAGGCAGCATCCGAGGGACAGTAAAATCGACGTTTTGGGCATAGCCAAGGCTTACTGACTTACCAGCAGAGACTGAGAGGAGGCAAGGACGTGAAGATGGGGTTTCAGTGTTTTTCTGGAAACCAGATTCGGGATCAGTGGTGCTGGAAGAGCACAGCAGTTCAGGCAGCATCCGAGGGACAGTAAAATCAACGTTTTGGGCAAAGCCAAGGCTTACTGACTTACCAGCAGAGACTGAAAGGAGGCAAGGACGTGAAGATGGGGTTTCAGTGTTTTTCTAAATGGGAGCTCTGTTCAAACATGAGCCGGTACAACTGGCCCAGCAGGGGAGGCGAGGGGCCGAATGGACTCGGGGCCAGGAACGATTTCAAGTTTCCAGAAGGTAGAGTAGAAGAAAACAGAGGGCAGTGCATGGGAGTGGAGGGAGCAGAGACAGGAAGGAGAGGAGAGCTTCCGCAGCCGAAAACGAAAGTAAATCTCAAACTCTTCAAAACAAGGGCGACGGTCAAATCCCCCGGACGTTATAAAATATAACATAACACACACCACTCAAACACACATACCTTTTTGGGGGGAAAAAAAATATTAATGATTATAACCAACTTCTCCCAACAAACAAATCCGGGCTTTTGAGTTGGAGAGTTGGTCGGGCAGACCATAAAGTTCCGGAAGAGTTGAAAATACTTGTCTCTGGAGTTTTACAAGGTAATCCCCCACCCCAGGCTGTAACATTGACGATTTCTGCTTCAGAAGCAGCGAACCCAGTGAAGGGAGCGCATCCCGGACTGACTGTGGTGTCATTCCCAGTTAGTGCTGGGCGCAGCAGCACCGCCCTGTCACTTTCAGCAGGGAATGTCTGCCAAGGTGAAACTTACCCGAGCATTTCATATTCCTTCAGCTCCCCCCTCCCGGAGAACAGTGCCGAAACCCGTTTTCCTATCGTGTGCTAGACAGGAAAATGGCCTTATCCCTCAGTTGGGCTGCAATAATTTCACATGATCAAGAGAGGGAGCACAGAATTATAACAATCCTCCCAGTAACTCTTGCGTGTCCGGGTGGGTGGGTGAGACTTTGAAACGAGGCGTGTTCCTTTCCTGTAAGTTTATCTATATATATATATATATATGTTTCGAACAGATACATGATTCATAAATGATCAGAGAGCGAGTACGAGGACAGAACAGTTCAACACAGAAAATAAAATCGAATTTTCATTTTTTTTTAACCTTCTGCATGGCAGCTTCAGTCCCTCTGCAACAAAAAATGTATTTTGTAACCGTGAAAGATTTAACTTTTTTTTTGATTAGGTGCTGCCAGATTATCTGGAAACATCAACAGACCCTGGTTATAAACTATTTTCTTTTCCTGCTCCTCGGATGCTGCCTGACCTGCTGTGCTTTTCCGGCACCACACTTTCATCTCCAGCATCTGCAGTACCCACTTCCTAACCGACCTATGTTACTACAGGTGAGTCTTCTACCCAGGTCTCCTGGCACAGATTTGGAGATGCCGGTCTTGGACTGGGGTGTACCGAGTTAAAAAAAATCCCACAACACCAGGTTATAGTCCAACAGGTTTATTTGGAAGCACACTAGCTTTCAGAGCGCTGACCCTCCTGACACGGAGGTAGAGACACTACCGCTGTGCCATAAGAACTTGCAGATTATCATTGTACTTCAGCAGGTAGACCCCAGACGGTGGTCTTTCCCCACTGCCCCTTGGCAGCAGCTGCCCCAAGTTTTAGCGCGTCCCTCAGCGCGTAGTCCTGGACCTTGGGACAGGCCAGGAGAAAGTGAGGGCTGGAGATCAGAGTCGAAAAGTGAGGCGCTGGAAACGCACAGCCGGTCAGACAGCATCCGAGGGGCAGGAGAGTCGACATTGCAGATAAGAGCACTTCATCAGGAATGGGGGCAGGGCCCAAGGAGCCTGAGGCTAGGGGGAAGGTAGTTGGAAATGTGATAGGTAGATGAAAGTGGGATTGGGGTGAGAATGAGCCAGTCTACAACACTTATAGGCTCATAGAGATGCACAGCACAGAAACAGATCCTTCAATCCAACTCATGCATGCTGACCAGATATCCTAAATTAATCTAGCCCCACTTGCCAGCTCTGGGCCGATATCCTGACAAATCCTTCCTATTCATATAGCCATCCAGATGCCTTCTAAATGCTGTAATTGTACCAGCCTCCACCACTTCCTCTGGCAGCTCATTCCATACACGTACCACCCTCTGTGTGAAAAAGTTGCCCCTTAGGTCCCTTTTAAATCTTTCCCCTCTCACCCTAAACCTATGCCCTCTAGTTCTGGACTCCCCCAACCCAGGGAAAAGACTTTGTCTATTTACCCTATCCATGCCCCTCATGATTTTATAAACCTCTATAAGGTCACCCCTCAGCCTCCGACACTCCAGGTAAAACAGCCCCAGCCTGTTCAGCCTCTCCCTGTAGCTCAAACCCTCCAATCCTGGCAACATCCTTTTCTGAGCCCTTTCAAGTTTCACAACATCTTTCGGTCAGGGTCAACTCCTTGCCCTGGAAGACCGACAGGTTTCGGACAGACCAAAGAGTGTCGTTCACCGAGGTGACGGTCCTCCAGGCGCACAGTCGACGTTTGTCTCGGTGTGTGTCCCGGGGAACAGCCCGGAGAGCATGGAGCTGCTCGGGACAAACCTCGACATAAACCACTGCATCTCCTTCCAGACTCCCTTTACAAAGGCACACTCCAGAGGGAGATGTCTGACAGTCTCTACACCAGTACAGCCACTTCAAGGGCAGTATGAGGTGGGTACAGACTGGCTGGCCATACATAAAGGATCTGATGGATAAGCTGACTGGAATTTAGTTCAGTGACAGTGTTCAAATTCCAACAGGGCTGCATGACACGTATAATTCAGTTAAAGCACGTGCAAACTGTTTATATTCTATGAGGATTGATATACAGCTATGGAGAGAGAGGGACAGTGGAATTGATGCAGGAGTCTGCAGACAGGGTGGACACTTAAGTTGATCTGAGTTTATTAAAGGGCTATGTCGTGAGAGGGACATTGGAATGAAGACAGAGATCTGGCGGGAGAGTAGGCCATGGAGTTAGTTTGATCTAATTCAGGGCTACGAGAGGGGCAGTGAAGTTGGTTTTGGATTGATATGGCTGAATGGTGTCCAGATGGAATAATAAAGGGCTGTGGAGAGAGAGGGAGTGAATTTGGTTTCAGATTGATATGGGCAGATGGTGTCCACAGGGATTAGTAAAGGACTGTAGAGAGAGAGGCGGTGAAGTTGGTTTTGAGATCGGTACTGGGTTATATGGAGAGCGCGGCAAATGGGTTAGAGTCAGAGAAACCTACAGCACAGGAAATGGACCTTTGGCCCACCACATTGTAGCCAGTCAAAACCAATCACCTGACATTTCTAACTGCATTCTCTCACTTGGTCTTGTATGTTTTGACAATGCAAGTGCGTGTCTGAACACTTCTTCAACGTTATGAGGGTGTCTGCCTCTACCACCCTTAGAGGCAGATTCCCACCAGCCTCTGGGTGAAAATACCTTTCCTCACACCTCCTCCAATCCTCCTGCCCCTTCCCAAAATGCCCCTGGTTGGTGATCCCTCTATCAAGGGGATACATTTCCTGTCAACCCTAATCCACGACTCTCACCAATGTTATGTTCTATGTCCCCTCTCAATCTCCTCTGCTCTCAGTCTGTGAAATCTCCCTTCATAGCTGAAAGATACAGCCCAGGCAACATCCTGGTCAATCTCCTCTGCACCAGTACAATCATGTCCCTCCTGTAATGTGGACCCCAGAACTGCACAAAATGTTCTAGCTGTGGCCTAACCAACCTTTTAAACTAGTTTGAGCATATCCTCCCTGATCTGAAACACTGTATCTCAGCTAATAACTGCTGTAATGTCATAAAGCTTCCTAATTACATTATCCACCTGTCCTGATGCTGTGAGGGAGTGGTGTATCTCTGACGTTCAGTGTTTTCCAGGGTCTTCCCATTCATCATGTATTCCCTTGTCTTGTTTATTCCATCAAAGTGCATCACCTCATCCAGATTGAATTCCAATTGCCTGCCTTTATCCTCCTGTAACCTGAGGCTGTCCTTTATCACCCCACCAATGTTTGTATCATCTGCAAACTTACTGATCAAGCAAGTTAGTTTTGAGATTGGTGCAGGGTTATGGAGGGAGAGGGTCAGTGAGACTGGTTTGGGACTGATACCAGGTTATGGAGAGAGAAGGACGATGAGATGAATTTGAGATTCACACTGGGTTATAGAAAAACATGATGTGAAGGTGCCGGTGTTGGACTGAGGTGGACAAAGTTAAAAATCACGCAAGATTTGGTGCTAAATCTTAAACAGTTGATTGTTCACAGCAAACTGCCCGGCCTTCAGGATAACATTGACCACAACACTATACAACCCTGTCACGGCAACCACTGCAAGACGTGTCAGAATGTTGACATGGATACCACCATTACACGTGGGGACACCACCCACCATGTACACAGCAGGTACTCACATGACTCAACCAACGTTGTCTATCTCATACGCTGCAGGCAAGGATGCCCTGAGATATGGAACATTGATGAGACCAAGCAGATGCTACAACATCGGATGAATGGACACCGCACAACTATCGCCTCCCAGATGGGGAACACTTCAGCTCTTCGGGACATTCAGCCTCAGATCTTCGGGTGACCATCCTCCAAGGCGGAGTTTGGGACAAGCAACAACTCAGAGTGGCCGAGCAGAGGCTGATAACCAAGTTTGGTATCCATGGGGATGGCCTCAACTGGGACCTTGGGTTCATGTCACACTATAGGTGACCCCACTACACTACACACTCTCCCTCACACACAAGCACTCATACACATACACTCTTATATGCTCACACAGTCACTCAGACCCTCTCTCAGACACACACACATACAACCTCCACACTCACACCCACTTGCACGCTCTACCAAGCATGCACACATACAAACACACACTCTCTCATGGTGCATTCACACTCACATGCACACACTCACTCTCTCTCCCTCACACACACACACACACACACACAGATATCTAAGTCTATGGGGTGAATTTGCATTTGCAGAATTGTATTTGCGGATACATTCTATTTTCGCTCAAAAAGCACACAACCTGCAGGCAGTCAATCGATGTGACATTTTATAAACCCCCACTTTGGAACGAGAACCAGTCTGATTCAAGGTTGGGATACAGACAGACTCTAACCTCACACCTTTAATACATTGTCTGAGCTGAAATGTCACTTTTTACAAAATAAAACCTTAAGTTATCTCAAGAATGTAACTTAAAAAAAGTTCTGGGATTTACATATTAATAAACCGAAACCTACAACCCATTATAAAAGATGAAAGACTTAACGACAATCTAGGTATGTTCAATATATCATTTCATTTACCTGACATTGTGATCTTTTGCTGTAAATTCTATCTTATGATGCTGCCCCACTCATTACCTGATGAAGGAGCAGCGCTCCAAAAGCTAGTGCTTCCAAAAAAAACTTGTTGGACTATAACCTGGTATTGTATGATTTAGATTAGATTCCCTACAGTGTGGAAACAGACCATTCGGCCCAACCAGTCCACACCGAATCTCCAAAGAGTAGTCCACCCAGACCCACTACCCTCTGACTAATGCACCTATCGCTATGGGCAATATACCTGGCCTACACATCTTTGGACTGTGGGAGGAAACCGGAGCAAACCCACGCAGACGTGGAGAGAACGTGCAAACTCCACTCGAGACAGTCACCCAAGGCTAGAATCGAACTTGGGACCCTGGTACTGTGAGGCAGCAGTGCTAACCACTGAGCCACCTGGCTGCCCATATTTTTAATATGGAAAAATATGAGTGCAGTGGGATTGGACTAAATTTGATTCAGGCCGTACAGAAGAGAGTCTGGCTGCGCAGTTATTTTAGGACTGACACAGGGTAATGTAACAAAAGACGGACAGTGGGAGTAGTTTGGGAGTGACGTGCTGAGGGAGAGAAGGCACAGGGGGTTAGCTTTTGGATTGATATAGAATTATGGAGTAAAGGAGGCTGTGGGTTTAGATTTGAGATTGATAAAGGATTCTGGAGAGAGAGAGAGGGAGGGCTGTGGAGTTAGACTTCCGATTGATACAGGAGTCTGGAGAGAGTGGTCAGTGGGCTCAGATTGGGTCTAACACAGGGCTATGGGGAGAGGGGCAGTGGTGTTAGTTTCGGATTGATAAAAGGCTATGGAGAGAAAGAGACAGTTGAATAAATATAATGAGAGGGGAGAGACAGCAGGCAGAGGGGTGAGTTCAGTATTACTAAAAGGCGGCACGGTGGCACAGTGGTTAGCACTGCTGCCTCACAGCGCCAGAGACCTGAGTTAAATTCCCACCTCAGGCGACTGACTGTGTGGAGTTTGCATGTTCTCCCTGTGTCTGCGTGGGCTTCCTCTTGGTGCTCCGGTTTCCTCCCACAGTCCAAAGATGTGCAGGTTAGGTGAATTGGCCATGCTAAATTGCCCGTAGTGTTAGGTAAGGGGTACATGTAGGGGTATGGGTGGGTTGCGCTTCGGCGGGGCGGTGTGGACTTGTTGGGCCGAAGGGCCTGTTTCCACACTGTAAGTAATCTAATCTAATCTAATCCTTTAAGGGGGTGGGCAGTGGGGTTAATTTGAGATTGTTGCAGGGTTATGGAGAAAAGGACAGTGGGGTTAGATTTGGGATTGGTAGAGGATTATCGAGAGAGAAAGTGTGGCTAGTGGAGCTAGTTTGGGTCTAACATAGGACTGCGTGGAGAGAGACAAAGTTGAAAATCACACAACATCAGGTCACTGTCCAACAGGTTTATTTGAAAGTCCCAGCTCTTTTGGACTCTGACCTGGTCTGCTTCGGTTGGTCTCTGTCTTTCTTTTCTGAAGGAGGACAGTTTTTTTTTCTCTCCCCTTGTTTAGGGAAGTCATTTGGTCTTTTGGTTTTCTCTTTTTTTGTTGTGTTTGTTTTTATTCGCTTTCGAGCTGTGCTTAGCTGCCACCATCACTGCTAAAAAAAAAATAGAAACAGGAGTGCCTCAGTGTAGGGGACTGACTCTGTGCTGGCTGGGCCACAGTCATAAGTCATAGAGAGGTACAGCACGGAAACAGACCCTTCGGTCCAACCTGTCCATGCCGACCAGATATCCCAACCCAATCTAGTCCCACCTGCCAGCACCCGGCCCATATCCCTCCAAACCCTTCCTATTCAAATAAGAGGCATTCCTATCCAAATGCCTCTTAAATGTTGTAATTGTACCAGCCTCCACCACTTCCTCTGGCAGCTCATTCCATACACGCACCACCCTCTGTGTGAAAAAGTTGCCTCTTTTACATCTTTCCTCTCTCACCCTAAACCTATGCCCTCTAGTTCTGGACTCCCCACCCTAGAGAAAAGGCTTTGCCCATTTACCTTATCCATGCCCCTCATAAGGTACAAAGTTAAAAATCACGCAACACCAGGTTATATTCCAACAGGTTTAATTGGAAGCATACTAGCTTTCGGAGCGACGCTCCCTCATAAGGTAAACCTCTATAAGTTCACCCCTCAGCCTCTGACGCTCCAGGGAAAACTGCCCCAGCCTGTTCAGCCTCTCCCTCTAGCTCAAACCCTCCAACCCTGGCAACATCCTTGTAAATCTTTTCTGAACCCTTTCAAGTTTCACAACATCTTTCCGATAGGAAGGAGGCCAGAATTGCATGCAATATTCCAACGGTGCCAGTTAAAAAAAATCACACAACACCAGATTATAGTCCAAGAGGTTTAATTGGAAGCTCGGTCAGTGTGTTACTTTCTATTTGTTTTGGAAGGATTCCTGAACTGGCTGGTTTGAAAAAAAAATACATAAACAGGAGTGTCAGGGGGTTTTGCTCACTCTAGGAGCTGGAAAGAAAAAAAAAGTCTAACCTGGCGCGGGGTGTGATTTTTAACTTTGTGCAACCCAGTCCAGCACCTCCACATCACGGAGAGACAGAGAGAGAGAGAGGGGGGGAAGGCAGTGCAGTTTGAGTTGTGTTGGGGATTGAGGGCAGGAGTTGTGCTCAGGCTGGGCGTGATGAGGAAGTGGAGCCTTTAATCCCTGCGCATTCGCAATGACACTTCCAGGAAGTTAGCAACGAGCTGACTTGTTTTGTTTTGACAGCGTCTGAGCTTTGCACGACGATTGGGACTTGACTTTGCAAAAAAAAACCCTTGCAGCCTTTTCTTCTTGTGTGTGTGTGTGTGTGGGAGGGGATGGCGACCAGGCGGCAGCTGCAGTGCCTAGCCGAGGAGCTGAAATGCTCCATTTGCCTGGAGCTGCTG
Source organism: Chiloscyllium plagiosum (assembly GCF_004010195.1). Classification (NCBI taxonomy): domain Eukaryota; kingdom Metazoa; phylum Chordata; class Chondrichthyes; order Orectolobiformes; family Hemiscylliidae; genus Chiloscyllium; species Chiloscyllium plagiosum. The sequence continues at coordinate 18,921,782 of NC_057746.1, read as the reverse complement.
GACGAGCCGGTGGTGCTGGAATGCGGGCACGATTTCTGCCGGTCCTGCATCACCCGGAGCTGGGCAGAGCAGCAGCAGCAGCAGCAGCAGCAGAGCGAGTGGGGCTGCCCGCAGTGCAGAGGCGTCTCGCCGCGGGGGAGTCTACGCAGCAGCCTGTCGCTGGCCAGCCTGTCCCGGAAGGTCAGGGAGCTGGAGCTGCTACCGGAGCCCGGGGAGGTGCACCCGGAGCCGGACTCGGACCCAGACCTTCCCCGATGCCCGGAGCATCGGCAGGAGGCACTGAAACTGCTGTGTGAAACCGACGGCCGACTCTGCTGCCTGCTGTGCCGGGACTCCGGGAAACACAGGCACCACCGCTTCCTGCTGCTGAGCGAGGCCGAGCCTGTTTACAAGGTGAAAGCAAACTTTGCAAATCACTGGAGTGGGGGGGGGGGGCATGGTTGGACTGGGGGTGGACAAAGTGAACAATCACACAACAACAGCAAGCGCCAGGTTGTAGGAGAAAGTGGGGACTGCAGGTCAGAGTTCCAGCACCCACACTCTTAGCTTTCCTGTAGTCCAATTTCTTTTTGTTTTCTTCTCTCTAGTGCTTATTTTTCCCCAGCACCCATGTCGTGTGTATGTGTCTGTGTCTGTGCAGTGTAGGACGCAGAAACAGCTGGTGTGTAAATCTGTACTTGTGTTTACCACAGGTTTATTTGGAAGCACTAGCTTTCAGAGCGCTGCCCCTTCATCAGGTGGACGTGGAACAGGATCATAAGACACAGAATTTATAGCAGATGACCACAGTGTCATGCATTTGAAATGATATATTGAACAAACCTGGATTGTTGTTAAGTCTTTCATCTATTAGAATGGGTTACATGTTTCGGTTCTTAGGTCCCAGAACTTCTTCTAAGTCATATTCTCGAGATAACAAGGTTTTATATTAAAAGAAGGTGACATCTCAGCTCAGACATCTCAGTTACCTGATGGAGGAGCAGCACTCTGAAAGCTAGTGTGCTTCCAAATAGACGTGCTGGACTATAACCTGGTGTTGTATGATTTTTAACTAGATGGAGGGAGAGAGAGAGAGAGAGAAAGAGAGCTGGAAATCTTAAACTGATCTACAAAAATGCTGAGAGAGGCTGAGCAAGTACCTGCAGCAGGATTTTGAGGAAAGTCCCTGCTGTAAATTCTTAAAGTTTTGGTGTTTTTATTTAAAAAAAAATCTTTATTCATTTAAAATAAACTATATTTACACACTGCTATGGAGCGGAGCAGGCCAGACCAGACCTCCTCAAAATATTTTAAGAAGGTTGAAAGGTGACCTGATAGAAGTTTATAAAATAATGAGGGGTATAGAGAGAGTTAGTGGTAATTGTTTTCTCTGTGGTATGGGGGATTTCAAGACTGGAGCCACATTTTTAGGCCCACTGCTTTTTATCATTGATATAAATGATTTGGGTGTGAACATATAGGAGGTATGGTTAGTATGTTTGCAGATGACACCCTCTCTGTTTCTCTCCATACGGTCCTGTATTAGACCCAAACTAACTCACTGGCCACTCTCAAAACCAACTCCACAGCCCCTCTCTCCATCTCTCTCCGTGATGTGGGGGTGCCGGTGTTGGGCTGGGATGGAAAAAGTTAAAAATCGCACAACACCATGTGGTGTAGTGGACAGCCAAGAAGGTTACCTCGGAGTACAACAGGATCTCGATCAGATGGGCCAAAGGGCCGAGGAGTGGCAAGATGGAGTTTAATTTCGATAAATGCGAGGTGTTGCGCCTTGGAAAAGGCAAATCAGGGCAGGACTTATACACTTAATGGTAAGGCCTTGGGGAGTGTTGCTGAACAAAGAGACCTTGGAGTGCAGGTTCGTAATTCCTTGAAAGTAGATTCATAGGTAGATAGGATAGTGAAGAAGGCATTTGGTATGCTTTCCTTTATTGGTCAGAGTACTGAGTACAGGAGTTGGGAGGCCATGTTGTGCCTGTACAGGACATTGGTTAGGCCACTTTGGAATGCTGCGTGCAATTCTGGCCTCCCTGCTATAGGAAGGATGTCAAACCTGAAAGGATTCAGAAAAGATTGACCAGGATGTTGCCAAGGTTGTGGAGGGTTTGAGCTATAGGGAGAGGCTGAGACTGTTTTCCCTGGAGCATCGGAGGCTGAGGGGTGACCTTATTGAGGTTTATAAAATCATGAGGATAGGGTAAATAGACAAGGTATTTACCTCGGACTGAGGGAGTCCAGAACTAGGGGACATAGGTTTAGGGTGAGAGGGGAAAGATTTAAAAGGGAATTGAGGGGCAACATTTTCACCCAGAGGGTGGTGCGTGTATGGAATGAGCTGCCAGCGGAAGTGGTGGAGGCTGGTACAATTACAACATTTAAAGGCATCTGGATGGGTATGTGAATAGGAAGAGGTTAGAGAGATATGGGCCAAGTGCTGGAAATGGGACTCGATTAATTTAGGATATCTGGGTCAGCATGGACGAGTTGGACCAGGAAGTGGTAGAAGTGGTACAATTACAACATTTGAAAGGCAGCTAGATGAGGACATGAATAGGAAGAGGTTAGAGAGATATGGGCCAAGTGCTGGAAACGGGACTAGATTAATTTAGGATATCTGGGTCAGCGTGGACGAGTTGGACCGAAGGGTGCTGTATATCTCTATGACTCTATGAGTTGAGGGATTGCCCAGGGATTCTGAGAAAGGATTGGGAGGTGCAGAGGTTTGGGTCTAAAATTGGTGAACTCAGTGCTGAGTCCTGAAGGTTGTTGAGGGTCCAAGGTGAAGGTTGCTCCCTGACGGACTGTCCCACTCTGAGATGTCAGCTGTGGCTCAGTTGGTCTGTCACTTGTCTCTGTGTCGCAAGTTCCAGGGTTTGTGTCTCACTTCAGACACTTTGCCTACAGCGTCCATCGACAGCAGCTAGTGAGCACAGAACTCGGTGCTGACTTTCAAATCAAATACTGTGGCCTCATTAACCATAAAAATCATGGTTACAGACTCTTCAGTCCAACTCGCCGACCAGGTCCAAAGATGTGCAGGTTAGGTGAGTTGGCCGTGCTAAATTGCCCATAGTGTTATGTGCATTAGTTAGGGGTAAATGTGGGGAATGGGTCCGGGTGGGTTACTCTTCAGAGGGTCGGCGTGGACTTGTTGGGCTGAAGGGCCTGTTTCCATACTGTAAGGAATCTAATCTCCTAACCTAATCTAGTCCCATTTGCCCAGCACCCGGACAATATCCCTCCAAACCCTTCCTATTCATATACCCATCCAGATGTCGTTTAAATGCTGTAATTGTACCAGCCTCCATCACATCCTCTGGCAGCTCATTCCATACAAACACCACCCTCTGCATCAAAAGGTTGTCTGTTAAATCTATTTTAAATGTTTCCCCTCTGCACCCTAAACCTATACCGTCTAGTTCTGGACTCCTCCACCCCGGGGAAAAGACCTTGTCTATTTATCCTATCCATGCCCCTCCCCTCCTGATGTAAAAGATTGTATCGTTCATTTTGAAGTGGAGCAGGGATTACCCTCGTGACTTGGACAATATTTATCTTCTAACTAATGGTAAAACAAACAGATTATTTGGTCGTTGTCACATTGCGACTTCTGGGAGTTTGCTATGTAAAAACTGACTGCTATCTTTCCCACTGCACACCAGAAAGTACATTTCTAGAAACACCTAACTGGCTGTACAGGGCTTTGGGAATGCTCTGACGCAGGAGAGGCGCAATATAAATGCAAGTCATTTCTTTTTCCTCAGTGTTCCATTTAAAGGTGTCTGTGATTTTGAATTAATGCTCTGGTTCCAGGGACGACTGAAGTTGTCACTGAACTCAGCTGCCAGAAAGCAACTTCGCGTGCTCAAAGCCAAACTGATGCAGAAACAGGAGATTTCCAAAGTTAAGGTATGTGTTCCCATGCTAATGTTCTAGATTTTTGGTTAGTTTGAATTCCCCTTGTCATGAAAGGTTGTGATATTTTACGATTACTACGTGGAGATTTGGGGTCTACGGTCAAAGAGCCATGTATGGCTTTGGGTTTGAATGACATTTCTCTTGCTCAAACACCTTTTGAGTTCAGTGAGTGATAGAAACATCGAAAGTAGGTGCAGGAATAGGCCATTCGGCCCTTCGAGCCTGCACTACCATTCAGTACGATCATGGTTGATCGTGTAATCTCAGTATCCCACTCCCACTTTCATTCCATGTCCCTGGATCTCTTTTGCTGCAAGGTCCACATCCAGATCCCTCTTGAATATATCTAACAAACTGGCCCCAATAGCTTCCTGTGGGAGAGAGTTCCACAAATTCCCAACTCTCTGAGTGAAGAAATTCTTCCTCATCTCAGCCCTGAATGTCCTACCACTTATTCTTAGACTGTGACTCCTAGTTCTGGACTTGCCTAACATCGGGAACGTTCTTCCCGCCTCCAGCCTGTCCAGTCCCATCAGGATTTTGTATGTTTCCATGAGATTCCCCCTCATTGTTCTACATTCCACTGAATACAAGCCCAGTCGATCCAGTCTTTCCTCATATGTCAGTCCTGCCATCCCGGGAATCAGGCTGGTGAAACTTCGCTGAAATTCCTCAATAGGAAGAATGTTCTTCCTCAGATTAGGAGACCAAATCTGCCCACAACACTCAAGGTGTGGCCTCACCAAGGCCCTGTCTAACTGCAGCAAGACATCCCTAATCCCACATCCTCTCGCTATGAAGGCCAGCATGCCATGAGCTTTCCTCACTGCCTGCTGCACCTTCACGCCAACCTTCAGTGACTGCTCCACCATGACACCCAGGTCTTGTTGCACCTCACCTATTCCTAAACCACTCAGATAATAACCTGCCTTGATGTTTTTGTGACCAAAGTGGATAACCTCACATTTGTCCATTTTATATTGCATTTTCCAAGTATTCGTCCACTTACACAACCTGTCCAAGTCACCCTGCAGCCTCTTAGCATCCTCCTCACAGCACACACTGCCACCCAGCTCAGTGCCGTCTGCAAATTTGGAGATATTGCTTTCAATTCCTTTGTCCAAATTGTTAGTGTATATTTGTTTATGTACCAACAATCAAGGCTTTTTAAAATCAATAATAAGAAAAAAAAAACCTGTTGTTGCCAAGCAACTGGGAGTCTTATGAGTGAGGGAGACCGAGGGACGCAGGTTCCGGTCAGTGAGTTTGTGCGGGTTGGGTCTGTCAGAAAAAGGTGTGGTGAGTATTTAGTCACGCCCAAAACCATCAGGGATTGCCCTGATAGGAAGGCCTGAGTGACATAGAGTCAATAAGAGAGAAAACTCCATGTTTAAATGACTATGGATGAGCAGTTTGCAGAATCCATATCAATAAATATGTGAGCTGTGTTCGCCATTTCTTGAATGGTCTCCGAAGGGATATTAATGAAAGAACTGCAGTGTAAAGAACTCAGAAACCAATTACAACCGAACAAAGAACTTTTGAAGTGGAAACAGGGCGACCGTTGACTGAAGATTGAGTATCTTTAAGCTTCTTGTTTAGGGAGAAATGGTTGAGTATTTACATCTGGTATTTCTAATAAGACCATTTCAACTGGGTCTTGTATAATTTGGTACAATGAATGTTCTGCTTTTCTTTTTTTGTGTGGAATAAACCTTTCTGCTCTTTTGTTAAAAGTACACTGGCAGCCTCTTGGGAATATGTTCAGTGACTACAATGGTAAACAAATAGCAATGATAGAACTTATGGTATATCAAGACGGGTCCCACTCTAGGATCTGACCTCTCCAAAGCTACCATTAGCTGGGGTCACAACACCGTTAGCTTTTTGTGTTGACGATATTCCACATCTCATTTGATAGGAACAGTCAAGCAGCCTGCACACCCACGTCACGTCGGAGTTTGCAAAAATGCATGAGTTTCTCGCCAGGAAAGAACAAAGTTTACTTGGAGAGCTCAGCAGACAAGAGGAGAGGATTCTAAGTGCAATGGAGAAAGCACTCGGTGCAATCCAACAAGAGCTAGACTGTGTTGAACGAGAGATATCAGACCTAGAGGCACGAATGAACCAAAAAGACACAGTCACATTTCTGGAGGCAAGTGGTTGTTTAATTTGACCTGAATTACACAGGCAGCTGGAAGGGGAGGTAGTTTACCATAAAGTACAAAGTCCCAAAATAAAAGCACCAAATGTTGGAAATACACAACAGCTCGGCCAGCAACTGTGCTGAGAGAGAGAGAGAGAGAGAGAGAGATAAGGGTACAGTTCGGTCATCAGATCTTCTTTCTCTTAGTCACTGCCTACTTCGCAAACGCCAATTGGAAATCGTGTTGCAAATCATTGCTTGCGTCCCAGTGAGAGCTCAGAGTTGGCTCGATCCGCAGGCAGAAGACGCAAATCCCACTTCGTCACAAAAATCCAGGGCTGACACTCCAGCGCATTACAGAAAGAGAGCTACCCTGCCACCTTCTGGGTGAAGCGTTGAATTAGTATTTCATTCACCCTCACTCTCACATAGAAGAGAAAGATCCATACTTGAAATCTGAATCAAGAATAAAAAATGATCTGGATAAAACTCAGCAGGGCAGCCAGTAGCTATGGTGTGAAATAAAATTAATGTTTCTGGTTATTGACTTCTGAACATAACCGGGAAGAAAGAAGGCACACAGACCATGTGGTTCACTAATGTCCTTCAGGGAGGGCAATCTGCCTTCCTTACCCAGTTTGGCCTACAAACCCGCAGCAAATGCAGTTGACTGTCAACTCTGGCCAGTTAGGGATGGGCAATGAATGTAGGCCTAGTCAGAGACACCCATGTTAGGGTGACATTGGTGGCTCAGTGATTAGCACTGCTGCCTCACAGCACCAGGATCCTGGATTCGATTCTAACCTCTGACAACTGTCTGCGAGCAGTCTGCATTGGGTGCTCCGGTTTCCTCTCACAGACCTAAGATGCGCAGGTTAGGGTGGATTGGCCATGCTAAATTGCCCCGTAGTGTGCAGGCCAGGTGGGATAGCCATGGGAAATGCAGGGTTACAGGGATGGGGGAGTGATGGGATGCTCTTCGGACTGGTTGGTGTGGACTCGATGGGCCTAATGGCCTACTTCCGTTCTGTGACAGAATAAAAACAAAAAAAGGAGTCAGAGGATCTGTTGAAAAGTCGTCGATGTTCAATGTTACCTATCCTTCTCTCAACATTTTTAATTTGTTCTTGATTCTGTTATCCCTGATGTCCTGATCTATATTTAATAGACAATAGGTGCAGGAGTAGGCCATTCTGCCCTTTGAGCCTGCACCACCATTCAATATGATCATGGCTGATCATCCTTAATCAGTATCCTGTTCCTGCCTTATCTCCATAACCCTTGATTCCACTATCCTTGAGAGCTCGATCCAACTCTTTCTTAAATGAATCCAGAGACTGGGCCTCCACTGCCTTCTGGGGCAGAACATTCCACACAGCCACCACTCTCTGGGTGAAGAGGTTTCTCCTCATCTCTGTCCTAAATGGCCTGACCCGTATTTATAAGCTGTGTCCTCTCGTTCGGCACTCACCCATCAGCGGAAACATGTTTCCTGCCTCCAGAGTGTCCAATCCTTTAATAATCTTATACGTCTCAATCAGATCCCCTCTCAGTCTTCCAGACTCAAATTCACCCATGAGCAGAAACATGTTTCCTGCCTCCAGGGTGTCCAATCCTTTAATAATCTTATATGTCTCAATCAGATCTCCTCGCAGTGTTCTAAACTCAAGGGTATACAAGCCCAGTCGCTCCAGTCTTTCAGCATAAGGTAGTCCTGCCATTCCAGGAATTGACCTCGTGAACCTATGCTGCACTCCCTCAATAGCCAGAATGTCTTTTCTCAAATTTGGAGACCAGAACTGCACACAGTACTCCAGGTGTGGTCTCACCAGGGCCCTGTACAGCTGCAGAAGAACCTCTTTGCTTCTATACTCAATCTTTCTTGTTATGAAGGCCAGCATGCTATTAGCTTTCTTCACTGCCTGCTGTACCTGCATGCTTACCTTCATTGACTGGTGTACAAGAACACCCAGATCTCTCTGTACAGCTCCTTTACCTAAATGGAGTCAAGTTAGGTAGTAATCTGCCTTCCTGTTCTTGCCACCAAAGTGAATAACCATACATTTATCCACATTAAACTGCATCTGCCATGCACCTGACCACTCACCTAATCTGTCCAGGTCACCCTGTAATCTCCTAACATCCTCCTCACATTTCACCCTGCCACCCAGCTTTGTATCATCAGCAAATTTGCTGATGTTATTATTAATGACATCTTCTATATCATTAATATATATTGTAAAAAGCTGCGGTCCCAGCACTGATCCCAGCGGTACTCCACTGGTCACCGCCTGCCATTCCGAAAGGGAGCTGTTTATCACTGCTCTTTGTTTCCTGTCAGCCAACCAACTTTCAATGATTGATTTCAGGGGTATTGGATTGAAACAATGTCCGAGAAAAGAAAGATTACCTGGCCATTCTCTCTCTATCTATCTCTCTCTCTCTCTCTCTCTCTCTCCCCCTCTCTCTCAAATACACATAAGGACGGACATATTTGCATTGGGAAACAATTCAGGGATAGTTTACAGTGCTGATGCCTGTGATAAGGGGTTGCCTGTTGAGGAAAGTTTGAGCAGGGATGAAGCTTTGAGTAGAACATTTTGGATCTTTTGAAAAGTGGGATAGGATTGGATTGAAACACTAGATTTGGATGGGACTTTGCGGCGTCGGTGCTGATTTTTCGGTAGGGGAGTTTGGAAATAAATGGCACAGTCAGAGTTTGCCCATTGAAGGTAGTGAGGGGAAATTTCTTCCCTTCAGGGTTCTGATCTTTGGAACTCTCTTTCACAGAGAGCAGTGGTGGCTCAGTCGTTGAATATATCAGAATCATTGAGTACTTACAGTGCAGTGGGTGGCCGTTCAGCCCGTCGTGTTGCTCCCATCTGTCTGAGCATTTTGACTTTGCGCCATTCTTCGCCCATACCCTCGCACATTATTTGGATCGAAACAATCACCTATTGCCCTCTGGGATACCGTATTAGCAGCTGCCTCCACCACACTTCCAGCAAGTGGCTCAGTGGTTAGCGCCGCTGCCTCACAATGCCAGGGACCCGGGTTTGATTCCAGCCTCTGGCGACTGTGCACGTTCCCTCCCCGTGTCTGCGTGGGTTTCCTCACACAGTCCAAAAATGTGCAGGTTCGGAGGAATGCTAAATTACCCCGTAGTGTCCAGGGGATGGAGTAGCCATGGTGATATGTGGGGTTAGTGGAGAGGGTGCAGGGCTGGGGTCGGATGGGATGCTCTTCAGAGAGTAGGTGTGGACTCGATGGGCTGAATGGCCTCTTTTCATACTGTAGGGATTCGATTAAGTGCACTTTAGACCCAAATCCCACAGGGCTGCTCTCTTATTAGCAGGCAATGACCCCGAGGGTCATCAAGGTCAAGGAGGGGGAAGACATTGAGAAGGTCAGTCCTTCAGACAGTGTGGAAATTGAACCTATGCTGCTAGTATCAACTGTAGCATTTGAGTGTGGGCAAGGTTTAGATGAAAGTGAGGTTTTTTTTTGTTGGATATGAAGAGATCGAGAGTGGGTAAGAGGCCAGCACTTGAAGAGATCGAGGGCGGGTTACATCAGTCACTCAAATGTTAGTACATAGCTACAGCTTGGAATTGAGAAGGTCAGTGGAATGCTAACCTTTAATACGAGAGGAATTGTGCATAAACGGAAGCATTTCATGCTTCACAAATACTGTGTGCCCCTTTTGGTCTGTTTATTTAGGGAAGGACGTAAATATATTGGTTCAGGTAAAGGTTTACGAGATTGATACTTGGAGTGAGTGGATTGTCTTCTGAGGATTAGTAGGAATTTAAAGAACGGGAGTAACTTATCGAGCCTTACAACATGAACGCAGACCCTTCGGTCCAACCACACCATAATCCCAAACTAAACTCATCCCACCTGCTTGCTCCTGCCCCATATCCTTCCAAACCTTTCCTATTATGTAATTGTCTTTTAAACATTGTAATCATACGCACATCCGCCACTTCCTTTGGCAGTTCATTTCACACATGTACCATGCTCTGTATAATACAAAGTTGTCCCTCATGTCTCTCTCAAATCTCTCTCCTCTTGCCTTAACAGTGTGCTCCGTAGTCTTGAAATTCCCTACTGTAGAAAAAAGACACCTGCCATTAATCCTATCTATGCCCCTCATGATTTTACAAACCTCTATAAGGTCAGCTCTCAACCTCCTATGCTCCAGTGAAAATATCCCAGCCTCTCCTTATAACTCAAACCCTCCATACCTGGCAATATCCTGGTAAATCTCTTCTGAATCCTCTCATGTTTAATAATATAATAGAATCCCTATGATGTGGAAGCAGGCCGTTTCCCCAATACTGACCCTCCGAACAGTATCCCACCTTGACCCATTCACTTGCCCTATTACTCTACATTTCCCCTGACTAATGCACCTAACACTATGGGTAATTTAGCATGGCCAATCCACCCCTAACCTGCACGTCTTTGGACTATGGGAGGAAACCGGAGCACCCAGAGGAAACCCATGCAGACTCGGGGAAAATGTGCAAACTCCACACAGTCGCCCGAGGGTGGAATTGAACCTGGGTGCCCTGGTGCAGTGAGGCAGCAGTGCTAACCACTGAGCCACTGTGCCAGCCAAATTCTTCCTTCCTATAGTAGGGTGACCAGAACTGGAGGTGGTGATCCAGCAGAGGCCTCACCAATGTCTTGTACAATCTCAACATGACATCCCAACTCCTGTACTCAAACCTGATTGAAGGGTGTACCATCCTGAACAGCATTAACAAATTGGAAGTGGGAAGGATGTTTCCTCTTGTGAGTCAATCCAGGACCACGGGCCACAGTTTAATAAACCCCGACTGCCCTTTCAGGAGTGAGTTAGGAGGAATTTTCTCTCTGAGAGGCTATAACCTTTGGAACTCTCTGCCTCAATCAGCAGGTCATCAAATATTTTTAAAGCTGATGGAGATAAATTTATTTTCTTGTGTCGAGGAATCAAGGGTGGATAGAAATGTGGAATTCAAACTGCAGAGATCAGCCATGATCTTATGGAGTGGTGGAGCAGGTTCGAGGGGCTGTGTGATCTATCATAGAATCCCTACAGTGTGGAAGCAGACCATCTGGCCTATCAAGTCCACATCTACCCGTCGATGAGCATACCACCCAGACCTAGCCCCTAACAATAACCTGTAACTTGACATTTCCCATGGCTAACCCACCAGGCCTGTGCATCCCTGAGTACTGTGGGAACAATTTAGCATGATCAATCCACCATAACCTGCACACTTTTGTGGCTGTGGGAGGAAACCCACTCAGACAGGGGGAGAAGGTGCAAACTCCACACAGACGGTCGCCCGAGGCTGGAATCGAACCCAGGTCCCTGGTGCCATGAGGCGGCAGTGCTAACCACTGAGCCACTGGGGTCCTGTCTTGTGTGGTTGCAAAACATTTTAAAACAATGCTGACTAGTCCCCAATTCTTTTATGAGTCGGAACGGTATTTCTCTATCTAGACCCCTCCATGATTTTTAAAACTTCTATTAAATCTCCTTCTCTCTAAAGAAAACAGTCCTGACTTCTCCCAATCCATCTTGCTGCCTGGAATGCCTCATCCCTGGAGCCATTCTTAGAGACCTCTCTTCCCAGTCCTCCAATGCAACTGCTTACTTCCGAAAGTCTGATGGCACAAACTGTGCACAATGCTCCATATCCAAGGTGGAGTTAGTTGGAGAGGCAATGGCCTAGTGGTATTGTCACTGGACTGTTAAGCCAGAGACCCAAGTAATGCTCTGGGGATCTAAGTTCAAATCCTGCCAGGGCAGTTGGTGGAACTTGAATTCAGTAAAAATCTGGACAACTTAGAGAAAGAGTCTAATGATGAGTGTGAGCCAATTGTTGGAAAAACTTAACTGGTTCATTCATGTCCTCTGTGTGACTCCTGACGACACAGCCGTGTGGTTGACCCTCAACTGTTCCATGGGCAATAAATGCTGGGCCAAGGCAGCAACACCCTCATCCTGTGAAAGAATTAAACAAACAGTTAGTGACAAAAAATTTGATCTACAAGGCAATCTGGAGTTACAGAGGGCAGCAGGGAAGCAAAATTTCAGATGTTCCGCAAAGTGCGGACACAAGTTCAAAGAAAATTGGATGGAAAAATCTGGGATCTTTCCGGTCCTTCAGCCACAGCAAATCAACTCAATCAAACCAATTGTGAAACTGCCACGCGTTATGTATTGAGTACAGGAGTTGGGAGGTCATGTTGTGGCTGTACAGGACATTGGATAGGCCACTTTTGGAATACTGCGTTCAATTCTGGTCTCCCCTGTTATAGGAGAGATTAGATTAGATTCCCTACAGTATGGAAACAGGCCCTTTGGCCCCACCAACCTTCCAAAGAGTAACCCACCCAGTCCCCTACCCTATGTTTACCCCTGACTAATGTACCTAACACTATGGGCAATTCACCCAACCTGCACATCTTTGGACTGTGGGAGGAAACCTGCACAGACACGGGGAAAAAATGTGCTAACTCCACGCAGACAGTCGCCCAAGGCGGGAATTGAACCTGGCGCTATGAGGCAGTAGTGCTAACCACTGAGCTACCTTGCCGCCCTAAGATGATGTTCAACTTGAAAGGATTTGCAAGGATAGACAATAAGTGCAGGAGCCTGCACCACCATTCAATATGATCATGGCTGATCATCCTTAATCAGTATCCTGTTCCTGCCTTATCTCCATAACCCTTGATTCCACTATCCTTGAGAGCTCTATCCAACTCTTTCTTAAATGAATCCAGAGACTGGGCCTCCACTGCCCTCTGGGGCAGAGCATTTCACACAGCCACCACTCTCTGGGTGAAGTAGTTTCTCCTCAACTCTGTCCTAAATGGTCTACCCCGTATTTTTAAACTGTGTCCTCTGGTTCGGGACTCACCCATCAGCGAAAACATGCTTCATGCCTCCAGAGTGTCCAATCCTTTAATAATCTTATAAGTCTCAATCAGATCCCCTCTCAGTCTTCTAAAATCAAGGGTATACAAGCCCAGTCACTCCAGTCTTTCAACGTAAGATAGTCCCGCCATTCCAGGAATTGACCTCGTGAACCTACGCTGCACTCCCTCAATAGCCAGAATGTCTTTCCTCAAATTTGGAGACCAAAACTGCGCACAATACTCCAGGTGTGGTCTCACCAGGGCCCTGTACAGCTGCAGAAGAACCTCTTTGCCTCTATACTCAATTGGAGGGTTTGAGCTTTAGGGAGAGGCTGAAGTTTCTCTGGAGTATCAGAGGCTCGGGGTGGGGGAGTGGTTTATAAAATCCTGAGGGACAGGGTTAGGGTGAATAGACAAGTTCTTTTTCCCCAGGGTAGGGGAGTCCAAAACTAGAGGGCATAGGTGTGTGTATGGAATGAGCTGCCAGAGGAAGTGGTGGAGGCTGGTACAATTACAGCATTTAAAAGGCATCTGGATGGGTACATGAATAGGAAGGGCTTAAGAGGGATATGGGTCGGGTGCCATGAACTATCCAGATAGTTCATGGGTGGGACTAGGTCAGATTGGGGATGTCGGCTCGACGTTGGATGAAAGGGTCTGTTTCCGTGCTGTGTGACTCTGAGTAAAAGCAGCAGCGAGCTGGTAAATTGTGTGGCTATGGAAGCAGTAACTACACACACAGCATTTAATGTTTGTTAGACCACAGACCTATTCAAATCAGTCATGATCTTCTGGAATAATGTCACAGACTGGAGGAGCTGAATTGCCTACTCCCGCTATGATTCTCCTGGTCTGACCCCATTTTCAGCACGCGGAGGTTTTACAACAGAGTGAATAGTGGGATTCCCTCACTGCCTCCCTAACCTGAACTTGCTGTTTTTGTATTGTTTAGGTGGAAGCATCTCAGAAGAACAGGTAAAACACCTTTTGAATTTATTTAAAGCGGCAAAGGTTGCATTGAGCATTTCTTTTTACTTAATGAACTTTCGATAGGAATCTCATCCTAATGTGAAAGTTTAATCTTTCAGCTTTGCACATGAAAAACATCCTACCCTGCTGTTTGTTGATGAGGCCCTATCTCTCGGCGTATTCAAAGGTCCTTTACAGTACACAGTTTGGAAAGAGATGATAGGCTGTATCAACCCAGGTAAAACAAAAAAAAACACTCATCACATTTGATTTGTATAATAAAAAGTGAAACACCCTTGATGAAAATGTATTAAACATCACACATGCAAAAAAAAAAGGTTTTGTTAAACAAAAGTTGTTAAATGTAGTAGTTGTTATTGCACGTTGATGGGGAAAATCCTTCCAGATTGAGGAGCAGATGTAAAGAGAGATATGGAGCATTATCAGTCTTTCCAAGAGATCAAAACCCACCACTTGGCTTTGATATGGTGTGGAATTATAAAACCGTCAAGCTATGAAATAGGTGTCAAACCTGAAATAACTCCACGAAGGCTGGCATCCTGTGACCAAGCCGCCCTTTATTTGGGCGTGCATAGTTCATGACACACTGACCCAGCTCACACCTCTCAGAGTGAATGAAACCTCTGACACTCCTATTCTTAGCTGTCAGCCAGGGCTCCCTGATTGGACCTTGATATACAGCCCTGGTCAGGGAACTCATATTATGGGAGGACCACCAGCCTGACATTGCTCCTGTCACTACAAAGACCTTCGAGGGTGGGAGGCATTGGGAGATTCCTCACATCCAGTGAGGATTTTAACATGCCAGATGTAGACAACATGAAACCGGGAGCGTTGCAGTTACATGGGTAAACTGGAGAAGTTAGGGCTATTAGAGTCAGAGAGATGTACCACACTGAAATAGACCCTTCAGTCCGACTACGCCATGTGGACCAGATATCCAAACCTAATGTAGTCCTATTTGCCAGCACTTGGCCCATATCCCTCCAAACCCTTCCTATTCATATACCCACCCAGATGCCTTTTAAATGCTGTAATTGTACCAGCCTCCTCCACTTCCTCTGGCAGCTCATTCCACACACGTACCACGTGTGAACGCCGTGAAAGGTCTGGACAGAGTATGTAGGACAAACCTTTTCCCGCTGTAGGATGGAGTGTGAACCAGGGCGCACAGAGTTAAAGTCCATTGCCCAGTGAAGCAGTGACAGTGTAAAGGAAGACCACCTGAGTTAGGAAGTGCTCAGGGAGTGGCTGACTCAACCGTGGCTTTCAAAAGCTGAAATGGCGTGGTTGGAAAGGGGGGGTGGGGAGCGGAATGACTAGGTTGCAGGGATCCAGCATAGACACAAGAGCCCCCTTACAGCCAAAAAATATTTTCAACCCACTGCATCAAAATGCTGTACCTCTCTGTTTAGCCACTTGGTGGCGCTGGCTTCCTCCCTGGAAGAGGAGGTGTTCCCAGGTTGGTTTTATGTTGCACTGGTAACAACTCCCTGCCAAACTTGCAAATATACAGCGCTGTCATGTATATTTGTGATCATAAAGAATTGCCGATGCTTTCACAATCCTTGGACTCTTTTAACAAGTATTTAACAATAACTGCTGGAGGAACCAAATGGCATATGCCTGCTTCTGATTCTTAGCTTTGGATCCTCTTTTTAATTTCACAAGGATATTTTATTTATAAAACAATATCTCTATATAGTGTGCGTTTATTTGTGTACACATACATAGACACATATTTATATAAACACAATATAGAGATTTTGTTTTATAAATGTGTGAACATATCTATACATTATATATATGTATATATATACACACACACACAGTTATGGATCAAGCAGATGTGAGTGGATATCCCAGGCGTGATGCAACTGGTCAAATCACTCGACTTTAAGCAAAACAGAGTTTATTTAAACACCACAGTTGACACACGAACAAAGGAAAGCAGAATTTAGAATAACTTAACTATTGGAACATTTTACGATTTCACTGCTCCTTGGATGCTGCCTGAACTGCTGTGCTCTTCCAGCACCACTAATCCAGATATTGGAAAATTTAGCTGACCAGATTCAGCAGCTTAACTGAGGAACTGTTCCAATACAGTAACATCCCATAAGCACACCCTGTTGGTCAAAAGATAAATTGAAGCACAGATTCTTACAAGCAGTGGGGGGGGAGGGGGGGGAACAACATCCAGAGAAAGATTTCAGAGGAATCTTTCACTGAAGCTTGCAACACTTCTGGACTCCAACATCTTGTGACTGCTACAGCAGATAAAAACTAGATGAAAACACCTGAACTGGGAGAACTGGCCACTCCCCTTCCATTGTTAAACTCGACTCTTCGGCACCTCTGCCTTTACAAACTCTCTTCAAAAAAAAAGGCCAAGCACAGCATAACCTTTTTAAAGTGGCAGCATTGTCACAATGCATAGCAGCAAACACAGTTTGGTTCTGTGCGCCAACGTGTCAAGGAAACAAACAACTATTAGAGTTGGACTCTATCGAAACAAACCAAAGGCATCTCTTACTTGAACCATATATAGTTGAGGCACGGGAAGGCCCAATAACTGAATGGACCCACATTTAAATTCGGCAGAAAAGTCCTCAGACGATGGTCTTTCCCCACTCTGCCTTGGTGGCAGCACCCCCAAGCAATAGTCATCCCTCAGCACGTAGTCCTGGACCTTGGAATGTGATGCTGGGTCAACGGTCAACTCCTTGTTAACTCTTGATCCGTGCTTAACTTATATTGAGTCCTGCCGAAAACGTAAAACTCTTCTTATCCTTAAATTCCATGCACTTTTCTATTTCTGTGACATTCCCCAGCTCATTCCTAATGAAGGGCTTATGCCCAAAACGTTGTCTCTCCTGCTTCTCAGATGCTGTCTGACCTGTTGTGCTTTTCCAGCACCACACTCTCGACTCTAATCTCCAGCATCTACAGTCCTCACTTTTGCTTATAAACACTCAGATCCCTTTCTAATGCAGCATTGTGCAGTCTCACTTCAGTAGCACGGTGGTTCAGTGGTTAGCACTGCTGCCTGACAGCACCAGGGACCCGGGTTCGATTCCAGCCTCGGGCAACTGTCTGTGTAACGTTTGCACGTTCTCCCCTTGTTTGCATGGGTTTCCACCCACAGTCCAAAGATGTGCAAGTTAGGATGAATTGGCTGTGCTAAACTACCCCATAGTGTTCAGGGATGGGCAGCTTAAGTGCATTAGTCAAAGGTAAATATAGGGTGGGATGTTCTTCAGAGGGTTGGTATGAACTTGTTGGGCTGAAGGGCCTGTTCCAACACTGTAGGGATTCTATGATAACACTGTTTTTGCATTCTTCTTGCCAAAATGGATAACTTCACACTGTCCCACATTATACTTCATCCACCAATGGTTTGCCCTGCCCACTCACTGCACTTATCCTTATCCCATTCAAGGCCCTTTGTATCCTCCACACAACACACTTTCCTATCTTTGTCTAGCGTACAGGGGGTCCTTCCCACCCGAGTCATATACAATGTATGGTTCATAAATGGTTGAGTCACCTGGAGCTGGGGAATGTCACAGAAATAGAAAGGTGCATTTTCGACAGGACTCAATATAAGTTAAGCACGGATCAAGAGTTAACAAGGAGCTGACCTTGACCCAGAGTCACATTCCAAGATCCAGGTCTACGTGCTGAGGGACAGGCTAAATTCCCGATGAAAGGCTTTTGCCCGAAACGTTGAATCTCCTGCTCCTCAGATGCTGCCTGACCTGCTGTGCTTTTCCAGCACCACACTCTTGACTATGGGTGTTTGTAACCAATAATGACGACGGGAAATGGAATGTGAGTCTTTCTAGCGAAGAGTTTAGAGTATGAAAATAGGGAAGTCTACTGCTGTGCTTTTCCAGCACTACACACTTGACTCTGGATGTTTGTAACCAATAATGATGATGGGAAATGGAATGTGAGTCTTTCTAGCAAAGAGTTTAGAGTATGAAAATAGGGAAGTCTACTGCTGAGAGTATAAGCACACTCTGGAGTATAGTCTGCAGTTCTGCCTCCTCAATGTTTGCACTGAAGGCAGACCAGAAAAGGTACAGTGAAGTGATTCCTAAGTTGATGGACTTGTCTCGAGAGGAAGTTGAAGACGCCGAAGGGAGTTGAGAGGTTGGTCTTATTGAAACATAGAGAATTCTGAGGGGACTTGACAGAGTAGAAGCTGAGAGGGTGTTTCCTGCCTCATCCACAACTAAGGGCACCGCTTAAAAATAGAATCGTAGAATTTTACAGTGTAGAAGGAGGCCACTTGGCCCGTCTTGTCTGTACTGGCTCTTGAAGGAGCTACCCAGCGAGTCCCATTCTCCAGCCCTGTCTCCGTAGCCCTGTAAATAGATCACTTTCCAATACATACCTAGCTCTCACTTGAAACCTCCTGGAAAACTGCCTCCAGAATTCTCCCGGGAGTGCTTTCCAAGTCTGAACAACTTTCTGAGTCGAGATGTTTCTCGTCCTCCTCACTCCTCGCGCTCCAGTCTTGAAATTGTGTCTCCCCCGCTCCCCCCAAATATTGCCAGAGCGATACTGAATATCCCTGTCAAAATTTTGATCACCTCTTAATTTTCTCTGCTCCAAAGGAGAATAAGCCCAAAGTTCTCTCATCTTTCCTTGTATCTTCAAATCCTTCATTCCTTCTCGTTCTTCAAAAAATTGCCTTTGAACTCTCTCCAGGCCTGTAACATCCTTCCTTACATAAGGTGCCCAGAACTGAACACAATTGTGTACACCAAATGTGGGCGGCACGGTGGCACAGTGGTTAGCACTGCTGCCTCACAGCGCCTGCCTCAGGCGACTGACTGTGTGGAGTTTGCACGTTCTCCCCATGTCTGCGTGGGTTTCCTCCGGGTGCTCCGGTTTCCTCCCACAGTCCAAAGATGTGCAGGTCAGGTGAATTGGCCATGCTAAATTGCCCGTAGTGTTAGGTAAGGGGTAAATGTAGGGGTATGGGTGGGTTGCGCTTCGGCGGGGCGGTGTGGACTTGTTGGGCCGAAGGGCCTGTTTCCACACTGTAAATAATCTAAAAAACAATGAGGTGTCTGCCATTCACTTTGGCAAACCACAAACCTGCTGGTCTGGCAGAGCAAAGAGTTGTCCTCAGCTGGAGGTTGTATGGGATATTAGGTTGGAATAGGAGGAAGGGAGGACTGCAGATCCTGGAGAGTCGCAGTCAAAAGGTGTGGGGGCGCGGGAAAAGCACAGGCCAGGCAGCATCCGAGGAGCAGGAGAGTCGAAGTTTCAGGCATTCCTGACGAACAGCTTATGCCTAAAGCATCAACCTCCTGCTCCTTGGATTCTGCCTGAATCTCCTGTGCTCTACCTGCACCATACGTTTCCACTGTTCTGGAGCAGTATGTGCAGTTCTGGTCGCTCTGTTATAGGAAGGATATTATTAAGCTCGAGAGGCTAGAGAAGAGATTTACCAGGATGTTGCCGGGTTTGGAGGGTTTGAGTTATAAGGAGAAGCTGGATAGGCTGGGACTTTTTTCACTGGAGTGGCAGAGGTTGAGAGGTGACCTTACAAAGGCTTGTAAGGTCATGAGGGATATGTATAAGGTGAATGGCAGGTTGGGTTGAGGATTTCAAGACATATTTTTAAGGTGAGAGAAGAGACATGGAGGGGCAATTTTTTTTTACACCGAGAGTGGTTGGTGTGTGGAATGAACTTCTGAGGAAGCGGTTGATGTGGGTGCAGTTACAATGTTTAAAAGACATTTGCATAAGTACATAAATAGGAAATGTGTGGAGGAATATGGGCCAGGAGCAGGCAAGTGGGAATAGTTTAGTTTGGGATAATTGTCGGCATGGACTGGTTGGGCCGAAGGGTCTGTTTCCGTGTTGTATGACTCTATGACTGTGACATTAAAATTTGATTGGGCAAAGTCCAACAAAATGTACAGAGGGATTTTGTGTTTGACATATCAATTAGAGGCCTTTGAAGTTGTGAACAAGCAATGTGGATAAGTTTAATGCGATTGGATTGTCAAAAGGCTTTTGAAAACGTCAATGAGATGATTAAGCACCACACGTTAGAGTTCATAGCAGTGGGTCGAGGGCTGATTGATGAAAACAGGTATTTTCAGGTTGGTAGCTTACCGGTGGGCTACTGCAAAGGTCAGTACTTGGACCTTAGTTCCTTACATTCGATAGACGTGACTTTGATTGAGTGAGGAGCCATGTTTGTTAACAATACAAAGTTAGGTCGGAATGTGAGCTGTCTGCAAGATGCTCGAGAGACTGCAGAAGATTACAGATGGGTTAAGTGTGTGGGCAGATGGAATACAATGTGGGAAAATACCACATTATCCTCAATAAAGGTTCATTAGGAAAGCAGCATAGTTTTAATGTGGCACCAGACCAGGAAATGCTATATTCTAGGGGCCTGCAGCCAAGTGTACTGGACCTTCGTGTTAACTGTTAAGAAAGCAATTTGTATGTTAGCCTGCATGAGAAAGGGATTGGATTGTACGAGAAAAATGGTCTTCCTGCAATTACGTAGGTGCACAGTTTTATTCTCCTTAGCTGAAGAAGAGTGGTTCTACTTGCCTAGGCGATATATCGAAGGTTCTTTGCTAATGTCCAGGATGTGGACAGTGCTGGCCTGCTGGGTATTTCTTGCCCAACCCCGGTTGCCCAGAGAGCAACTGCGTTAGTGATCCTGATGGGTTTCCCTTCCCCAAGATCATTTTTCTTCATCTGCCTCTGAATTCCAGATTGATATTGAATTCAGATTATACCAGCTGCCACGCTAGGTCATCCCCAGGGTGTTCCCTAGGACGCTGGATCAATAACCCAGTGATATGACCGGCAAGCCTTCACCATCCCCCTTTCACAAGAGCAGATCGTCCAATGAGCGGAGACTGAGGAGACAAGGCTTAATGGGAGGGAGATCTCATTGAAACGCACATGAGGGGCTTGACAGTGTGATCGTTGGGAGAATGTTGCTCCTGACTCTGGGATCTGGAACTGAGGATCTCGTTCCAGAATAAAGGATGGCCCGTTTAGGACCAAAGTGAGGAGAGCTTTCTGCGCCCAAAGAGTGGTGGAACTTTCGGGTTCTCTACCCTTAAGCCCTGGGAGTTGGTCTTCGAGTGCGAAAGCGACTCAGGGAATACAGGATGGTGAGGGTGAGCGTGGACTGTATTGAATGACACAGCAAACTCAAAGGCCTGAGCGAAGGTCCTGCTTCTCAGACACTTACGTGAAGAGTTGCTAAATCTCCTCACAGTGGGGCGTCTAGTCTCCAGTATTCTAGACTGCGGGTGTATCTACCCCTACATGGTGAGGAGAGGGGGGGTAAGCACATCAACAATGGGGTTCATCACCAACCACCTCAAAGGCAATTGGAGATGGGCAGAAACACGATCCTTACTATTGGTACCCTGGAGGGAAGGAAATCTACCATTCCTAACTGGCCTCATCTGTCCCATAGTCTAGGTTAGAGTGGTGCTGGAAAAGCACAGCATCCGAGGAGCAGGAAAATCAACGTTTCGGGCAAAAGCCCTTCATCAGGAATAGAGGTCATCTGTCTCATAGTCTCTTAACTGCCCTATCTACTTGACCTTTAGCTGTGGACTGTGGCTGTGGACTTGAGGTAGGCTGGAAGGTGCCTGGGAGATGTGTTTAGAAAATGTTTTAAATACCGCAGCGTTTCAACTGGGAGGTTGGTTTGATTGTAACGCTTATCCTCCCTGATATTCACAGGGTCGCATGTTAGAATTTGGTTAGGCAGAGTCAGCCCACCTTTATGAAAGGGGTCTTGTGTTTGACGTGTCGATGAGAGGTTACAGAGATGTCCAGCACAGAAACAAACCCTTTGGTTCAACCCATCCACGCCGACCAGATATCCCAACCCAATCTAGACCCATTTGCCAGCACCCAGCCCATATCCCGTCAAACCCTTCCTATTCATATACCCATCCAGATGCCTTTTAAATGTTGTAATTGTACCAGCTTCCACCACTTCCTCTGGCAGCTCATTCCAAACACGTACCACCCTCTGGGTGAAAAAGTTTCCCCTCAGGTCCATTTTATATCTTTCCTCTCTCACCCTAAACCTATGCACTCTAGTTCTGGACTCCCCGACCCCAGGAGGGGGAAGGGGAGGGGGGGTGAGACCGTGACTAATCAGCCTCTCGGTGCCCCTCATGATATTGTAAACCTTGACCCCTTACTTTATCGAGTTGCTGGTGTAATTTCGGTTTCCTTTGCTCCCTCCGCTAGCTCCAGCCTCGCTGACCCTGGATCCGAAGACGGCTAATCCCTGGCTGGTGGTGGGTGAGGAAGGGACCGGAGTCCGGCTCGGTGACAGATGGCAGGATGCCTCCGACAATCCGGAGAGGTTCGACCAGTGCGTCAGTGTGCTGGCCTCGGAGGGATTCACGTCAGGCCGCCATTACTGGGAGGTGGAGGTGGGCGGTAAGACGGAGTGGGACCTGGGGGTGGTGGCGGAGTCTGCTAACAGGAAGGGCGATATCACGGCCGCCCCGGAGGACGGGTACTGGATAATGTGGCTGGTGAACCAGACTGACTACGTGGCTTGTACCTCTCGCCCGACCCACCTCAAGGTGGCCGGCAAACCCCGGAAGATCGGAGTATTCCTGGACTACGATGGGGGGCAGGTGTCCTTTTACAACGCGGACGACATGTCCCATCTCCACACCTTCACCCACACCTTCACGGAAAAACTCTACCCTTACTTCAGCCCAGGGCTGGCCGACAGCGGGGAAAGTGCTGAGGAGCTGAGGATCTGCCCCGTCAGAGGCCTCTGCTCTGTTTGAATCCGGCCGATGGCACCTGCAAACGTGAAGGGAGTGACTCTCGTTGCTCGTTCGCTCCCTCGCGGTGATTTATTTTTAACTTGGTGTAAACCTTGCAGGCTCTGAAAAGGATTGCGGGCTTGTGTTGCAAACTGGGAGTACTTTATTTGAATTTAACGCAATCTCCACTTCAAGCAGCAATGCCACTTGATTATAAACGGCTTGTACAAATGACACCGAAATAAACAAGTTCCAATATTCCATGAAACCTCAATAAAAGGAATGCTTCCAGGATTGAAGAAATGTTATTGTTATGAGGGTGGGTGTATAAATTGTCCGAATGAATGACTGAACGCAGAGTTAGCGTTGAGTATGGCTGTCTATAATTGGTTGGCACAGTGGTTAGCACTGTTTAGATTAGAGTGGTGCTGGAAAAGCCAGGATACCTGATGAAGGGCTTTTGCCCGAAACGTCGATTTTCCTGCTCCTCGGATGCTGCCTGACCTGCTGTGCTTTTCCAGCACCACTCTAATCTAAACTCTGGTTTCCAGCATCTGCAGTCCTCACTTTTGCCTCCAGTGGTTAGCACTGCTGACTTACAGCACCTGAGACTCAGGTTTGATACCAGGGTCTGGGTGGGATGCTCTGCGGAGAGTTGATGCAGACTCAGTGGGCTGACTTGGCTCCTTTCCACACTGTAGCGATTCCATAATTCTTTCTACTTTGTATGATGTTGTTAAATCATTTCAGGTTGCTCTCTGAGTCAAATGACTCCTGCGTGGTTTGAATACATCAATGCATTTCTTTATAAAGATTAGCTTTGCCTTCTCGGATCAAATTCTGGGACCGCACTTCCTTCGTTCCCCCCACCATTAGCAATCTGGGAGTTACCGTTGACCAGAAACTGAACTGGACTGGCTTGTGTAAAGTCTGTGGTCAGAGGCTAGGAATCCTGCAGCGAGTAGCTCCCTGAAGCCTGTCCACCGCCGACAAGGCACAGGCCAGGAGTGGGACGGAATACTCCCCACTTTGCCCTGGATGGGTGCATCTCCAGCGACACTCGAGAAACGTGGCACCACCCAGGGCAAAGCAGCCCCAGTCGATTGGCACCCCGTCAGTCCCCAGTGCACAGAGACAGCGGTGGGGACCATCTACAAGAGGCACCGCGGTAACTCATCCAACATCCCTTAAAACCTGTGACCTCCGTTACCTGAAGAAGGGCTCATGCCTGAAACGTCGATTCTCCTGCTCCTTGGGTGCTGCCTGACCTGCTGCGCTTTTCCAGCAACACATTTTCACCTCCGTTACCCAGAAAGGCGAGGGCAGCAGAGCAGGATAGGACAATGTTATAGGATAGGAGCAGGAGTTCCAGATGCCTCCAAACTTACAGATCACTCAAAGCTGGCTGGGCGGCGGAGCTGTGAGGAGGGTGCCTCAGAGTGATTCAGACAAACTCATTGAGTATACGGTAGCATGGCCGCTGTGGATAGCAGTAAGGTTGTCCATTTCAGCAGCACACACATGGATGCAGATTTTCTTTGTTCTTTTTGTCTGTACATTTTTATTTATGTTCCACCACCAGGAAGAAAGGAAACACCCAAGTGACCAGTGACAAGCAGTGCCCTTCACATCAAAGGGTGTTGCTGCGTGATTAAACAGTGAAGGGGAGGGCAGGGATTAAGTCAAAATAGAGTTGAAGGGGGAAATAATGCACTCCACTCCCTCGGCACCCACCTCTCCCTGAACAGCAACAGGGAGTCGGTGGACACCGCGTGCTCCTTCTCCAGAGACACTCGGGCTCTGACACAACCGTAGAAGAGGGGCAGGCCCTAACGACTCCCTTCACGGCCCGGGGATGCAGATTATTATCTGAACGGGGACGGTGGATTCGGAAAGTTGGGGATGCAATCTGGCCTTCTACGCTCATTGCTGAAAGTAAGGTGCAGCAGGAGGTGAAGGAGGCAAATGGCCTTCATGGTGAGAGTATTCGAGTACAGGAGCAGGGATGTCTTGCTGCGGTGGTATAGGGCATTGGTGAGACCACCCCTGGAGCATTGTGTGCAGGTTGTGTCTCCATATCTGAGGAAGGAAGTTCCTGGCTGCAGAGGGAGTGCAGTGAAGGTTTATCGGACTGATTCCTGGGATGGCAAGACTGATGAATGAAGAGAGACTGGATCAGTTAGGACATAATCCAATGGAATTTAGAATAACGAGGGGGATCTTATACGAGTTATAACATCCCAGACATTGTTAAAGCAGGAAGGATATTTCTGATGACTGGGGAGTCCACTCTTAAATTAAAATGAACTTCCCCCGAAAAGTAAAATTATAATGCTCCCTCAACTCCGCCGCCGTCAAGCACTCTTTGGACAGGCATCGAAATCCAGGTTAAGCTTCCTCTTCTTGTTTGAACTGAAAGTAAAGTTCCCTCGACACCACCTCCAATAGACTCTCTTGGAATAGGGGCAGCAAGGGGTTAAAGTGCAGAGTAAACTTTCCTCTACTCATTCGAACTCAAAGTAAACTAAGAACCAAAGTCCCCATCAACTCCGTCCCAATCATCCACTCCCAGCACAGGGGACTCGAGATTCACTGGTAAGATTCTCAGGATATGGACGAGACCATTTAAGAATGAGATGAGGAGAAATGTCTTCACCCAGAGAGTGGTGGAATTATCTATCACAGAAGAGGTTGAGGCCCAAACATTGAATGTATTCAAGAAGGAGTTAGATATATTTATATTCGATATATAAAAGGGATCAAAGGGTGTTAAATTGTATTGAATGTCAGCGCACGCTCAAAGGGCCCCAAAGGATCTTTTCACATCTGGTAGAAATTTTCCTGCACATCCACCCACCTCATCTACTGCGTCAATTGCACCCGATGTGGTCTCAGCTATATCATGGAGGCAGGAGGCCAACCCGCAGAACGTTTCACGGAACATCTCTGGGACACACTCACCAAGCAACCTCACCGCCCTGTGGCTGAACACTTCAACTACCTCTACCACCCCCCCACCAGGGACATGCAAGTCCTGGGCCTCCTCCATCGCCAAATCCAAGTCACCCTTCACCCGAAGGAAGAACCCCTCATCTTCCGCGTTGGGGCCCTCCAACCGCACCGCATCAACATCACCAATTTACAAATCTCCTCACCCCACCCCCCCCCACTTTACCCCAGGTCCAACCCTCCAACTCGGCACTGCCCTCTTGATCTCTCCTATCTGTCCATCTTCCTTCCCACCTATCCACTCCACCCTCCCCATTGACCTATCACTAACAACACCCACATGCTGATGGAACGTCATCCACCTATCACCTTCCCAGCTACCTTCCCCCCAGCCCCAGCCCCACTCCCCTATTTATCTCTCAGCCGCTTCCCCACCTCCATCTTCCTGATGAAGGGCTTATGCCTGAAACGTCGATTCTCCTGCTCTCGGATGCTAGCTGACCTGCTGTGCTTTTCCAGCACCTCGCTTTTCAACTCTGATCTTCCAGCATCTGCAGTCCTCGTTTTCCTTGAGAAGGGCTGAATGGCCTACTCATGCTAATTTTTTTTATGTTTCTTTGTTTAAAAAGTCAAATTGTTATTAAGCTTCACTGCTTTGGCATGCTTTTACGGTCATCTCTATTAATGACTCATTTAAATTCAAAATGAATAAAGAGACACTTACAAACCAAAATTCAAAGCCCCCCCCTTCTAACCTGCACATCAAATTTCTGAGAAAAATGATTCAGCAATGTGAGTTTGCCAAAAAAAACAAAACGTTTGGAAAATGCTCAATAAGTAATGAAAACCAAAGCTGATAACAAGGCCAAAGCTCACAATTTGTCCATGGAGACAAAATGTCAACATTGCTACCTCTCACTGGGAATTAGATGTTCACTCGCTCTTATGGAATCAAAAATAATCTCAATGATGTGAATCAGGCAGTGAACACTCTGGCAGAGAGGAAAAAAATCAGCAAGTGTGTTAGTTAATATGTTAAAGCAATACTATAAGCAGGAGGATAGGGGCAGCTTCACAGCGCCAGGGACCTGGGTTCAATTCCATCCTCAGGTGAGTGTCTGTGTGGAGTTTGCATGTTCTCCCTGTGTCTTTGTGGGTTTCCTCCCACAGTCCAAAGTTGTGCAGGTCAGGTGAATTGGTCATGCTAAGTTGCCTGTAGTGTTGGGTGGATTAGTCAGGAGTGAATGCAGGCAGGAGTGAATGGAGGGTAGGGGAATGGGTCTGGGTGGGATGGTCTTTGGATGGTCAGTGTGGGCTTGTTGGGCCGAATGGCCTGTTTGCATACTGTAGGGAATCTAATCTTTCAAAAACATTGTCAGGGCAGTAATATATTTTAAACTTCTTTGAGTAGGGAGGGAGATGTAAAAAGACAAACATTTAGTCAGAAATGCGAAATACTTGTATGTGTAGTAATCAGATCCAATATTGCAGATATCCTTTAAACTTTAGATGGAATATTATCTCCCAGAAAACCATTGAATGACTCACCAAACCGATTACACACTGACAAATGGATTTGTTTAAATAAGTCACACCAAATGTTGACCGTACCTAATGTTCATGTAGGGAATGTCTCACCCATTAAATGACATTCTTAGTCTCAGCACAGAGACGTTAGCCGAAGTAAGCAAAGAGATAAAGTTCACGATGGGCATTATTGAATGGAGTCTCAACAGCTGAAACTCACCTAATGTGATACTCTCAAAACGTAGAGAGGTTGTTGCAAAGTCAACATGGTGACGAAGGTGAATTTGTATCTTGTTCCATGATTGGGAGACCCTGTTGGGCTGGTCAGACAAACACAATTATTAACGTAAACTGGCTTTTCAAAGGGATATTGACATGTTCCTTCATGTTCCGTGATGCCCAGCTTGGGTTCCGCCAGCACCACTCCACTCCTGATCTCCTTCCAACCTTGGTTCAAACCTATGACATTCAATGGTTTTGCCATCACTGAATGCCCCAGTGTTCACATCCTCAGAGTTACCACCGACCAGAAACTCAACTGGGCTCACTGCATAAGCAACAATGGCTACAAGAGCAGGTCAGAGGCTGGGAATACTCTAGTGAGTTAATCCCCAAAGCCTGTCCACCACCGACAAGGCACATCAGCAGTGCGATGGAATACTCCCCACTTGCCCTGGATGGGGGCAGCTCCAACAACACTCAAGACGCTTGACACCATCCAGGACAAAGCACTTGATTGGCACCCACATCCACTCCCTCCACCACCAACACTCAGTAGCAGCAGTGTGTGCTATCTATAAGATGCACTGCAGCATTCACCAAAGATCTTCAAACAGCACCTTCCAAGTGCCCAACCACTTCCATCTAGAAGGACAAGGGCAGCAGATACATGGGAACATCATGACCAGTAAGTTCCCCTCCAAACCACACACCATCCTGACTTGGAAATATAGCATATTCCTTCATGGTCACACCGAGTCAAAACCTCAGCATTGCCTCCCTAATGGTATTGTGGACTATTTGGGAGAGGGGCTTACTGACAATCACAACAACTACAGCCATGGCAGAAGGATGCTGTAAGCATGATGGTTGATATGGCTAAGCTATAGGACCGGGGCCTTCGGGAAATGAAGATGTCAATGGAAACATTGGGTGGGAACATTTGGAAGGTCAGTCCTGATGGTCTCGACAGGGACAGCAAGCAAGAAAAGAACGTGGAGGTTCAGTGGGGAGCCCTTGACTACCAGGCTGAGCCAATCATAGCCTGTGTCACCTTCCACCCCCATGGGTGTCATAAATCTGCAACAAAAATGGTGACGGTCACATCCAGAATAGGTGTCTGAGCATGTGGGATAGACTTGTAATCGACATCAGATGCTTCAAGGGACAGTTGCATCAATCAGGTACCTACACAATGCAGATTGAAGACGTCTGTGATTGTAGTGCTCTGCAGTGTCCAACAGCATGGGGCCCAAACCCTGGACCAAGCAATCATCATCATGTCGTTGGTCATTAGAGATTGGTCGTACACATGCTGCTGAATTGGAAGTGAGCACAGGAGACTTTAAAGATGCCATTTGTGAGGCTTAATTCGCAAAAAAGGCTACACAGGTATGACAGGCCAGACTGGAGATGAGGTGCCAATAGATGTGATCTGGCTGCAGTGAGAAAATGTTGACTTTTCTTTCCCTCTTTCTTCATTCAGAGGATGAGGGTGTCTCTGGCTAGGCCCAGCGTTTATTGCCCAGAGGGCAGTCGAGAGTCACCCACATTGCTGTGGGTCTGGAGTCACGTGTAGGCCAGACCACGTAAGGATGGCAGATTTCCTTCACTACTGGGCATTAGTGAACCAGATGGGGTTTTCCCCGCCAATCGACAATGGATTTATAGTAGGCATGAGGTTCTTAATTCCAGATGTTTGTTGGATTAAAATTCCACCATCTGCCACAGTAGGATTCGACCCTGAATCCTCAGGACGTTATCTGGATCAACAGACCAGCGAGAATACCGTGAGGCCATCGACACACTTGTCGCTGGGAAGGCAAAACCCTCCTGTCTGTTCCCAGACACGAATGCAGCTTTTTGTTTTTCTGTTGTTAAATAAACATTAACAAAGACGCCAGTATGTGATGCCTCTCACATTGAACAATGGCAGGATGTTACACTGTACTGGGCATTCGGGAAAGAATGGGAACTGCTGTAAACACGGTCTGATGCTCAGGATGGTTAACTTGTGCAGCTTGGTTTTTGTCACTGAAAATAGCAGGGCATTTGGAAATGTGATCTTATATTTGCAATATATGTGCCTCTGAAGTTCTAAGACACCCTTCCTCTGTAATATGGACATTTTTCAAGATGTCACCATCTATACCTTCTATATCTTCCCTGTTCTTCTCCACAGTAAACACTGATGCAAAATATTCTTTTAGTATCTCCCCCATAGTTTTACACATAGGCTATGTTGCTGATCTTTGAGGGGCCCTATTCTCTCCCTAGTTACCCTTTTGCCTTTATTGTATTTATAAAATCCCTTTGGATTCTCCTTAACCCTATTTGCCAAAGTTATCCCCTTTTTGCCCTCCTGATTTCCCTCTTATGTATATTCCTACTGCCTTTATACTCTTCTCAGGATTCACTTGATCTCTGCTGCCTGTACCTGACATATGATTTCAGAGGGGCAAAAGGGGCAACTTTTTCATAGAGAGGGTGGTGCGTGTATGGAATGAGCTGCCAGAGGAAGTGGTGGAGGCTGGTACAATTACAACATTTAAAAGGCATCTGGATGGGTATATGAATAGGAAGGGGTTGAGAGGGATATGGGCCATGTGCTGGCAGATGGGATGAGAGTAATTTAGGATTTCGGGTTGGCATGGACAAGTTGGACCGAAGGGTCTGGTTCCATGCTGTACATCTCTATGACTCGATGACGTGTTTATGTCTCATTCTGCTTTTACTGTGTGCCCTTTGAAAGGCAGCTCTTGGCTGATGGAGATTGGCTGGGTTTGTATATAGTGCCAGTACTGGGGATCCCAGGGAGTCCCAGCACTGCTGAGTACTTCCCCCATTGCTGATCACATGGGAGTGTGGGGACACTATAGAGACACGGTGCACACATAGTGCGGCACGCTGCAGAAAACAGCATGAGAGAAAACATTAGAGCTCACAGAGGGAACATCTTCATGAAACACCTCAACAATGACATAACTGCTTTTTATACTCTTCCAGAGAATTCAACCCAATGTTCATTTCTTGTTCATCTGTATCCCTCTGCTCCCCACTTCCTCATGCATCTGTCCAGATGCACCTTAAATGAATTTACCGTGGCTGCCTCTACTACCTCTGCTGGCAACGTGTTCCAGGCACCTACCACCCTCTGTGTAAAATACTTTCCGCATGTATCCCCCTTAAACTTTTCTCCTCTCACCTCGAACACGTGACCTCTCGTTATTGAATCCTTCACCCTGGGAAAAAGCTTATCCCTATCCACCCTGTCTATACCCTTCATGATTTTGTAGACCTCAATCAGGTCCCCCCTCAATCTCCTTGTTTCTAATGGAAACAATCCTAACCTACTCCACCTCTCTTCATAGCTAGCCCCTGTGCTTGAAATGTCGATTCTCCTGCTCCTCAGATGCTGCCTGACCTGCTGTGTTTTTCCAGCACCACACTCTTTGACTCTGATCTCCAGCATCTGCAGTCCTCACTTTCACCCTGTGATCATAATGCGACAACATTCTGTGTTGAATCTGCACATATCTCTGTGCAGATCTGGACTTGGATCTCTGCTGATTCACTATTTGATCAGTAACGTAGTCAGTAATGTGGCATCACCAAACGGTAATGAATATATATCCAGGAGCTGTCTGACTGTACTGTCACGCCACCCACTTCTGCACTTTGAGTTCCATTTTCCAATAACAACATTTGCACTAATTGGAGTTAGAGCACATTTATTAGATATTTAATCATCACATCCATGATTAATCTGACAGAGTTTTCAGCTCCCTGAGGATTTGTATGTGATTGGGTAGGAGTCTGACTAACGTAAGGTGGTCTCCCTAATTCAGAATCAGTGAAACATGCTGGTTATTGTTCAAGAACAAGGCTTAACCATTCGGTAGTTGCAATGTATCCATTTGAAAGCATTTCGATAACCCGATTAAGTCAATGCTCCATGTGTAACGTTTTCTCAAAATGAACGAGTTGGATTGGTTGAGTGGTCAGTGGACTCAAGCCTCTCGATGGGATTCCAGCTTCTTTATACAACTGGAGAAAATGTTCCTTGGAATTGTTATCATTCACGGGAGAGTGTTTCGGAGACAAGCTGATGGATGTACGATTTGTGCAAACAGTAAACGATTGTGTCGCAGCCAGCGTAGAGATAGGATAATCGAATCCCACCTTTATAAACCCAGCAGTGAAAGACCGACTGGGCCTGTCGCTGGGTCCCATCAGCGAGA
>NC_057746.1:18881077-18889521 GCF_004010195.1 Chiloscyllium plagiosum | reverse complement strand
ACACACACACACACACTCACACACACAGGGTTCGTTCATAAACCGGTGGAGTCCATTCGGTCACTCAAACCCCTTTCCCCATTTAGTAAGATCCTTGCTGATCCTCTACCTACACTCTGCTCTCCCACACAAACTATTATGATCCCAGCTCATGGTATTATTCCATTAGGAACGAAGACAGGGAAAGTGACTGAGGCGTGGGAGCACTTTGGGCTGTGTGATCGGAATTTCTATTAGTGTTAAAACAGTCATGGAAAAGGATAGAATGAGGATTCTGAGTAATCCAAGATGGAGGATGGGAAAAGTTTTGGCTGTAACAGGCTGCTCCTTTTTTGAGGTATTTTAGGTGTTGGAGGTGATTTCCTCAAATTCCAGGAGCAGCAATTACTGTTTTATATGCTGTTGCATTGTTTTGGAACTTTGGAGAAAAAAAACGTCAAAACAACAGCAGTTTTAAAAGAGAGGGGAACAGACAAAGGAAGCATATGGTGAGGTCAGTGCAGGAGAGAGAGAGAGAGAGAGAGAGAGAAACCCACCCTGCTAACTGAGAGAGCAGTGAATCTACGCAGTTACTGCTTTTGCTTTTTGAATTCATGTAACGCTGGAAATCAGAGTGCGTCTGGGAAAATTAACCAACAGTAAAATTCAGTGAAACTATTCTTGGAGGAACCTGTTTGGGAGAGGTCACAGCACAGAGACAGGTAAGTGAATATTTTTAAGTGTGACCTGACAGTAAGTCTGCAGTAGTGAGTGGGTTTGATTATGTGTTATATTCAGATATGTCTCTTGATTAAACTTAAAAATATAAGCCATAAGCATTAAGTTAGGTTGGAGCAGTGTTTTGTAGCGGAATAAGACAGTGCTGTTTTCTGGGTCACACACAGACACAGACACACACACACACACACAGACACACACACAGACACACAGACACACACACAGACACAGACACACACACACACAGACACAAGTTAGGTTGGAGCAGTGTTTTGTAGCGGAATAAGACAGTGCTGTTTTCTGGGTCAGTAGATTGAAAGAAGCAAAAATGGCCTTAAGTAGAGTGATATGCACTTCTTGTCGGATTTGGAGTTGAGGGAGAGTTTCTGGGTGACTGAGAATTAAATCTGCAATAACTGCCATTGATTGCGAATCCTATCAGATCGAATAGATAGGTTGGAGAGACAGTTAGAGGCAATGAGGAATTTACCAGAGCAAGGGGATGTGTTGGATAGTAGTTATCGGAAGGGAGAAAAGTTGCAGATACAGTCACATAGATGGGTTAACTCAAGGAAAGGTAAGAGAGAGATAGGCAGGTAGTGCAGGAGTCTTCTGTGGCTATCCCCATTTCAAACAAGTATGCTGTTTTAGAAAATGTAGGGGGTGATGGATTCTCACAGGACGTTTCTGTTATTGAAACTGGCTCTAACACAATGAGGGGTACGTCAGGTTCCAGGGGATCAATTGTGTTTGGGGACCCTCTAGTCCGAGGCACAGACCGACGTTTCTGTGGCCAGCAGCGAAACATCAGAATGGTGTGTTACCTCCCTGGTGTCAGGATCAAGGGTATCTCAGAGAGGGTCCAGAATATTTTCAAGGGGAAGAGGGATCAGGTTATTGTACACACTGGAACCAATAACCTAGGAAGGAAAAAGGATGAGAGAGGGAGAATATAGAGAGTTAGGCCGAAATTTAAAAAGGAGGTCTTTGAGAGCAGTAAAATCTGGATTACTCCCGGTGCTGTGAGCGACTGAGGGTAGGAATAGGAGGATAGAGCAGATGAATGCATTGCTGAGGAGCTGGTGTATGGGAGGAGGATTCACATTTTCGGATCATTGGAATCTCTTTTGGGGTAGAAGTGACCTGTACAAGACGGTCAGATTGCACTTGAATTGGAAGAGGACTGATAGACTGGCAGGGAGATTTGCTCGAGCTGCTCGGGAGGATTTAAACTAGTAAGGTGGGGGATGGGGGGGGGGATGTGGGAGGGTGGGGTGGGACCCAGAGAGTTGAGGAAAGAGATCAATCTGAGACTGGTACAGTTGATAACAGAAGTGAGTCAAACAGGCAGGGCAAGCAGGGACACAGCAGAGAACAAGGTAGGACTGATAAATTAAACTGCATTTATTTCAATGTAAGAGGCCTAACAGGGAAGGCAGATGACCTCAGGGCATGGTAAGGAACATGGGACTGGGATATTATAGCAATTACAGAAACATGGCTCAGGAATGGGCAGGACTGGCAGCTTAATGTTCCAGGATACAAATGCTACAGGAAGGACAGAAAGGAAGGCAAGAGAGGAGGGGGAGTGGTGTTTTTGATAAGGAATAGCATTACAGCTGTGCTGAGGGAGGATATTCCTGGAAATACATCCAGGGAAGTTACTTGGATTGAACTGAGAAATAAGAAAGGGATGTTCACCTTATTGGGATTGTTTTGTGGACACCCTAATATTCAGAGGGAAATTGAGAAACAAATTTGTAAGGAGATCTCAGTTACCTGTAAGAATAATAGGGTGGTTATGGTCGGGGATTTTAACTTTCCAAACATAGACTGGAATTGCCATAGTGTCAAGGGTTTAGATGGAGAGGAATTTGTTAAGTGTGTACGAGAAAATTTTCTGATTCAGTATGTGGATGTACCTACTAGAGAAGGTGCAAAACTTGACCTACTCTTGGGAAATGAGGCAGGGCAGGTGACTGAGGTGTCAGTGGGGGAGCATTTGGTAGACTGGTTAGCAAGGGTAGATCACATGGGATCCAGGGAGAGCTAGCCAATTGGATACAGAATTGGTTTGAAGGTCGAAGACAGCAGGTGGTGGTGGAGGGTTGTTTTTCAGACTGGAGGCCTGTGACCAGTGGAGTGCCACAAGGATAGGTGCTGGGTCCACTGCTTTTTACCATTTATATAAATGATTTGGACGTGAACATAGGAGATGTATGTTCACCTTATTGGGATTGTTTTGTGGACACCCTAATATTCAGAGGGAAATTGAGAAACAAATTTGTAAGGAGATCTCAGTTACCTGTAAGAATAATAGGGTGGTTATGGTCGGGGATTTTAACTTTCCAAACATCGACTGGAATTGCCATAGTGTTAAAGGTTTAGACGGAGAGGAATTTGTTAAGTGTGTACGAGAAAATTTTCTGATTCAGTATGTGGATGTACCTACTAGAGAAGGTGCAAAACTTGACCTACTCTTGGGAAATGAGGCAGGGCAGGTGACTGAGGTGTCAGTGGGGGAGCATTTGGTAGACTGGTTAGCAAGGGTAGATCACATGGGATCCAGGGAGAGCTAGCCAATTGGATACAGAATTGGCTTGAAGGTCGAAGACAGCAGGTGGTGGTGGAGTGTTGTTTTTCAGACTGGAGGCCTGTGACCAGTGGAGTGCCACAAGGATCGGTGCTGGGTCCACTGCTTTTTACCATTTATATAAATGATTTGGACTTGAACATAGGAGATGTGGTGAGTAAGTTTGCAGATATCACCAAAATAGATGGTGTAGTGGACAGTGAAAAAGATTATTTTTTGATAAGATGCGGGCGGCACAGTGGCTCAGTGGTTAGCACTGCTGCCTCACAGCACCAGGGTCGCAGATTTGATTCCAGCCTCGAGGCGACTGTCTGTGTGGAGTTTGCACATTCTCCCCGTGTCTGCGTGGGTTTCCTCCAGGTGCTCCGGTTTCCTCCCACAGTCCAAAGATGTGCAGGTCAGGTGAATTGGCCATGGGAAATTGCCCATAAGTTAGGTGCATTTGTCAGAGGGAAATGGGTCTGGGTGGGTTACTGTTCGGAGGGTCGGTGTGGACTTGTTGGGCCTAAGGGCCTCTTTCCACACTGTAGGGAATCTAAGAAAATAAGACGGACCAAAGGACAGATGGAGTTTAATTTAGATAAATGTGAGGTGTTGTATTTTGGTAAAGCAAGCCAGAGCAGGACTTTTCAGTTTATGGTAAGGCCCTGGGGAGTGTTGCCAAACAAAGAGACCGACGGGGTGCAAGTGCATATTTCCTTGAAAGTGGAGTCACAGGCAGATAGGTTGGTGAGAAAGGCGTTTGATATGCATGCCATCATTGGTCAGAACGATGAGTGTAGGAATTGGGAGGTCATGCTGCAGTTGTGCAGGACGCTGATGAGGCCACTTTTGGAAAACTGCGTTCAATTTCAGTCACCTTCCTATAAGAAGGATATTGACAGGGTGCAGAAAAGATTTACATGGATGTTGCAGGGTTGAAGAGTTTGAGCTATAGGGAGAGGCTGAATAGGCTGGGGCTGTTTTCCCTGGAGCATCAGAGGCTGAGAGGTGACCTTATAGAGGTTTATAAAATCATGAGGGGCATGGATAGGATGTACAGACAAAATCTTTTTCCAAGGTCCTCTTGCCAACTCTTGCCTATGTTACTGGTGCTAACATGGACCACAGCTATTGGATCCTCCCTCTCCCACTCCAATATCTTCTCAAACTGATTTGAGATGTCCTTTACCATGGCACTGGGCTGGTAACAAACAATGCATGACTCTCGATCCTGCTCACCAAGGATGCCATCTGTATCTACCATCTTTCTCCTTTGCCTCCTATGTCCCGGTGCAGTGCCCAGTTTGTTCCTGGTAGCTGTGGAAGCACATGACAAGACTGCATCAGGAAGGAGGGAACTCCGTCCCCATGAGACAGAGGGCAGTGAGACCTTTCACCCTCTCCCTCGGACAGATGCCCAGCTTTCCCTTAGCAACTTCCTGGCAAGTTGGCATCTTGGTGGTTTCGAGAGCCACCTCCTGCTCCAAGGTCATCAGTATGGTGATACCCACCACACCATCACTGCCCCCTTCTCATTGCCTGTGTGTGGGGGGGGGCTCTTGGTTCCCCCGACGTCAAGAGTGAGTTTGTTCAGACCACAATGCCCTCTGTCACTGCACCCCGGGGGCTCTCTGTCTGTCCCACTTCCAACCTCCAAAGCTCTACGGGCTCCTCCCTTCCTTCGAATGCTTCGTGTGAGGGTTTCCGTAATTCAGGAATACAGCCAGCTCTGCAATGGAGGGGGTGGTGGGCGCCACCATCATCAGCTACCAGCCTGCACCTATCCATACAGTAGTGCCCCTGGCGATCGATGCCAGCCCTACACTGGTGCACCCACGGAAGCCAAAGACGTGCAGACCACCCTCTGAGAGAAAAAGCAATTCCCCTTCATCTCTTTGCTAAGTGGGCTCCTCCTTATTCTGGATTATACCGTCTGGTCTGGGTCCATTTCAAAAAGGTTGCCTCGCATTCTGTTTAACTCTGATGACCTGCTCCCTCATCTTACCCAACGTCCTCATCTCCCTGGACCTGCCGCTGACCCAGTGCCTCTCCCAAACTGCAGCAGCCTTTCGATGAGAGTCTGAGGAGCTGCCACTTTGGCGTACCTGCTATTCTCTGGGTGTGTTGCGAAGACCCTGATGAAGACATGTGCAATGAGAAGCTGGCTGTGGGAGGCTGGATGGCGCTGTGAAACTGGAACAGTGCTGGATGGTCCAAAGCTGCTGACTCACTCGCTTCACCTCACCCATGGTGACAAAACCCAGCTCTCGCTGCCTGCCGTCCCATTCATCATTAGCACCGCATTGTGGCCGAGCTATTAAGAGATGATTCCGGAAGAGTGAAGGGGCACTTAGAATTGTAGAACCCCTGTGGTGCAGAACAAGGACATTCGGCCCATCGGCTGTGCACCGATTCTCCCAACAGCATCCTACTCAGACCCATCCCATCCCTGGGACCTTGCATTTTTGGTCTTAGTGCTGTAAAGGTGACACTTTTTTTGAAAAGAGGCAGAAAGCCATTATGAGCAGTGAGTCTAAAACAGCTTTTCCAAGAAATCATGTATTTCTGCTAAATGACGAGGTCAGACACCCGGAGAAATAAGGAGCTATTAGGATCCCTGTAGTGTGGAAGCAGTTCATTCAGCCCATCAAGTCCACACCAAGATCATCGCACACAGACCCAATCCCTACCATGGTGAATCCCTGGACTATTTAACATGGCCAAACCACCGAACCAGCATATCGTTGGACTGTGGGAGGAAACCCATACAGACACAGGGGGAGAACGTGCAAACTCCACACAGACAGTCACCTGAGGCTGGGATTGAAACCGGATCTCTGGTGTTGTGAGGTAACAGTGCTAGCCACTGAACCATCATGCCACCCTACAAGCTATAGAAACAAATGACAAAGACCATGAGTAAGTTGAGTTCAGAAGAAAAGATTCATAGCTGCAGAGGTATGCAGCAATCTTAAAATTATTAGAACTGGCAAGAGGTTTTAGCAGTCCCAGGAAATATTTGACAAAAATAAACTTCCCTTTTTTTAAAAAGTTCAGTGAGAAATGCCTCTCTGTATCTCTGGGAGGGATGGAGATAATTCCATTTGGTAAATGTATGGAACATCACTGACGAGAAATGTTTGCAATCTTACCAGTTCAGTAAAAATTGTTGATGTGAAGATAGGAGTGACACACCTCCAGAGTTGAGTGTCTATAAAGGATATTGCTGGGAAAATATTGTTGCCTGTTTCTTTTCACTAGTTGTAATAATATGGATGTCTTACATAGATCGATAGGCTTTGTTTGTTTTCAATTATTTTGTGTAATTGGATTTGATGTTCTTTTGTTGCATGAGCATCCACAGGTCGGTATGTTATGTGACTGACCACTGCAGTAACCAAACAGTGAAATAAGACCTAAGGCCTACAGAGCCAGATTTCATCTGGAAACTGACTTAGTCTGAAATTGCCATCGGCACAGATCATAATGTGAGAATTCGAGTTGATTTATACTCCAGATTCATTAATTAAATTAAAATCCTACCAGTTGCGATGGTGGAATGTGACTCTGCAGCAATAACCTTTACCTGATGAAGATTAGGGACAACTTGATGAGTTCACATGTGGAATACTGTGCGCTGTTTTGGTCTTCGCATTCAGGATGGGATATATTTGCTTTGGTATACTGAATGTTTACTGGATTAGTCCCTGGGATGAGGGGGTTTTTCCTCAAAGGTTAAATAAATTGATCCAATATTCTCAAAGTGACAAGTTGAGAACAATGAGAGGCAGTGTAATTGAAGCCGACAAATTCCAGAAGGGCTTTCTAGAGCAGCTGAAAAGATATTGTTCCTGTTGGTCAGAGAATCTGGAATGAAGTGGCACAGTAGCAGAATAAAAAAAGCTGATGTGGGGTGAAATTGCTCAAGGATTGCAGATGCTTAGAATTAGCAATCCCTGAATTGCGGAGTCTCACTTAAGCCTGTGGTGAATAGGTTCTTGGTCTGACCATGAACCAAGGGAAATGGGCAGCAGATCGGAAACTGGAACCAAAGTCCAAGGTCAGACATGACTGTATTAGATTAGATTACTTTACAGTGTGGAAACAGGCCCTTCGGCCCAACAAGTCCACACCGACCCGCCGAAGTGCACCCACCCAGACCCATTCCCTTACATTTACCTAACACTACAGGCAATTTAGCATGGCCAATTCACCTGACCTGCACATCTTTGGACTGTGGGAAGAAACCGGAGCACCCGGAGGAAACCCACGCAGACACGGGGAGAATGTGCAAACTCCACGCAGTCAGTCGCCTGAGGCGGGAATTGAACCCGGGTCTCTGGCGCTGTGAGGCAACAGCGCTAACCACTGTGCCACCGTGCCGCTGTATGGGATGGCAGAGAAGGTTTGATTGGCCCGATGAGCTCCGACACCGTGTGTCCTGGAGTATAAAGCTGTTCAGACCTGAAAGGTTTAATTGACAACATGGGATGCGCTCCTCCCATTGAGTTATAAAGTGTCAGTATTTGTACGTTCAGTCACGTTGACCCCCCTGCAGTTGCGGTATTCTTTGATTGAACCCGATATCTCACAAGAGGAAATTGTAGTATCTCAGATATGATGCAACTAGTCATTCAGTAAGATGTAATAAACCTAGTTACTGTACATCGAAACTAAGGCTACCTTCTGCTCAAGACGTTGTGTCAGTTTCCTTCCCCATTGGATGTCAGTAACGCAGATGGATACCAATCAGAAGGATTGGTGGTAGTGAAACAACCCAAGATATCTCTCGTGGTCCCAACAGGAACTGGAATGTCACAGATGGGACCAGCAACAGTAGCAGCAAGATACAAGACCACGTTCACCCTGTACAGTTTACACCCGCGCTAAATACTAAAGCATGTCTAATTGTGACATTGTGGAGTTCCTGCCTGTTCAAAATAAAGATTGCTCTCAACAGTTCCTCATCTCACTTCAGAAATGGAAATATTTAACAACAGGAATACATGTCCCTCTCGTCCAGTTACCTGCAGAGAAAGGCATGAAGGCGTCTCTCTTCACAAAATTCCCATCAGCATCCAGGAAGTGAGCTGGGTTAAACTCCTTTGGAGTCTTCCATTGAGTTTTGTCATGCAGCACCGAGGTCAGGACA
>NC_057746.1:18855113-18880364 GCF_004010195.1 Chiloscyllium plagiosum | reverse complement strand
CGAGACATCCATAGCATGAGCTTTATGGCAGTTTTGACATTGATATCACGTTGTTATGAGTGTCACACTGGGTATAATCTCTGAATCTGCAGTGCACGTCAACTCAATTTCAGAAAGACTCCACTTGCTGACTCACTCACCATCAGCTCTTCCTGAGCGCAACCAGTTGAGGTGTTACTGATTAAAATGACCAATTTCACACTGACCATGGGCCTAGTTCACTACTGACCTCGATAGTCCTATCCATATGATCAAGTAACAGTTTGGACACCGACAACAACTGACAAACACAAAGTTAGAGATTCCCTTACTCTGGATATCCGGATATTTCATCATGAGAAGGAGTCCCCAGCACACGGTGGTGGAAGTGGTTTCTGTGCCGGCACCAAACAGGTCCATGATTATCATCAATGTGTTCCTTTTCTGAATTTCCTCATCTTGGCCTCTTGATTCCTTCAAGACAAAATAGAATAAAGGTACCACGTTCTTGGGGGAAATATTTGAGTGTGTATATTGCTGGACGGGTCTGTGTCATTGGGGGCAGTGGCTGTCTTGCTCAGAGTCAGGATTTCATGACTTCAGGCCACACTTCACAAATCTGAGTGCACAACCTCAGCTGAAAT
Source organism: Chiloscyllium plagiosum (assembly GCF_004010195.1). Taxonomy (NCBI): domain Eukaryota; kingdom Metazoa; phylum Chordata; class Chondrichthyes; order Orectolobiformes; family Hemiscylliidae; genus Chiloscyllium; species Chiloscyllium plagiosum. Next base: position 18,879,741 of record NC_057746.1, on the reverse strand, counting down.
TTCAGCTCAGTTCTGAGAGGGTGCTGCACTATCAGAGGCGCTGCCTTTCACATGAACTATTTAACTGATGCTCAAATGCAGATAGATGTGTAATATCATGTTATTAATTTAACAAGGACAGAGAAGCTCTTCACTGGTGTCTTAGCCAATGTTTACACTTCTACCAAAAGCGTTGATCTGGTCATTATCACTGTTATTAATGTGGGGCCTTGCTGCACACAAATTCATTAACTCATTCCCCTGCGTTACAACAAATGTCACATTTTAAAAATCAATCCTTCTCTGTAGAATGCTTTGGGACATCTTAATGACAGGAAGGGTAACACATTGATGAGCAAGACTTTGGTCACAGGCTATATTAATTACATCAATGAATTGTTCATTACTATTTTTGAACATTTAATGGAAGTCAGTAATATATTCAGCTGTGAACAGGGAAGTAACAAACCTCAGGAAGTTAAAGGCAGACTGGTAAATGGGTCGAAAAATTTTGTGCTGGAAAAGCACAGCTGGTCAGGCAGCTGAAGAGCTTATGCTCGAAACGTTGACTCTCCTGCTCCTCAGATGCCGCCTGACTGGCGGTGCTTTTCCAGCACCACACTTTTCGACTCTGATCTCCAGCATCTGCAGTCCTCACCTTCTCCCAAAATAGCAAAATGGATAGACGAAGCTGACCAGAAAGAATGATGAAGTGATACACTTTTCTCTGAAGAATGAGGGAAAGACGATATGGAGTCAACCATTTGATTTGAAAGTCACTGCAGAAGGAGACAGAGCAGATGGGAACCAACACTGACCACAGACACCGAGTGGTTTTCCGTCAGGAGCTATTCCATTGCAGTCAGGAGCTAACTTGGGAAGCCTCGGGCCTATGGCCCATTTCAGCCCAGGGTGGGAATGATGAACCTGCCAGCCAATCAAAGTGGTGGGCACTGCCAGTGTTACACACAGGCCTTCACCATAGATAGTCACTGGATCCCCACAGACAGACAGTGGTCTAAGACCATAAGACATAGGAACGGAAATTAGGCCATTCATCCCATCAATTCTGCACCACTATTCAATCATGGTTGATAAATTTCTCAACCCCATTCTCCTGCTTTCTCCCCATAACCTTTGCTCCCTTGATACTCAAGAACCTCTCTATCTTAGTCTTAATTATGCTCAATGACCTGGCCTCCACAGCCTTCTGTGGCAATGATAGATTCACCACTCTCTGGCTGAAGAAGTTTCTCCTTATCTCTGTTTTAAAAGGTCTTCCCTTTACTTGAAGGCTTTGCCTTCAGGTCCTAGTCTCTCCCACCAATGGAAACATCTTCCCAATATCCACTTTGTCCAGTCCATTCAGTATTCTGTATGGTTCAGTTAGATGTTCCAACCTCATCCTTCTAAACCCCATCAAATATAGACCCAAAGTCCTCAAACATTCCCCATATGTTAAGCTTTTCATTCCTGGGACCATTCTCGTGAACCTCCTCTGAACACACTCCAGGGCCAGGACATCCTTCCTGAGATATGGGGCCCAAAACTGTGCACAATATTCCAAATGTGGTCTGACCAGAGCCTTATAGAGCCTCAGAATTATATCTCTGCTTTTATATTCAAGTCCTCTCAAAATAATTAGCCTTCCTAACTAATGACTCAAGAGGCAGGTTTACCTTGAGAGAATCCTGGATGAGATCTCCTAAGTCTCTTTGCACTTCAGAGTTCTGAATTTCCTCCCCATTTAGAAAATAGTCCATGCCTCTATTCTTCTGACCAAAGTGCATGACCTCACACTTTCTCACGTTGTACTCTATCTGCCACTTCTTTGCCCACTCTCCTAACCTGTCTGAATCCTTCTGCCATCTCGCCAACTCCTCAATGCTACCTGTCCCTCTACCTATCTTTGTATCATCTACAACGTTAGCCAGAATGCCCTCAGTTCCTTCATCTAGATCGTTAATGTATAAAGTGAAAGGTTGTGCTCCCAACACTGAGCATTGCGGAACACCACATGTCACCAGCTTCCATCCTGAGAAGGACACTTTTATCCCCACTCTCTGCTTTCTGTCAGACGGCCAAGCTTCTATCCATGCTAGCACTTTGCCTCTGATACCATGGGCCCTTATCCTACTCAGTAGCCTCCGGTAAAGCACCTTGTCAAAGGCCTTTTTGAAGTCCAGGTAGATAACATCGATTGGTTCTCCTTGGTCTAACCTGCTTGTTACTTCCTCAAAGAATTTGAACAGATCTGTCAGGCATGATCTCCCCTTGATGAAACCATGCTGATTTTGCCCTATTTTACCATACACTTCCAAGTATTCAGAAATCTCATCCTTCACAGTGGATTCCAGGATCTTTCACATGACCGAGGTTAGGCTAATCGGTCTGTAATTTCTGTTTTTTGCCTTACTCTCTTTTAAAACAGGGATGTCACATTAATGATTTTCCAGTCTTCTGGAACCTTCCCTGATTCTAGCAACTCCTGACAGATCACCACTCACACCACCCTCCACTATCTCCTCAGCTATCTCCCTTAGGACTCTGGGATGTAGTCCATCTGGTCCAGGTGATTCCTCCATCTTCAGGCCATTCAGTTTTTCTAGCACCTTCTCCTTGATGATAGCCACCATACTCAGCTTTGCCCCCTCACTCTCTTGAATATTTGGGTTATTAATTATGTCTTGCTCCATTAAGACAGGCATGAAGGAATTATTCAGTTCCTCAGCCATTTCCTTAACTCTCCAGCTTCATTTTTCAGCGACCCAATGGCCACTTTTGCCTCTCTTTTGCCCTTGATATATCTAAAGAAGCTCTTACAGATCTTCCTTTATCTTACTGGCTGGCTTACCCTCATATTTAATCTCCTCCCTCCTTATTTATTTTTTTTGTTGCTCAATGTTAGTCTTTGTAGGCTTCCTCTGGTTTCCCTCTGTCCTTCACCACATTATATTCTTTCCCTTTTGCTTTAATGTATGCCTGACTTTCCTAGTCAGCCTTGGTTGCTTCATCGTCCCCGTACCACGCTTCTTTTCCCTCGGGATGAATCTCTGCTGTGTATCCTTAATTACTCCCAGAAACTCCTGCTTTTGCTGTTCCACTGTCTTTCCTGCTCGGCTCCTCTCCCAGTCAATTCTACCCAGCTCCTCCCTCAGGCCTTTGTAGTTGCCTTTATTCAGCTGTAATACCGTTATCTCTGAGTCTATGTTCTCCTTCTCAAATTGCAGAGTAAATTCAATCATATTATCAACATTGCCTCCTAAGGGTTCCTTCACCATAAGCTCCCTTACCAGTCAGTCTCACTGCACTACACTAAATCCAATATTGCCTGTTCCCTAGAGGGCTCCATTACAAGCTGCTCCAAAAAGTCATCTTGTAAACATTCCACAAATTCCTTTTCTTGTGATCCACTACCAACCTGATTTTCCCAGTCCACCTGCATATTGAAATTCTCCATGATCCCTGTAACTTTGCCTTTCCTGCCCATCTCCTGGTGTATCTTGCGCCCCAACTCCTGACTACTGTTTGGAGACCTGTACATAACTCCAACTGTGGTTTTCTTTAAACATTTGCAGTTCCTCAATTCTACCCACACAGATTCTACACCATCTGACCCTACTTCATTTCTCACTATTGATTTAATTTCATTTCTTACTCATAAGGTAACCCCACCCCCTCTGCCCACCTGCCTGTCTTTTCAACAGGATTTAAATCCTTGAATATTCAGCTCCCAATCCTGATGCCCTTGCAGCCACATCTCTGTGATGCCCGCCACGTCATTCCTGCCAATTTTGATCTGTGCCACGAGGCCATTTACCTTATTCCTTATCCTGCGTACATTCAGATATAACACCTTCAGTTCTGTGTTAACCGTCCCCCTATTCAATGGTCAATTGTTTGTCCAGCATGCTTGAGGTCAATTGCCAACCCTTTCCATACACTCTATCCGACTTGTGTCTGTGCTGGAGATTTTAATAACCTTTCCTGAGTTCTGCACTCTGATCTCCTCCTTTGATTTCCCCCCCATAACAGAACCCCGGTGTAGTGGCAATGTCACTGGCCTGGTCATTCAGCTAACCCCGGTCCAATGTTCTGTAGACTGGGTTCAAATCCCACCCGTGGCTGATGGTAAAGTTTAAATTCAATAAAATCTGGAATAAAGAGCTGGTCTTGTTGTAAAAACCCATTTGGTTTCGATGTGGAAGGGAAAACCTGGCATCCTTACCTAGTCCAGCCTGCATGTGATGGCAGAGCCACTGGAAGGTGGTTGACTCTGAACTGCCCTCTGGACAATTTGGGAGGGGCAATAAAGAGGTGACATGGTAGCACAGTGGTTAGCACCATTGCAACACTGTAAACTTTTGCGATAAATTCTGTGTCTTACAATCGTGTACTCCACAACCACCTGATGAAGGACCAGCGCTCTGAAAGCTAGTGCTTCCAAGTAAACCTATTGGACTATAACCTGGTGTTGGGTGGTTTTTAACTTGATATAATAACAGATGTTTCACACAGAATCTTCCTCCATCAAAACCCACAAAGTCCTGGCATGGAGTCTGAAATCTGGGGAGATTCCCCTTACTGCTGAAAAGGTGTGTCACTGTACCTGCTGATGCCTCAGAATTAAGGCCTCGTTTAGGGTCTGAATGCTGTTCTCACTCAAGGTTTCTTCAGCCGCTTTGAAGAAACTGTCGAAGATTTCCATCATCTTATCTCGATTTTCAATCATCTTCCTGCGAGCCGGAATCAGAAATCCCAGAGATGGGTAAGAATTGTACAGCTGGATTGGAACAAGAACATAACCAATAAGTTCAGGCCTTGAGTTGATAAGTGACTATTCGTCTGTAGTCTATGCGTTGGCCAAGTAACTTACGGTGACATAAAACAAAGAGCTGCTAGAAATCGGAAACAAAAGCAGGAATTGCTGGAGAAACTCAGTGCGTCTGGCTGCATCTGTGGGAAGAAAGCAGAGTTAACATTGTGAGTCCGGTGACTCTTCACTAGAACTGAAACTGACAGTGACTCTACATGGGAGACAGCAGACTGACCAGCCCCTCCCTCACTCTGTGTAATTCCTTTTCATTTGGGATGCTCTTAGATTTTAGCAATAATCTACAACGAATGATCCGATAAGGCCCAATTTAAGCAAATATCAAACATCAGAAGGGTTGAAAGTGGGAATCAAACCCATGACATTGCCATCTGAACTCTTGGTATCAAGCGTTCGGAGTCTTCATACATTTTTCTCAGCTTCGCTTTTGACATCTTCCAAAGGCCTGTTCTGCTATCGAAGTCTTCCCTTTTTATGTTGTTGTGTCCCCAGCACCCTGTTCTCGCACCAGATCCTGTCTCTGGAGGCGTTATCCCTCACTGCCACCATGTATTTTAAACCAGCATCGTGACCTGTACTTTGAGATACCCGTCAGAAGTACTTTTGGCTGCGAGAGGCCTGTATATAACACAATCCCTGAGGCTGCCCCCGACTTATTCTTTCCGTATGGCTTAGAGTAGTGAACTCGGCCCGGGCAATCACAAAGGCCAACCTCCCATCTATCGGATCCATCTGCCAGGCCCGCTGTCAAGGAAAGGCCGCCGGCATTCTCAAAGGTCCATCCCACCCTGGCAATGCTTTTCTACAACATCTACCATCGGGGAGAAGGTACAGAGGCCTGAACACACCCACCAGCCGGTTTTGCAACAGTTTCTACCCTCCTGTTGTTTGAATACTGAATGGACTCACTAACTCTGAGCATTCCCCTGTACCTGTGTTTTTGTTTTGCCACTGTTTACCTATTATTTACTTATCTATGCTACTTAACTCTGTGATCTGCCTGTACTGCTCACAAGATTAAGCTTTTTACTGTGCCTCGGTACACATGACAATAAATTCAATTCAATGGACTGTAATAATCCATTATGTACATCTGTACATAGGGTCTCAAATACAGCTAGTGTGGTGTCTAAGACCTCTCTATTCACATAGTCATTCTAGACTGGTGTCTTCTCTCTCATTGATGTCAGAGTCAAGTAATCGGTTACATGATCATGATTTACATAAATCTTATTTTTCCAGCTTTTCCACGTGAATTTACTCCATAATAGGGCTCCTCACATGTTAATATAAATTACTGAAACGTTAAAAACACTCTGAACATATAGTATGTCTGGTTTATCTATTCATGTGGGTGTTCCTGGCTGGCGCAGCATTTATTGCCCGTCCTTAGTTGCCCCTTGACAAGGTGGGGTGAGCAGCCATCTTGAACCACTGCAGTCCTTGTACTGTAGGTAGACCCACAATGCCCTTAAGAAGGGAACTCCAGGATTTTGACCCAGTGACAGTGAAGGAACGGGGATATATTTCCAAATCAGCATGGTGAGTGGCTTGAAGGGGAACTTTAAGGTGATGGTGTTCCCATGTATCTGCTGCCCTTGTCCTTCTAGATGGATTGGGTCATGGGTTTGGAAGGTGTTGTCTGAAGCTCTTTGGTGAATTTCTGCAGTGCATCTTGTAGATGGTGCACATTGCTGCTATTAAGTGTCAATGGTGGAGGGAGTGGAGTTTTGTGGATGTGGTGCGAGTCAAGTGGGTTGCTTTGTCCTGGACGGTGTCGAGCTTCTTAATTGTTGTTGGAGCTGCCCCCATCCAGGCAAGTGGGGACTATTCCACCAACCTCCTGACTTGTGATCAATGGTCACTCCGAGGATGTTGTTTATGAAGAATTCAGAGATGGTAACACCATTGAAAGTCAATGGGTGGTGGTTAGACTGTCTCTCATTGGAAATGGCCATTGCTTGGCACTTGTGTGATAAGGGAATCGTTACGCATGCCAAATTGCAAGTGATTTAAATAATCGTCCCAAATACAGTAATGCAGAAAGATAATTACTTGTATTGAAGCTGTTCCAGTCAATGTTGTCATCTCATTGTTCATGTTTATGAGGGAGTTAAATATTTTGTTGTCATAATCAAAGCGATCTCCAAATAGAATGGAACAGATAATATTGCTCACGGCCGAATTCAAAATCCGTGCTGTTTCAAAAGGCTGACCTGTGAACAAACATAGTATTTCAGAGAAAAACTGAAGCTGGAAATACCACAAACACTTCCAGTATTGTTGTCTTTTAAAAAGCTCAAGTTAGATAAGATGCAGTTTGCTGATACAAGATTCTATCTGTGATGGAATCCCTCACGACATATTGTACACACTTTGTGCTGGGAGCCAGCATTTTATGTGAATCCAGGGTCAGGATTAGGATGATTTCAAAGTGACAAGTTGTGCGCGTGTGTGTGTGTTTTGTGAGACTGTGTGGGTCTGTCTGTGTGTATGTGTGTTTGTGTCTGTGTGTGTGTCTGTCTGTCTGTGTGTGTGCATTTTGTGAGACTGCGTGTCCGTGTGTGTTTGTCTCTGTGTCTCTGTGTGTCTGTGTGTGTTTTGTGAGACTGTGTGTGTGTCTGTGTGTATGTGTGTTTGTGTGTGTGTGTGTGTGTGTGTGTGTGTGTTCAGAGTGCCTACAGTTTCCTGGGAATGCAGATACATGACACAGGCTCTGTGTAAGTGAAAGCGAGGACTGCAGATGCTGGAGATCAGAGTCTAGACTAGAGTGGTGCTGGAGCATCCGAATGCTGCCTGACCTGCTGTGCTTTTCCAGCACCACTCTAATCTAAACTCTGTATAGCTGACTCAGTGAGCAGTCAAAAACGATTGGCTGGTGCTGTGCAGTGAAAACTCCCAAGGAAGTTCTCAGCATTTGTAGCCAACCAAATGTTGGAGAGAGGACCCAAAAGAGGTCCTGGTGAATGGAGAAAGTGGCAAGGTCCCTGACTCTATTCTGGGGCATCAGTAGCCGTGTGCCACTCATACAGTTGAGAATGGCTGAGAGTGGACGGAGAAAAGTTCCCAAGCAGGATACAACGGTGCAAGCTCAGAGCACGGGACAGAGGTCAGGGACAGCTTTAGCTCAGGGAGGCTCGCAATTGGTGAACAGTGAGTGAGTCAGCACTGGAGAGCAGTTTTGGAGGTCAGGGGATTGTAGATGCAGAAAACGTATACAATTGACCAGAACAGGAGCAGTCATGGAGGTAATCCATGATGGAGTGACTCGAAAGAGGGAGAATCAAGACCAGATCAGCAAAGTGAAGATTAAGATGCCTAACGTGATTAGTTATCAATAATAGCTCAGGACAGTTGCTGAGAAATCTATGGGATCTGTTTTTGGGAGGGAGGGAGCAAGAGGGAACAGAAGATTGATGCAAAGGAGTTGGCGTCAGTTGTGGAGATACCTAAGTGTTAAACCAGATTTAAGTTCTCTAACATCTCCTGGGCATCAGTCCAAAAGTCTCTGACTCACGTTCAGAATTAGAGACCTTCCCTGAGGCCCCTGGGTATTGTATTGTTCTATAATTGAATTAAGCAGAACTGTTTAGGATCTTAAAGAGGACATTCGTATCTTCCTCAGTCTCCTGACAGTCTTTAGGCAGGTTTGGGAAGGTACAGCAAGAAAACTCATGGGATTGGGGAGAGGAACCCTCAATGAGTCTTAGCAAAAACAACACTTGGCCGAGTTCTGGTAACATCAGCCTAACATCGATCTGACAAGTATAAATTGGAGCTGTTTGCCATCATTTAATAAACGACGTCTTATCTAAGACATGAGTCTCTTCTCAATGGACAGTAAGTAATTTCCTTCTAGCTCACGAGACCATACAAGCCCTTTAGATCCCAACCTAAAAGGAAGAAGGTGATTGGAAATCTACCTGTTGTCTATTTCGCCAAGTGACCTGACTGAAAATCCATCAAATGGATCACTGGGGAAGTGGGACAATTGCTCACTGAAAGTTTAAACTTCCTCAGGTATCAGGAGTCGGCAGGGCCTGAAATGAACGTTCATTCCACACCGATTCTCCGACTATGTGGAGACCAGAGGAGTTAGCCCACAGTGAGTTTTCATCAGGATAGGAACCTGTGTGGGGGCGGCACGGTGATTCAGTGGTTAGCACTGCTGCCTCACAGCACCAGGGTCCCAGGTTCAATTCCAGCCTTGGACGACTATGTGGAGTTTGCACATTCGCCCCGGGTCTGCAAGGGTTTCCTCCGGTTGCTCCGGTTTCCTCCCACAGGACGTGTAGGTCAGGTGAATTTGCCGTGCTAAATTGCCCATGGTGCTAGGTGCATTAGTCAGACGGAAATGGGTCTGGGTGGGTTACTCTTCAGAGGGTCGGTGTGGACAAGTTGGGCTGAAGGGCCTGTTTCCACACTGTAGGGGATCTAATCTAATCTAAATTGTGATCTTGGAGCAGACACTGGTTTCAGACAATACCCATTCTTTGTTTGAATGATTCCAATTGGGAATTGAGAAGTGAAGTAGGAATCGAGCTGAGAGACAGAACGGTCCGGTGAGCTGATTCTATTTGTCATACAGCAGGCGATAATCCCGAAAATCTTACCCTGATGGAATTTAATGGGATTGAAGGAGGTCACTTCTCCCACTGCACCTATTCCGACACTCCGAAAGAACTATTCACATCACTCATTGTTCTGATCTGTTTCCACTTGAGAGTCAGCTTCTCTATTTTCAACAGAATATTCAACGTCTTTAACATTCACTTTTCCGTCAAGTTCATAAATTGACACTCTTCTCACCAACTCATGAGTCATGTTATATTCCCAGTTCATTTTGCAGAAGAGATTTTGGCCAGGAATTTAATGACCTCGACTCGTTCCCACCTTTAGATTAGATTACTTACAGTGTGAAAACGGGCCCTTTGGCCCAACAAGTCCACACCGACCCACCGAAGCGCAACCCACCCATTCTCCTACATTTCACCCATTCATCTAACGCTACGGGCATTTTAGCATGGTCAATTCACCACCTACTTTGTTCAGCAAAGCAGACGACAGATGTTTCTAATCCCACCTTACTGAAAGGGTCCAAACTGGTCTTTGGCTTTGTGAATGCAAATCATTGTGCAGGGACTACTTACTCTTGGTGTGATGAAATTGATGATTCGGTTCAGAACTGCAAAAACATCTGTGGAATTAAAGTCTGTCAAAGGCCAGTGTCTCTGGTGAGCCGCTAACATTTGACTGCCCCAATAGTATTAATGCAACTGAAGGAATCTCACTTTTACTCAAGTGAAAATCTTTTCTGCAGGTGCCAATTTCAAGGGAACCATGAATCCCAGCATGTCATGACCCACCAAGCACTCACCCTTGTGACTCTCAAACACATTGACAAGAAAGCTGGCCTCTTCACTGATCCTGTCTTCAATGGATTTCTTGCCCATGCCAAAGCCTCGGAGAGCTGAGATCACAAACTTTCGGTTCTCCCGCCACAACTTCCCATCACTGAGCACAACACCTGAAAGTGACACGCGAAAAGCTGATCAAATATTGTACACGGGTTCTGCTGTGAGTGCTAGGAGAAAGTGAGGACTGCAGATGTGAGAGAATCAGAGGGGTGACCTTACAGAGGTTTGTAAAATCATGAGGGTCATGGATAGGATGAATCACCAAGGTCTTTTTCCCAGGGTAGGCAGTCTAAAACCGGAAGGTTTAAGGTGAGAGGGGAAAGATTTAAAAGGGACCTGAGGATCAACTTGTTCAAGCAGAGGGTGGTGCGTGTATGGAGTGAGCTGCCAGAGGTAGTGGTGGAGGTTGGTACAATTACAGCATTTAAAAGGCATCTGGATGGGTACATGAATAGGAAGGGTTTAGATGGATATGGGCCAAGTGCTGGCAAATGACTTATGCCCGAAACACCGACTCTTCTGCTCCTCAAATGCTGCCTGACCTGCTGTGGTTTTCCAGTGCCACACTTTTAGACTCTGCTGATCTCTAAGAAACGTTCCTTTCCTGAGGATTAGAACATCTTACAACCAAGAGTGCTCTTTTGAGCTGCCCAGTTGGGAATTGACCTCAAGTCTCTGGAGCATTAGTGTGGGGGTCCAGGATTTACAAGTACAGGAATGTTGCCACTATGTTCCCAAGCTCTGAAGGTTATAAAAATCACAACAGGAAAATGCTGAGCAACCAATCCAGTATTACTCAGTGTTAACACTAAAATTGCCTCCTCAATCAACACAGTCCTCCCCATTTCCAAGTTAATTATGCTCTCCAATTTTATTTTCATGTGTTAAGGAAAGCTCACTAGTTAGTATGGAAAAGCACATGATTCATCTTCAGTCTGAAGTCAATGTCCCCAGACAGATGGATGAGAGGACATTGACCTCTCTAATTGTTTTCCAGAGATAATAGTCACAGGTTTGACCATTACCTTTGTAGCAGATTGGCTTAACAGATGGCACAAATATTTAATATCTGCATTGTTTAAACCTCTTTCTCAAGAGCAGTAGAGAGGAGAGTTGAGGGAATGGGTGGATTATCTATTTCAACCTTTGCAACTGAAACTAATGTGTACAATTATTGAGAGGCAAGACCAATGAGGAGATCAATAACGTAACTGCATAATAGAGTCATCAAGATATACAGCATGGAAAGAGACCCTTCTGTCTAATTTGCCCATGCTGGCAAGATATCCTAACTTAATCTGCCAGCACTTGGCCCATATCCCTCAAAACCCTTCCTATTTATGTCTCCTTCCAGATGACTTTTAAATGCTGTAATTGTACCAGCCTCCACCACTTCCTCTGGCAGCTCATTCTATGCACACACCACCCTCTGTGTGAAAAGATTGACCCTCAGGTCCCTTTTAAATCTTTCCCGTCTCACCGTTAACCTATGCCGTGTGATTTCCGACTCCCTTCAAGGAAAAGACCTTGAATGTTCACCCAATCCATGTCCCTCATGATTTTATAAACCTCCATAAGGTCATTCCTCAGCCTCAGATGCTCCAGGGAAAACAGCTCCAGCCTATTTCTGAAGAGGAATTGAACAAGCACTTGAAGAGAGAAAGAATTTTCAGGGCTACAGTGAAAGGGCATGGGGAATGGGACTGACTAATTCATTGGCCAATGTTGACCTAACTCTGAATTATTGATGATGAGAAACTTGGGGAATAACAAATCGAGAGAGTATATACCAAAACTCGGTTCTGAAGTATTTTTTCCCATTTTTATTTTTTTTCTTTATTCATTCACAAGATGATGGCATCACTGGCCAGGCCAGTGTTTATTACCCATCCCTAATTGCCCAGAGGGTAGTTAAGAGTCAACCACATTGCTGTGGGTCTGGAGTCACATGTACGCCAGACCAGGTAAGTAGGTAAGATTCCTTTGCTAAAGGACATTAGTGAACCAGATGGGTTTTTCCAACAATCGACAATCTATCCCTGTGATGCATCAAGTTGAGAGAAATGAGGAGGAGACCGAAGAAAACGACGAAGTGTCAACTTACCAGTTCGGAATGAAAAATCGTCAAATATGGGGATGGGTGGCCTCCCACTGAATTGATCAGCGTGATTCACAAGAGCGTCTTTCACTGCGTCATAACCAGTCAACACCACTGCCTTCAGCGGCCCAAGCTCCACTGAAAATACATTTCCATATTTCTCTGCGAGCTAAAAAAAGAGAGAATAGTTTCATTAAGATTTCGTTCCTGGTCAGCTGTAAGAGGGAGAAAACAGATGAGAGAAAAATGAACAATTCCTTCAGCATTAAATCCGAGCTCCCCAATCCGGTCCAGGGTCACGTCTGTTCTGTTGTCGATTCCAGCAAAGCGACCCACAATTTGCATTCCATCTGCTTGACCCCCTGAAAACCACAAATCCATTCCATTTTCCACTACAATCCATGTAAACGGATTGAAATTAGTCTTTTTTTAAAAAAATGCTTGATCAGTAAACAAGCGAATTTGACAATTTGTCTGGGATCCCTCGCCGATAGCAAATGTGAGCAGAGTTTATGAAAATCAAACACTCGCAACGTTGTGAAATAATTATAAGTGGCTTCGAGGAGGAGATGTGAGCAGATTGAGTGAACAGCAAGTTTTTAAAAACATACGTTATCCCCACGCTCAGTGGGACTAACCTACAGAAGCTGTTACTCTTTGGATGTTTCTGTTAAGAAACCCTTTTCCATGCTTGATGCATTTTGCTTTATCTCTTCAGAGCATGACCTTGGGAGCTCAGCCGACTGGAACCATTTGAGAACTTGTGTTCCATTCTTCCCTGGAATGTGGATGTCCATGGCGAGACCAGCTCTTCGCTGCTCATCCTCACTGACCTTGAGGAGGGGAGCTGCCTTCTTGAGCCATTGCAGTTTTCACAGTGCAATGAGACCAGTAACGCTATTAGAATGGGAAGTCAAGTCAATGGGTTCTTAGTTCATAGAGCATAGAACAGTACAGCACAGTACAGGCCTTTGGGCCTACAACGTTGTGCTGATGTTTTTATCCTACTCTAAGATCAAACTAACCTACATACCCTTCATTTTACTATCATCCATGTGCCTATCCAAGAGTCGCTTAAATGGCCCTATTGTCTCTGACTCAACCCCCACTGCTGGCAGTGCATTCCATGCACCACTCTCTGAGTAAAGAACCTGCCTCTGACATCTGCCCTGAACCTTTCTCCAATCACCTCAAAATTATGCCCCCTCATGATAGACATTTCTCCCCTGGGAAAAAGTCTCTGGCTATCCACTCTATCTATGCCTCTCAAAACCTATATAACTCTGTCAAGTCACGTCTCATCCTTCTTCACTCCAATAAGAAAAGCCCTAGCTCCCTCAGCCTTTCTTCATAAGACATGTCCTGCAGTCCAGGCAGCATCCTGGTAAATCTCCTCTGCACCCTCTCTAAAGCTTCCACATCCTTCCTATAATGAGGTGACCAGAACTGAACACAATATTCCAAGTGTGGTCTAACCAGGGCTCTATAGAGCTGCAGTGTAACCTCGCAACTGTTAAACTCAATCCCCTTGCAAATGAAAGCCAACGCACTTCTTAACAGCCCTTTCAACTTGGGTGGCAACTTTGAGGGATCTATGGATGTGGCTCCCAAGATTCCTCTGTTCCTCCACATTGCCAAGAATCCTGCCTTTAACCCTATAATCTGCATTCAAATTCTATCTTTTAAAGTGAATCACATCACACTTTTCCAGGTTGAACTTGACCTGGCTCTGTATCCTGACAATGTCCTGTTGTAACCTACAGAAGTTTTAGGATTTTGAACTTGCAACAGTGAAAGAAGAGTGATATAGTTCCAGGGAAATGGGAAACCTCATGACGGGGATGTGGCTTTGTACATGCTCCCCTTACCTTTCCAGGTCAGAGATTTGGAAGGTCTTGTTGAAGAAGCCTTGGCGAGTTGCTGAAGTACACCTCGAGAAAGGTACCAATGCTGCTGCATTAGTGCTAAGCAGAGCAAGTGTTGAAGGTGGTGAATGGTTTGCAAGGCCAAGCTGCTTTATCCTGGATGCAGTTGAGACTCCTGAGTGGTGTTGGAGCTATATTCATCCAAGCAAGTGGGAAGTATTCCATCATACTCTGGCTTTGTGCCTCATAGTCGCTGGGCAGGCTTTGGGGGAGTCAGGAGGTAAGTTACCCCTTGCAGAATTCCTAACATCTAACCTGTTCTTGTAGCCACAGTCATTCTGTACATGTGACAAATTGCTGCCATTAAGTCATATTGAAACAAATCCTTTGGCACATTGCATCCAAATTTGTCTCTGATTGTTTCAGTGGGAGAAATATTGATGCTTGGAAGTTGAACCCAAAACGTTCTCATTGCCCTGTTATGGGAAGGATATCAGTAAACTGGACAGGGTTCAGAAAAGATTTACCAGTGTGTTGCCAGGAATGGAGGGTTTGGTTGTGACTTTTTTCACGAGCGAGTAGAAGGTTGAGGGGTGACCTCATGGAGATTTATAAAATTATGGTCAGCATAGATAAGGTGAATGTCATTTATATAAGTGATTTAGATGAGAATATAGCAGGCATGGTTAGTGGGCGGCACGGTGGCACAGTGGTTAGCACTGCTGCCTCACAGCGCCAGAGACCCGGGTTCAATTCCCGCCTCAGGCGACTGACTGTGTGGAGTTTGCACGTTCTCCCCGTGTCTGCGTGGGTTTCCTCCGGGTGCTCCGGTTTCCTCCCACAGTCCAAAGATGTGCAGGTCAGGTGAATTGGCCATGCTAGATTGCCCGTAGTGTTAGGCAAGGGGTACATGTAGGGGTATGGGTGGGTTGCGCTTCGGCGGGTCGGTGTGGACTTGTTAGGCCGAAGAGCCTGTTTCCACACTGTAAGTAATCTAAGTAATCTAAATTTGTGGACGATATGAATGTTGGTGGTACAGCAGACAGTGGAGAAGGATATCTAAGATTACAAAGGGATCTGGACCAATTGGGTCACTAGCTGAGGAGTGGCAGGTGGAGTTTAATTTGGATAAATACGAGGTTTTATAATTTGGTAAAACAAACAAAGACAAGATTTATGCAATGAAAAGTAGGGCCTTGGGTAATGTTGGAGAACAGAGAGACCTAGGGATTCAGGACATAATTCTTTGAAGTTTACATCACATATGAGATAGGGTGGTTAAGAAGGTGTTTAGCCCGCTTGCCTTCACTGCTTTGACGTTGAGTATACGAGTTAGGACATCATGCTAAGGTTACACAGGACTTTGGTGAGGCCTCTTCTGGAGTACTGTGCCCAGTCTGGTCTCCCTGTTACAGGAAGGATATTATTAAGCTGGAGAATGTTCAGAGGAGATTCATTGGGATGTTGCTGGAAATGGAGAGATTGCGTTATAAGGAGAGGCTGGACATTCTGGGACCTTTTTCACTGGAGCATAGAAGGTTGAGGGGTGAACTTATAGAAGTTTGTAAAATAAAAGAGAGGGATAGATAAGGTGAATGGCAGGTCGCCTTAAAACTAGGGGACAGTTTTAAGGCGAGAGTGGAGCATAGAAGGTTGAGGGGTGAACTTATAGAAGTTTGTAAAATAAAGAGAGGGATAGATAACGTGAATGGCAGGTCGCCTTAAAACTAGGGGACAGTTTTAAGGCGAGAGGACAAAGATTTTAAAAAGATCTGAGGGGCAATTTTTTTACAGAGAGTGATTTGTGTGTGGAATGAGCTTTCAGACAACGTGGTTGGTGCAGATATCATTACAAAGTTTAAACAACATTTGAAAAGTATGTGAATAAGAAAGGAGGGATATGGGCCGGGAGCAGGTAGGTGGGACTAGTTTAGTTTGGGATTATGGTTAGCATGGCCTGATTGGGCCGAAACTCTGTGACTCGATGACAAAAACCTACATAACCTTCTCCAATCCTCCTCCATTCCCTCCTTGTCTTTCCCTGGTATCCACAAATATTTGATATCCAGTCATGATTTTAGATTCAGTTACCCCACATTACCATGAGATCATATTCACTCACACACATACAGACACTCTCTCACAGACACCCATAACGTCCCCCCAATACCCACACACCCACACACCCACGTACACATATAAGTTTGTCGGGTGAATCTGTATTTGCAGAATTACATTTTACTTTACTCAAAAACTGCATGAATCCATGTAAGATTCTGTAAACCTGTTTTTTAGATTAGAATCAGCCCGACCATTGTGGCACAGACAGTCTCACGGAAGGAAGCTCACACCTTTCATACATGATCTGGGCTAACGTGACACCAATTGTTAAGGTTCACTTGAGAGTGTAACTTTTAAAAATGTTTTGCAATTTACATATGAAAGAACTGAAACCAACATGGTAATTCTAACAGATGAGAGACTGAACAAACTATCCAGGTCTTTTTCAATATAAAATTTCAGTGACATCACACTGTATACCTTTGCTATAAATTCTGTGTGTCTTACAATCTTATACTCCACAACCACCTGATGAAGGAGCAGTGCTCCGAAAGCTAGTGCTTCCAAATAAACTTGTTGGACTATAACCTGGTGTTGTGTGATTTTTAACTTTGTCCACCCCAGTCCAACACCGGCGTCTCCAAATTAAAAATAGTCAACTAAATCAAATAGTTACTTTTCCTCTTAGGCTGCATGATTCGTTGTGAGGTGATAAAACTCTGCAATTTATTTTTTCTTTTTAATCAAAGTGTGAGCAAAGTTCAGCGATCGTAGGCCCAGGGCTAACAGATTCCTCGGTCAGGGATTACGGATCTGCTTCGGTCTGTGTCTCTCTCGGTCTCTGTGAGCTTCACCGCCCCATCCCTCAGACAGTCCCCCAGTGAAGGATTCTCACTTACCCCCATGAGAGACCAGTCCAGCTTCTTGAGGTCCAGTTGGTGCAGGTTTCCGATCAGAGGAAGCGGAGTCGGTCCAGGAGGGAAATTCCTGGGAACTCTCCGCCGGATTACAGACACGACCAGGAAGAGAAAGAGGGCCAGCAGCGATAGGGCCGTGGTGTAGTCTGTGGGGAAGAGCTTGAGGAGAGCCATTGTGCTCAAGTGCCCACACACTAAGTGGAGCCACTGGTGTCCTGATGTTATAATGTGGGCCGTCCGTCACTCCAACCCTCCACTTAATAGTTCCCAAAGAACCGCCTCATTTTGCTTCATCGCCTGTGTCTCTTTAACCCCTACCTTGCTGTATGCTGGGCTATTAAATTAAACAGGTCAATGTACATTCCCGGAGCTTCAGTTTGAAGTATAGGACAGCTTCTGATAAAGGGCACAGAAAATGGTGGTGCCCTCACCTGGAGTCCCTGGGGGGAGTGATGTTCAGGCACAGCAAGATTCCACTCAGAAGAAGTGCTGCAAACATTCACAGCTACTCTGGCTGAGCTTGTTAACAGGTTAACCTGACGTGATTTTATGGTAAGATTCTCATTCCCGGGATACGGGTTTTGATGAGAATTAAGGATATCTAGTCACCTCACACACATGTAGCAAAGCAGAGAATTATATCTCTGCAGGTCTGCTGTTCCAAATCACACCTTAAAGATTATTGACATCCATGTGGTCAATCATTGCTTGGTAGAACAGGTCTTGAGTATTCCCAATAAAAGAGACATTCTACTGAGGACTTGCATCTGGTACAGGTCATAGAGTCATACAACATGGAAACAGACCCTTCGGTCCAACCAGTCCATGATGAACATAATCCCAAACTAAACTCATCCAACCTGCCTGCACTTGGCCCATATCTCTCTAAACATTTCTTTTTCATGTACTTATCTATACGTCTTTTAAACATTGTCTACTACTTCCCCGGAAGTCCATTCCACACACGAACCCACGGGCGGCACGGTGGCACAGTGGTTCGCACTACTGCCTCACAGCGCTAGAGACCCGGGTTCAATTCCCGCCTCAGGCGACTGACTGTGTGGAGTTTGCACGTTCTCCCCGTGTCTGCGTAGGTTTCCTCCGGGCGCTCTGGTTTCCTCCCACAGTCCAAAGATGTGCAGGTCAAGTGAATTGGCCATGCTAAATTGCCCGTAGTGTTAGGTAAGGGGTAAATGTAGGGGTATGGGTGGATTGCGCTTCGGCGGGTCGGTGTGGACTTGTTGGGTTGAAGGGCCTGTTTCCACACTGTAATGTAATGTAATCTAATTTAAAAACCCCTCTCTATGCAAAAACGTTGGCCCACAGGTCTTTTTTAAAATCTTTCTCCTCTCACCTTAAAAACTATGCCCCCAGACTTAGGGAAGGGACACTGCCATTCACGATTTTATAAATCTCTACAAGTTCATCCCTCAACCTCCTGTACTCCAGTGAGAAACGTCCCAGCTTATCCAGCCTCTCCTGATAACTCATACCCTCCATTCCAGGCAAAGTCCTGGTAAATCTCTTCTGAGCTCTCTCCAGTTAAATACTAACCTTGCTATAACGGGACGACCAGAACTGAACACGGGACCCCAGAAAAGGCCTCACCAACATCCTGTTCAACCTCAACATGAGGTTCCCAACTCCTTTTGTTCAAAGGTCTGAGTAATGAAGGCAAGCATGTTAAATGCTTTCTTCACCATCCTGTCTACATGTGATACATGTCAAGCAATTATGTCTATGATCTCTCTGTTGTCCGGTCTTAGGGAACAACAGGTTGTGCTACACGTGAAGAGGTTGCTCATTCATGGGAAAACAGGGTCTGACTGGTTGAGATGATTCCATCGATAATGCACCAGAGACGTATTTCTTGCCGAGCATTTGGTTAAATTCAGATCAGGCTGACTCTGACTGACCAAGACATTGCCATGAGGAATACATGTTTTGCTGAGACAGCTCCACAGAGGTTTTTATCTTGTCACTGAGTCACCCTTTATTGACACATGAATGGCCCTTGACTTTAGATTAGATTACTTAGATTAGATTAGATTACTTACGGTGTGGAAACAGGCTCTTCGGCCCCACAAGTCCACACCGACCCGCCGAAGCGTAACCCACCCAGACCCATTCCCCTACATTTACCCCTTCACCTAACACTACGGACAATTTAGCATGGCCAATTCACCTAACCTGCATGTTTTTGGATTGTGGGAGAAAACCGGAGCACCCGGAGGAAACCCACGCAGACACGGGGAGAATGTGCAAACTCCACACAGAGAGTTGCCTGAGGCGGGAATTGAACCCGGGTCTCTGGCGCTGCGAGGCAGCAGTGCTAACCAGTGTGCCACCATGCCGCCCATGCCGCCTCAGTCAGAGACAGGTACTATAGTGTCAGCATCTCATTGTCATTCTCAGTGTCTGGCCTATTCTCTTTCAATGTTCCTATTGACCCTGCTTCCACAACCCCCTCAGGTACTGCATTATAGATGGGGATGAGAGGCACTAAATGAAATCTTACCCTCTCTTCTGATTTGCTGTTAACCAATGATCCTCCCAATTCCAGTGTTTGTCCATTCATCCGGTTCACTAATGTCCTTTCAGGAAGGAAATCTACCATCCTTACCTGATCTGGCCATCATGCGACTCCAGAGCCACAGAAATGTAGTTGACTCTCAACTGCCCTCCGAACTGGCCTAGCGAGCCACTCAGTTGTATCGATCGCTAGAAAGTCACAACAGAGACCCACAGCCAGTGTACTGCAGTGATTCTAGAAGGCAGCTCACCACCACCTTCTCAATAGGGATGGGCTGTCCATGCTGGCCAAGTCCCACAAATGAATTTAAAAAAAAATTGAGATGGTCCCATGCTAAAACAAGCCAATCCAGTCAGGAGTTATGTTTGTTGACCAAACATTGACCAGCTCGAACATTTCATGCGAAGGTTAATGTTCTGGCGCTTGAGCAACGTTTATGGAGTTAGAATTGTTGACGCACGGGGAGATTTGGTTGATAAAGCCCACAGAAAGTCTGGATGATTTCCAGGACTATTCATACTTTTGTAGCACTTTAGCCTCTGGGTCACAAGGTTCTGGGTTCATTTTCACTCTCAGCCTGAGCACAAAAATCAGTGCCTGTGCTCCTGTAGATTACAGATTGAGTATTGCATTGTTGAGCTGCTGTGTATTATTTGAGACAAAGTCCCAAACTGTCTGTTTGGGAGGATATAAACAATCATCACGACACGGTTTTGGGATGTTATTCCCAGTCACCATCCCAGAAATCAGATTGCATGGTCATTGTCACATTGCTGTCTGTTGGAGCTCGCTATGTGCAAATTGCCTGTCAGAAATAACGTGAGAAAATGTGAAATTGTCAATTTTGACAGGAAAAATAAAAGAAACCATATTTTTGAAATGCTGAAAGATTACACAGCCCTGTGGTGCAGAGGGATTGTGGGGCATGAAGCACAAAAGGTTAGTGTGCAGCTGCAGCAAGTAATTAGGAAAGCGAGTCGAATGTGGTCATTTATCACACGAATAACTGAACATGAAAATGTAGGCAGGTTATGCTTCAGTTATACATGGCACAACTGAGATCACATCTGAATTATTGCCGACAATGTTGTCACTTTATTTAAAGAAGGACGGAAAGACATTTGGAAGCAGTTCAGAGAAAGTTTCCCAGAATTATACCTCGAACATGTTAGTTTTCTGATAAGGGAAGGTTGGACAGCCTTGGCTTGTATTACAGAGGAGTGAAAGGGGATTTGATTTCACACATAAGGCCCTGACTGGTCAATGGCAGGTCATGAGATGAGATATTGTTAATCAATACAATTTTGCTGTTTCTGCTGACCCTGGATACCCAGGCGTGAGATGGCGTGTCTGAATGGAGTCTATCTTATTTAGCTCGTCGGTAATGGAACACGATATGATGGATGTTATCGTCAGCATGAAGACAGGGCTTTGTTTCTGATCGGCTGTGAGGTGGTCACATGTCCCAATGCTGTCATGGCCAGATGCATCGGCACAATGGACAGTGATGAAGATTAGGCTTATCCCTCATATTGGTTCCCTCAATCCGGCCTCAGCCACCTTGACTAGTATGGGATGCTGCCAATGCACTCATGGTGATCAACATTGAAGGTCACCATGCAAAGCACATCCTCTAGCCTTACCAACATTCCAAATGATGCCCAGCATGGAGGTGAACTGATACATCGGCTGACTATTGCTTTACCTGTCTGTGGAACAGCTTTCCCAATTTGGTATAGCTCTCTAGGTATGGATGCAGGGTCACTGCACAGAGAGTGCCTTTATTGTTTCCAGTAACTGCACTGGTACTGGGTGGTTCCATCCAGTTTGATTCATATTTCACTCCTCTGTTCAGCTGATGCAATGGGTTGGTGGTTCATTTCAGAGGGCATTTAAGTGTCAAGCATGTGGCTGTGGGTCCAGGGTCACATGTAGCCTATTACCTCACTGTATTTGATGTAAACATACCAATTGTACAACAAGTGTTGGTGAGATATTAAATCCTTATGTTGAGATAATTGAAGAGTTCACTGGGTGAAGCACATGGGACCTGGGCTGTATTCAGAGTAATGGGACTAACTACATCACAGCTCGATGGGAGGGATTGGCAGCAGTTTGAGAAAAACACCCTGACAGGTACATGCACGTCATAGACCAGACTGGGTGGAGAGAGCAGGTTGCCTCTCCTGAAGAACATTAACGGGTTTTTACAATCATCTAACATTTTTGTGATGATCACTCAGCAGACGAGGTTTTATTTGAGATTTATGAACTAATTTATTTCAAATTTTCCAAGCTGCCTCGTTGGGATTTGAACTCACATCTCTGGAGCATTAGTGTAGATTTATGAGCACAAGAATATGGCCACTATATTCCCATGCTCTGACATGACAAAGTACGATGAACAACTGACCCGATATCACTCAGCATTAACACTAAAATTACCTCCTCGATCAACACAGTCCTCCCCATTTCCTAGTTAATTCCTCACCAATTTTCTTTTAAGGAAAATACATGATTTATCTTCAGGCTGAAGTCAATGCCCCCAAACTGATAGATGAGAGAACACTGACCTCTCCTGTTGTTTTCCAGAAATAATACTCACAGGCTTGACCATGACCTTTGCAGGAGGTTAGCTTACCAGATTGTCTGAATATTTAATATTTGCACTGCTTAAACCTCTCCTCTCAGAAGCAGAGAGAGGAGAGTTGAGGGAATGGGTGGGTTATCCATTTCAACTTTCATGAAGGAAACGACGGTGGATGATCAGTGAGAGGTTAGACCATTGCAGAGCTCAACAATGCAACTGCCTAATGTACAAAATCACAGTCAAATTCATCAGAGGGCAAACACCGGTCAAACGGCAGTGACTTATTACTGATTCAGGCCAATGTGGGAGGGACGAAGGTCCCAGGAGTATCCCAGAAACAGCAAATGGATCATTGCTATTCAGAAACCGAGACGAGCTTTCTGATATCAGATATTTGTCGCAGATATATATTTCATAAAGATACCGAGGAGCATCTTAGTTCAACACCATCCGAGCAAACGGGCAAATGGGTTCACCATCTTATCTCAGACACCCTCTTCAAGAATGTGGCACACCTATCCAATCATCTTAGACAGCCTCATCAAGAATGTGGCACACCTATCCAATCATGTCACACAATAAACGGGGCAAATCTGGCAAGAGTCAGGTTAATAAGAGCAATGAGGTGAGGTGAGGTGAGGCTCTTTTCGGTCATGGCTGACTATGAATTGCATCCTTGTTGTTGTCGCTTCCTGCTTCCATGAAGCAACGTCGCTTGTGACTGAAGAGACCGATTCTGGAGTGACAATCCCGGTCACAGAGGTCACATCTATATGTGGTCATTGATCTGATAGAGCTGCTGCACTCCTTCCTGCGTGCCCACTTGTCTGCTGCAGTGCTCACATCAATAGGGACCAATAGCAGTGAGAGGCAGACAGAACATGGAACATTTTACACAGGAGAGCTGATTGCGATAATGCAATTGATGTGGATCCAGGGACTTCCAAAAGACATTGGACAAATTGCCACATAACAGGCTTGTTGCCAGAGGAAACGTCCCATGGAGTAAAGGAGACAATGACAATGTGGAGTTTGACTGTGTGGGAAATTAGATACTGCTGCAAAATGATGTTTTGTTTTTGATTGCAGGAAGGTTTCTAGTGGGAGTTGTTCACGGGTTGGTACTGGGAGCAATGCTTTTCTTGATGTAATTGAATGACTTATACTTAAAGGAGAGGACACAACTTAAATATATGAAGATGAGTCCAAAGTTGGGAAGTATCCCGAACAGCGATGATGATAACACCAACTTCAAGAGGAGATGCAAAATGAATGAAAGGATGCAATTCTGAGGGGAGTGCAAGTACAGAGAGACTGGGAGAACTGGGGTTAGGAACTGAAAACAACAAATGCTGGAGATCACAGCGGGTCAGATGGCATCCATGTGGAGAGAGCAAAGTAATGTTTCAAGTCTAGATGACTCTTCATCAGAGCTGACATGAAGTGGGGGGGGAGGGGGCAGCATTTATGTTATAGTTAGGTTGGGGGAGAGGGTGTGGGGCTGGTGGGGTGTAGAGTGCTGGTGGAGAAAAGATGTTGATTAATGTTTGGAAGGAGAGAATGGCAGAATAATGGTGTGTCTAACTACCAGATGGGAAAGGACAGGCTGTCCCACTGGGGTGGGGGGAGGGAACGAGAGGACATGGCGACAGAGGATGCAACAAATAAAGCTATAAAGGAATAACTTGGAGAAGGTAACAAATAAAGATAAAAGAAAAGGAAGAAATAGGAGGTGGTTCACAATCTGAAGATGTTGAACTCAAAAAGGAGTTGTGGGCCGGGGCCAGTGTGGGACTGGAACAAGGATTGTTCCACATCCCCCAAAAAGAGGCAGGTATAACTGGAACCCATGCAGGTCCCCATGGCCACTCCTTTGACTTGGCAGAAGTGAGATGAATTAAAGGAGAAATTGGTCAGCGAGAGAACAAGTTCAGCCAGGGGGAGGAGGGTGGCGCTTAAACTAACAGGCATTTTTTCACAGTTACATCAGTAATCCCACACACCAGTCAGTCTCTCATCATCTCATTAAGGGTCATAGGATCATAGGGATGTACAGCACAGAAACAGACCCTTTGGTCCAACTCGTCCATGCTGAT
Source organism: Chiloscyllium plagiosum (assembly GCF_004010195.1). NCBI lineage: Eukaryota > Metazoa > Chordata > Chondrichthyes > Orectolobiformes > Hemiscylliidae > Chiloscyllium > Chiloscyllium plagiosum. Next base: position 18,855,351 of record NC_057746.1, on the reverse strand, counting down.
CAGATATCCAAAATGAATCTAGTCCCATTTGCCAGCACTTGGCTCATATCCCTCTAAACCCTTCTTATTCACAGACCCATCCAGATGCCTTTTAAATGCTGTAATTGTACCAGCCTCCACCACTTCCTCTGGCAGCTTATTCCATGCACGTACAGCCATCTGTGTGAAAACAATTGCCCCTGAGGGCCCTTTTGAATTTTTCCCCTCTCACCCGAAACCTATGCCCTCTAGTTCTGGA
>NC_057746.1:18852905-18854613 GCF_004010195.1 Chiloscyllium plagiosum | reverse complement strand
AAAGAGCCAGTATTAGCACAACGGGTTGAATGGCCTCTTTCCACACTGCAGCAGACATCCCACGATTCAGTGAGGGAAAAATGTCCAAACTCATTCAGTTTCGCCACATGGATTTAAACCCAGACAATCCAGTCAGGAGTCCCAGTGTGGTCCATTCCAGAGTCCCAGAGCAGCCCAGTACAGGTCTTTGGGCCAGCCGCTGACTTTGGGGCTGAGAAGATATTTATCTGAAGGAGGTCAGAGGGCATCCGATGGACATACTGGCAAAGGCAGTATTGGAAAAACTGACTGAGAATGAGGAAGTTAGTTTATTGGAAACCTAAACAGAAACTGCAGGGTGTATGACACAATACAGACTGCAGCACTCCAACGTTGCTTCCTTTCACTTAACACCTTTAATGCAGTAAAATGTTCCAAGAGTGTTTAACAGCAGCGAGAACAAAAATGCATGTGTGAAGCCACTAGCCCATGAGTAGGGATGTTCGCTAATCGCACTTAATCGCTGCAGCAACTCATCTTGAGAAAACTGAGCTTCAGGAGAGTTTTATCATTTTTTTCAAAATAAACTGACTTCACCATCTGGAAATAAGTTATTTCACAACAAGCGGAAATGTAAGACTATTGTTTATAAAGATGGCAGCGTCAGATGTTTGGGCGAGCTGCCTCACAGATCATTTAAGCAACAGTCAGTCAGTGTCACCCTCATAGATTCCGACGGCGCCCACAATGTGCCAGACACCAACACGACCATCCCTGAATATGTCCTATGCCAACGGCAGGACAGACCCAGCAGAGATGGCAGCTCACAGTGGTATATGGTCTGGGTGGCATTGTCCCAGGAGCCTTTACCATTATCTCTGGATGCCGTGATGTTTCCTGGCGCTCTTGGTGAAACACAGGCAAGAAGGAATTTCCTGCTGGTTAGCGTCTTCCCAGCCACACCATCCCCCTCAACACGACTCCATTTTGAACAATACTTGGAGGAAGCATGGAGAGTGGCAAGGGTGCAGAATACACTCAGGATGGAAGACTTCAATATTCATCGCCAGCAGCAGCTTGGCATCACCCCTACTGACAGATCACCAAAGAACATAGCTGCTCGGCTGGCTCTGAGGCAGATGGTGAGGAAAGCAACAACACAGAAAAATGCCTTGACCTCTTCCTCATTAATCTGTCACCACCAGATACATTTGCCCATGCCAGAACTGATTGGCATCAGTACAGCACCATGCTCGCAGAGATAAAACCTCACCTTCACACTGAGAACACCTTCCATTGTGCTGTGTGGCACGACAACCGTGCGAAATGGAAGGGTTTTAAAAAGGCCGAGCAACTCAAGACTGGGCATCCATGGGGCAGCTGCGAACCACCATCAGCAACGCCACTATACTCCCAACACAATCGGTAACCTGGCATCTCCACTCTTCTACCATGTTCTATCATCAAGCCTGGGCATCTACCCATACACTCATAGAGTCATAGAGATGTACAGCTTGGAAACAGACCCTTTGGTCCAACCTGTCCATGCCTACCAGATATCCCAACCAAATCTAGTCCCACCTGCCAGCACCTGGCCCATAACCCTCCAAACCCTTCCTATTCATATACCCATCCAGATGCCTTTTAAATGTTGCAATTGTACCAGCCTCCACCACTTCCTTTGGCAGCTCATTCCATACACGTACCACTCTCTGTGTGAAAAAGTTGC
>NC_057746.1:18789681-18852845 GCF_004010195.1 Chiloscyllium plagiosum | reverse complement strand
AGGAGACCAGAATTGCACACAATATTCCAACAGTGGCCTAACCAATGTCCTGTACAGCCACAACATGACCTCCCAATTCCTGTACTCAATACTCTGACCAATAAAGGAAAGCATAGCTTCTTCACTATCCTATCCACCTGTGACTCCACTTTCAAGGAGCTATGAACCTGCACTCCAAGGTCTTGTTGTTCAGCAACACTCCCTAGGACCTTACCATTAAGTGTATAAGTCCTGCTAAGATTTGCTTTCCCAAAATGCAGCACCTCACATTTATCTAGGTTCAATGAAGAGTGATTGAGGGCATGCCGGGAGCAATGTAACTGAAAATGAGGTGTTGACCTGGTGAGGGCGTGACAGAGGACTACTTGCAAGAGTTAGACAGAGCTGAGCAAGCCCACAGCCAACAATTCAGATCTGAACTCCGCAGTCTTGCCACATCTAGTAGTGGGCAATTGAACAACCCACTGGAATAGGAGGGTCAACTAGTTTCACAGGCCTCAATGATGGGGGAGGACGGAATATCATACTGAAGCAGCCAGACGTACTGAGTGGAAGATCCGCTGCGTGTGAGACCTCCCGTGAAGGCTCCAACATCACATACGCCAGTCTTCAGCCAGTTCGATTCCCTCCAAGTCATATCAAGAAGTTGCTGAGGGAACGGGATACTGCTGAGACTATCGGCCTTGACAGCATTCTAATGATTGTCCTCAAGGCCTGTGCTCCAGAACAGGCCATACACCTCCCTGAGCTGTTTCTGTTCGGTTAGAGAACCATTATCACCTTAGCCCTGACCATAAAACATAAGACAAGTCCGTTATTGCCCCATGAGAGTGTTCTTGTTCATCTGCAAAGTGATAGAGTTTGTTGCTGATAATATCAAGAGATGTTTAGTTAACAATAACCTGCTCACTCCCGCACACATTGGGTTCTAACAGGCCCATACCACTCCTGATCGCATTGCTACCTTTGCCCCAAACCTGGACAAAAGAATTGAACAAAAGAGGTTAACTGCCCTGGCACTAGAGGGGGTACAGAGGAGGTTCACCGGGTTGATTGTGGAATTGAGGAGGTTCCCTTATGAGGAGAGATTGAATACACTGGGACCACACGCGTTGGAATTTAGAAGGAAGATCTTATAAAAGCATATAAAATTATGACAGGAATGGATGAGACAGAGGCAGGGAGGTTGTTTCCGTCTGCGGGTGAAACTAGAACGAGGGGACATAGCCTCAAAATAAAGGGGGGGGGGGGGCAGATTTAGGACTGAGTTAAGGAAGAACATCTTCATCCAAAGGATTGTGAGCCTGTGGAACTCCCCGCCCAGTGAAGCAGTTGAGGCTGCCTCGTTGAATATTTTTTAAGGCACGGACAGATAGATTTTTGAGGAGTAAAGGGATTAAGGTTTATGGTGAGACGGCGGGTAAGTGGAGCTGAGCCCATGAAAAGGTCCGCCATGATCTTATTGAATGGCGGGGTAGGCCCAAGGGGGGGGGATGGTCTACTCCTGCTCCGAGTTCTTACGTTCTTATTCCCTTGGCATAAAAGCAATGTTTGACTGAGTATAACATCAAGGACCCTGAGCTAAATTGGAAATAGGCGTCAGTGGGAGTTCAGCTCTCTATCTATTGGAGACAAACTTGGGAATGAAAGAAAGTGGTTGGTGTTCGAGGTCAAACATCTCATCCACATCTCTGCAGAAGCTCCTCGGGATAGGGTCATAGGCCCAACCATCTCCAGTTCCTTCATTAATCACCTTCTCTCCATCAGAGGTAGATGTTCATTGGGTCAGCCCGATTCACTACTCCTCTGCTTCTGAAGCAGTCCATGTGTGACTGCAGCTAGACTGGGATCATAATCAGGCTTGGACAGGTAAGTAACAAATAGCATTCCCTCCACACAATTTCCAGGCAATAACCATCTCCGACAAGGGTCATTTAAACTATCCTCCCCTTGCCGTTCAATGACATTAACATTGCTAAACCCTACTTTATGAGGGGTACCGTTAACCAGAAACGGAACTGAACTCTACTGTGGCTACAAGATCTGGTCAGAGGCTGGGAATGCATAACTCACCTCCTGACTCCCCAAAGCCTGTCCACCATCTACAAGACACAATTCATGAATGTGATGGACAAGTCCCCACTTGCCTGGATAAATGCAGCTCCAACAACACTCGAGGAGCTTGATGCCAGTCAGACCAAAGCATCCCACCTGATTAATGCCCTACCTAACATTTTCAATGTTCACTCCCCTGACCACTGACTCAGTGGCAGCAGAATCAGATAATTCCTACAGCACAGAAAGAGGCCATTCGGCCCATTCTTGTCTGCACTGACCCTCCAAAGAGCTACCCACACAGAGCCCTACACTGTCTCTGTAACCCTGCATTTCCCATGGCTCATCCAGCTAGCCTACACATCTCTGGACACTATGGGTAATTAAGCATGGCCAATCCGCTTAATCTACACATCTTTGGACTGTGGGAGGAAACTGGACCCCCGAAGGAAACTCATGCGGACACGGGGAGAACGTACAGACTCCACACAGACAGTCAGTCGCCTGAGGGTGGGATTGTATCTGGGTGCTGCGAGGTAGCAATGCTAACCACTGAGCCATCATATTGTCCATTTGCCGTGCAGTATTTTATCAAGGCTCTTTTGTCAGCACATCTCAAACCTGTGAGATCACCATTTGGAAGAACAAAACAACAGATCCATTGAAACACCATGATCCTCAGGTCCCACTCCGAGACACTCACCAGGGATTGGTATCATCATTTCTTCACTGCCACTGAGTCAAAATCCCAGAAATCCTTCTCGAACGGCTTTGTGGGTATACCTACCTCAGTTTCCCATGCATTGCACCAACAAGAAGACCGACAGAACCTCGAATCCCTACACTGTGGAAGGAGGCCATTCAGCCCATCGAGTCACAATGGAGAGCATCCCGCCCAGACCCATCCAGACGGGCGGCACTGTTGCCTCACAGCGCCAGAGACCTGGGTTCAATTCCCGCCTCAGGCAACTGTCTGTGCAGAGTTTGCACATTCTCCCCGTGTCTGCATGGGGGTGCTCCGGTTTCTCCCACAATCCAAAGATGTGTAGGTTAGGTGAATTGGCCGTGCTAAATTGCCCATTGTGTTAGGTGATGGGGTAAATGTAGGGGAATAGGTATGAGTGGATTGCTCTTCGGAGGGTCGGTGTGGAATTGTTGGGCCAAAGGGCCTGTTTCCACACTAAGTAATCTAATCTAATCAGAACCCTTCCAAGGTACTTAGGGAAGGGCGATAAATATTGACCCAACCAATGATGCTTACATCTCATGAATGAACATTAAAGATATATTTTTGAACTCCAACAGCCACAATCATCTTCCTTTCTGCTATATATGCCTTTAAACAATGGAAAGATTTCCCTGAATCCCAATGATTCCTGTTTTACTTGGTTCTCTTGATACTAAATGCTGCCTTGATGTCGACTTTAACCACCACTCTCGATTTCAGCTTTTTTTCCTCTGGCATGGACAAAGCAGGTTGTGAACAGTGGCTCAGTGGCTAACACTGCTGCTTCACAGCATCATGGACCTGGTTTCAATTCCAGCCTCAGGCAACTGCCTGTGTGGAGCTTGCATGTTCTCCCTGTGTCTGTGTGGGCTTCCTCCCACAGTCTAAAGATGTGATGGTGGATTGGCCATGCTAAATTGCCCCAAGTGTCCAGGGATGTGTAAGTTGGATAGATTAGCCGTGGGAAATTCAGGGCTACACTGAATAAGTCTGGGTGGGATGCCCTTCAGAGGGTAAGTGTGGACTTGATGGGCTAGATGGCCTGTTCCCACATTGTATGGACTCTAGGGATTTACACCCACCTAGTCTTGTCCTTTGTAGGTCTGGTCCCGCAATGTTGTGAAACTTGAAAGGGTTCAGAAAAGATTTACAATGATGTTGCCAGTGTTGGAGCATTTGAGCTACAGGGAGAGGCTGAACAGGGCTGGGGGCTGTTTTCCCTGGAGAGTGGGAGGCTGAGGGGTGACCTTATGGAGGTTTACAAAATTATGAGGGGCATAGATAGGGTAAATAGAAGAGTCTGTTTCTGTGCTGCACATCTCTCTGACTCTATGACTCTATAACATTATATACCCAGACGACTGAATGTTATGCAGCTGTCCATGTTGGAACTGCCCATTATGTACCTCCCACTATGAGCACCACTTCTTTACATGCATCTGGAAATAATATATCAGTCGACTCTACATCCACTCATTGCATAGCTGTATGTTTAACTATTGTCTCGTGTTACACAGATTTATACTTCACTGGTTACTCTTCCTTTATCTAACACACACACACACACAAAATGAGATCAGGAGCGATGGTTACAGAATGTGTTTATGAGGCATTACATTCAACATAGCAAGAAGCATGAGCAGCTCAGAACAATTCAACTTATAAATCATAACCTGCTTTATTTTGTAAATCTATAATGAGTAGGATGAAGGTAAGTTTCTTTTTATGTTTTACTGAGATCTGTCTCTTGATTAAATTTTTTTTCTCTGCCAGAGGAAGTGGTGGAGGCTGGTATAATTGCAACTTTTAAAAGGCATCCAGATGGCTGTCTGAATAAGAAGGGTTTAGAAGGATATGGGCCAAGTGCTGGCAAATGAGACATGATTTATTTAGTATATAAAGTCTGCACAGACGAGTTGGATCGAAGGATCTGTTTCTGCTCTGTCCAACAATATGACTCCATAACAAGAATGGCACAGGCTAACTACCTCAGTGAGACTATACACGTTGACATCTAGCTAACAGTAGTCAAATAGCACAACATGCCTTACAGCATGAAAATTCAGAGCTTGCACAAGATTTACAGATATGTCCCACTCAGGCAATGAGTACACTGACTCAGGTCTCTCATAGATGGAGGGAAAAGATTCACAGGGTCCAGGATCAAGTTAAACAACCAGCTGAAGAAACCTCTCTGCTCATTGTTGACTACCAATGGCCTCATCATTCACAAAGAAATATTGGAGACAAGAATCTTCTCTCCTTTCTTAACGACAGGCATAACCTGGGGCGAGAGAATGTCCTTACATGTAGCCCTGGAAATCGGAATAATACTTTCCATGTATTTTGTTTCCCCACGATGGTACCGTCTGACTGTCTCATGGAGTCATAGAGTCATAGAGATGTACAGCACGGAAACAGACCCTTTGGTCCAACCCCTCCATGCCGACCAGATATCCCAACCCAATCTAGTCCCACCTGCCAGCACCCGCCCCTCATCCCTCCAAATCCTTCTTATTCATATACCCATCCAGATGCCTTTTAAATATTGTAATTGTACCAGTCCCCACCACTTCCTCTGGCAGGTCATTCCATACACGTACCACCCTCTGTGTGAAAAGGTTGCCCCTCAGGTCCCTTTTATATCTATCCCCTCTCACCCTGAACATATGCCCTCTAGTTCTGGATTCCCCCACCCCAGGGAAAAGACTTTGTCTATTTACCCTATCCATGCCCCTCATAATTTTATTAACCTCTATACGGTCACCCCTCAGCCTCCGACACTCCACCGAAAGCAGCCCCAGCCTGTTCAGCCTCTCCCTATAGCTCAGATTGTCCAACCCTGGCAACATCCTTGTAAATCTTTTCTAAACCCTTTCAAGTTTCACAACATCTTTCCGATAGGAAGGAGGCCAGAATTGCATGAAATATTCCAAAAGTGGCCTAACCAATGTCCTGTACAGCCACAACATGACCTCCCAACTCCTGTACTCAATACTCTGATCAATAAAGGAAAGCATACCAAACGCCTTTTTCAAGTCTGCACCTCCTCTAGCTCACACTGAAGTTTCAAGGTGATAGGAGGTTGGGGAGGGGTTATAGGGGGAGGTGACCTTATAGAGGTTTAGAAAATCATGAGGGGTATACATAGGTTTAATGAGGGGTGCCTTTTCCCTAAGGCGGGGGATTTCAAGCCTAGAGGGGCATATTTTTACGGTAAGGTGAGAAAGATTTGAAAAAGGCATGAGAGGATGAATTCTTTGCACAGAGGGTGGTTCGTGTGTGGAATGAACTTCCTGAGGAATTGGTGGGACATTTGCAATATCTTAAAGACCTTTAGATAAATGCATGACGAAGAACTGCTTGGAGGGATGTGGGCTGGGAGCAGGCCGGGTGCGCCTAGTTTAGTTTGGGATTATGGTCGGCATGGACTGGTTTGACTCAATGTGATATCGTTGCCGACAGAAAGCATAATTTCTGCCTCCGAATAGTTCATCTCCACACCTCCAGCATAATGGTTTGATCCTCTATGGAGGAACGGTGGCTGAGTGGTTAGCACTGCTGCCTCACAGCACCACGGACCCAGGTTCGAATCTAGCCTCAGGTGACAGTCTGTGTGGAGTTTGCACATTCTCCCCGGGTTTGTGTGGGTTGCCTCCGGGTGCTCCGGTTTCCTCTCACAGCCCATTGATGGAGAGAGCACTTCAAATAACGCCAAAACCTTGATACAATCATTGGCGGGGAAGCATTTGAGGAAATCCCATCACAGCTGGTCGTGGACTCTGAGCTTGGTGTGGTCAGCATCGAAGTCACCATCAGACACATGAAGAATGGAAAAGCTGCAGTCAGTGGGCAGGATTCCTCTCACTGAAACCTGGCTCTGTAGGGGTCCCTCACCTTCTGCTTGTAGCTATGCCCATTACTGCTCAGTTGCCAGCGTACAGACCTCACCTTAACTGCAGATAACCTCTCTGGCCATGACACAACTTCAGAGATGTGATTGCAACAATTGCTGATAACTGGTGGAGGATTAAATGCAAGGCAGCCATTGTCTGGATGTTAGTTGCTCTGTCTCCCAGAGTCCTTTGCTCATTTTTGCACAACGTTGGAATTTCCAACCAGCCACATATACAGAATTACCCTGGTTACAGCCCTCGATGGGGGAAGGGTGAGTGCATATTTCAAAATGAGGGTGGTTGAGTTCAGAAGCCTGCAGTGATGTAGGACAGGATATTAGTCAACTCGACACAGAAGTTATTCTAAAGAAAATAGATATGTATCTTGAAAGAGTCACATCCTGTTAAACAGAAAGATAGGCCGCTCTGTATGTCAATGACTCTCATTTCCACATCCGCAAATATTGCCCAGCTCTGACGTTCCTCAGCCAGTGAATCCTCAGTTATGACTTTGAAGAAACCGTTGACTGCAGGACCAGGAGACACCAGGACCGGCTCGTCAAGAATGAGCACATTATCCAATACCTCAATGACATGAACAGGAGAGTTCTCCATGCCTAGAAACACAATATGGTGGCTCAGTGGTTAGCACCGCTGCCTCACAGCGTCAGGGGTCTGGGTTCGATTCCAGCCTTGGGCGACTGTCTGCGTGGAGGTTGCACGTTCTCCCCGTCTCCGCTGGGGAGCGTGAGTTTCCTCACACGTCTCCAACGATGTGCGGGTTAGGTGGAGTGGCTGTGCGAAATTTCTCCATTTTGTCTGCGGCTGGGTGCATGTTAGCCATGGGAAATGCAAGGTTACAGGGATAGGGTATGGGTGTGGATACTCTCTGGAGGATTGGCATGGACCTGATGGGCTGAATGGCCCATGCTGTAGGGATTCTATGAGGCAAAGAGAAGAACACGTCAAAGCACAAAGGTGAAGTTACATAGGAAACACAAGGGAAATCAAGGACTAATGGTGGACTGAAGAAAGTGAAGGACAAGTAACTCCCTGCTGACCGGCACAGCTCGCTGAGTTTGTTTGGTGCCACCAAGTCAATATATGACATTTGGACTCAGAGTGGGACCCCTTTGAGACACAGAGAAATCAGCCATTGACGGAGAGAGCACTTCAAATAATACTAAAGCCTCAATACAATCATTGGCGAGGAAGCGTTTGAGGAAATCCCATCAAAGCTGGTCGTGGACTCCGAGTGTCGAAGTCACCATCAGACGCATGAAGAATGGAAAAGCCGCAGGCAGTGGACAGGATTCCAGCGGAGATCATCAAACTTGGAGGAGCAGACTTTCGCCGCCATCTCCAAGGGCTGACCCTGAAAACCTGGGGCCCAGAAGGATCACGAGCATCTTCAAGAAAGGAGGCAACGTGGACGATGAGAATCTCCCTACTCACCATTAGGCGGAGAGCGGGTAGCTGAAAGCTCCTGATTCAAGTACAGTTCGGCCCCTGCGCCTGAGTATCAAAAGAAGCAAATTCATAATCGCAGCCTAACGTACACATTCATCCATCCACTAAACAGCTGGTGAGGAGTGTGGCAGAGATCCCTTTCTCGCAAGGTTTGTGAAGGTTTGTAGCTCAGGTTAAGGTTTAGGGTGTAGGTTTGCTCGCTGAGCTATAGGTTTGAATATCCAGACGTTTCATTCCCTTTGTTGGAAAGAATTTGGAACGTCTGCCACCACTGTCCGTATCTCCAGGATGACCACGTGCTTTTGTTTGTTTGATGCTTTCCCAGGACATGGGCGACGCTGACCAGAGCAGCATTTACTGCCAAAGATTGTGGTGCTGGGGAAAGTGCAGCAGGTCAGGCAGCATCCGAGGAGCAGGAGAGTCGACGTTTCGAGCATGACAGCATGTATTGCCCATCTTTAATTGCCCAGTGTGCAGTTAAGAGTCAACCATTTAGTAGGCCAGACCAGGTAAGGATGGCAGTTTCCTCCCCTGAAGGACCAGATGTCAACAACTGACAATGGATTTATGGCCACCATTAGTTTCCTAATTCCAGTTTTTTCTTTGGGAATTCAAATGTCACCAATCTGCTGTGGCAAGATTCGAACCTGCGTCCCTGGAACGTTCCCCGGCTATGTCAAGCTAGATTAGATCCCCTACGGTGTGGAAACAGGCCCTCGACAAGTCCACACTGACCCTTTGAAGAGTAACCCACCCAGACCCATTCCCCACACTTACCCATGACTAATGCAGCTAACACTATGGGACAATTTAGCACGATCAATCCACCCTGACCTGCACATCTCTGGACTGTGGGGGGGGGGGGGGGGGGAAACCAGAGCACCTGGAGGAAACCCACGCGGACACAGGGAGAATGTGCAAACTCCACGTAGACAGTCTACTGAGGTGGGAATCAAACCCGGGTCCCTGGAGCTGTGAGGCAGCAGTGCTAACCACTGAGCCACTGGGTCTCTGGATTAACAGTGCAGTGATAATGCCACTTTGCAGCCACCTGTCCTTAATAAGTTAAAGTTAAAGCCACAGCAACCTGGGCTCCTGGGTTGGTTGGCTCGGTCGGCTGGTATGGATCAAGTTGGTGTCGACAACTTGAGGCTCAATCACCGTTTTGGCTGGAGTGGATTCCAACCTGACCTCCTTTTTCCAACCCCTGATGACTCAATAAGATGACAGTGAGTGGAGGTAGATTGGCAGCTTGCTTTACAGTCAATTCAAGAGGAAAAACATTCGGGCGCAGTCATTCAATCACCATCCCACCCCAGCCACCCACTTGTGGTTTCATCTGAGACTAAAATTCATTCCAGCAATAAATTTGAACACAGCGGTTAGTTAGCTTTAGTTGATAGAGAGAATCTGTTGCCACTGGCCGGCAAGTTGAGAACCAGATTTAAAGTAAGTGGAAAGAGTGCGAGAGTGTGATTGAAAAGCACATTCTTTAATACAGCACGCTGTCTGAGCTGCAATGTGCTGCCTTATCGGGACACAGAAGCAGATTCAAGGGTAAGTTTCAAATGGTAAATCTCTGAACTGCCTCCAATGCAAATACATCCCTCCTCTTGTAAGGTGACCAAAACTGTACGCAATACTCTAAGTGCATCTCAACAATGCCTCTCACAATTGCAGCAACATTTCTGTATTTTTATACTCAATTTCTTGAGCAATCGATGTCAAAATTTAATTTGCCTTCCACCTGCCTTATCAGGTTGGCACAGTTGCTCAGTGGTTAGCATTGCTGCCTCACAGCGCCGGTAACCCAGATTCGATCGGACGACGGTCTGTGTGGAGTTTGCACATTCTCTCCGTGTCTGCGTAGGTTTCCTCTGGGTGCTCCGGTTTCCTCCCGCAGTCCAAAGTTGTGCAGGTCAGGTGGTTGAAATTGCCCCAGAGTGTGCAGGCTGGGTGGATTTGTCATGGGAAATGCAGAAATGGGAGGGGGGGGGGGCAGTGGATGCTTTTCAGAGGGTCAGTGTGGACTCAATGGGCTGAATGGCCTGCTTCCACCACTTTTCCCTGCTGGAGCTGCATGCTGGTTTTCAATGGTTCATGAGCAAGGACATGTACCTCAGCAATCTGTAGCTTCTCTCCACTTAGGTGATAAGTTGCCTTTCTATCCTTCTGACCAAATTGATAACCTTGCACTTATGATTAGATAATATTAGATTCACTACAGTGTGGAAACAGGCACTTCGGCCCAACCAGTCCACACCGACCCTCCGAAGAGTAACCCACCCAAATCCACTTCCCTGTGACTGACCTTGGAAATTTATCCTCCTGATACCTAAGTTCATGCCTCAGAATATCAAGACCACTCAAAATGTGGAGCGCCTCTCTCAAGATCTCTTCCTGTTCAATGGGAACGACTCCAGCCCCTCTGGATAACGGGAGTGCCTCATGGCTGTGGGTTGTGCTTCCCTGCACTTTTGCCAAGGCTTCCTTATGGAATCCCTACAGTGGGGAAGGAGGCCATTCAGCCCATCGAGTCACAATGGAGAGCATCCCGCCCAGACCCATCCACATGACCTCACATTTCCCATGGATAACCCACCTAATCAGCTCACCTTTGTGACTGTCAGAGGAAACCCACCCAGACACGGGGAGAATGTACAAACTCCACACAGACAGTCGCCCGAGGACTGGAATCGAACCCAGGTCCCTGGCGCTGTGACGCTGCAGTGCTAACCACTGAGCCAGCATGCCAACCCATCAGAGTACAGAACTGAGATCCTAACCACTGATTTATGTAAAGGTTTCCCATAACGTCTTCATTTTTTGCACTCTAATTCTCTACTCATAAAGCCAAAAAGAGACCCTTTGTGCTTTTTTGACTCGGTTGGCTGGTTAGTGACACTAACAATTTTGGTTCAATTCCTGCACTGGCTGAAGTTATCACGAAGGAGTCTCCTTCTCAATCTATCCCCTTGCCCGAGGTGTGGTGACGCTCAGGTTAAAACCGGTCCCTGCCCCCCCTCTCTAATGAGAGAGCAGCCTATGGTCCTCTGGGATTATGATGACTTTACCTGGTGATTTGAATTTAAAAATCACACAACATCTGGATATAGTCCAAAAGGGCTTATTTGGAAGCACTAGCTTTCGGAGCACTGTTCCTTCATCAGGTAGATGTGGAGCTGGATCATAAGACAGAATTTAGAGCAAACGAATACAGAGTCAAACAGCTGAAATGATGTATTGAAAAAACCTCGATTGCCTACATTGACTTATCAGCAATCTAGGTTTGTTCAATATATCATTTCAGCTGTATGACACTGCGATGTTTTGATATAATAAAAACTAGCCCTGTTGGACTATAATCTGGTGTTTTGTGATTTTTAATTTTGTCCACCCCAGTCCAAAATTGGCACCTCCCCATCATGGGGATTTGAAAACATTACCCTGGTACAGAGAGACAGAGATCTTCTGCACACCAGTAAATGACATCCAATATGCCTTTTATTTCAATACTGGAGTCACAATGTTCATAGAACATACCGTCAGATAGAAAAAAGAAGCAGACGTCTCAGGGTTTATGTGCTTGATCTATCTACAATCGCAAACTTTGGTACAAAAGTTCATGTCTAGCTTCATGTTAACTGCTGAGACCACTCAAAAGATCTGTGAAGACAGTTCACTGGATGTGTCAAAATAACCTTTATAAATACGGCAATGTTCGTAATAAGTTAAAAACAAAACGAGGTGTAATAAATAATTAGAATTAAACAATAAATTAAGAAAAAAAAGTTGCAATTCGTGGAAATAAACGTTCGGTTTGTAACATCAGCAACAATAAGTCCTGTTCCTTTTTAAAATGTCCTGAACTCCATCAGCCTCTGGAGAAACCAGACGTCGGAGCCCAGTCCCAAACTCTCTTTCAAATGGGGTCGTCCAAACTCTGCCAGGTCTCCGTAGGACACGGTGTTAGCTTGGAGACTGCCGCTCTCCTCCCACAGTACCCCTCTCCTCCTAACGTTTTGTTGTCGCTTCACTTGCGTGAGTAACCTGAGGTGGTGTACACGGCCATGAGGGTCACTGGGTAAGCCCCCTGAGGAGAGACCGTGCTGAGGGCTGGCACGAGCCGTGGGGTGGCAGCAGGAGCAGCAGCCGCCTTCCGTGCCCCAGGGGAGGCAGCGTGGAAGGCGGGAGGGAGAGCCGGGCAGACCGCAGAGGTACGAGGCTCAATCACCGGCAGGACCGGCCTCTCGTCCTCGGTCGCAGTGTAGACCTGGAATAGGACGACCGAGAGGAAGAACAGGAACAGCCTTTTGGCGGCGTCACGTCTGGGAACAACTGGCTTCCTGACCTGCAGAGAGGACAAAACAAGAGGGTGTTAGCAATGGGATACTGTCAAAATCTCTCCAACAATATAGAGATGTACAGCACGGAAACAGACCCTTCGGTCCAACCCGTCCATGCTGACCAGATATCCCAACCCAATCTAGTCCCACCTGCCAGCACCCGGGAAAAGACCTTGTCTATTTATCCTATCCATGCCCCTCATGATTTTATAAAAGGTCACCCCTCAGCCTCCAACGCTCCAGTGAAAACAGGCCCAGCCTATTCAGCCTCTCCCTGTAGCTCAAACCCTCCAACCCTGGCAACATCCTTGTAAATCTTTTCTGAACAGGATTTGGAGATGCCGGTGTTGGACTGGGGTGTACAGAGTTAAAAATCACACAACACCAGGTTATAGTCCAACAGGTTTATTTGGTTAAACCTGTTGGACTATAACCTGGTGTTGTGTGATTTTTAAACTTTGTTTTCTGAACATGATTGAGTTGCAACGATAATACTGTAGAGAGAGGGAGACAGAGATAAAAGCAAATTACTGCGGATGCTGGAGTCTGAAACCAAAAGAGAAAATGCTGGAAAATCTCTGCAGGTCTGGCAGCATCTGTACAGAGAGAGAGAGAGAGAGAGAAAAACTGGCGTGTGGTCTGAAGATGAAGGACTTGCCTCTCAGGTAAAGACCGAAAGGAAGAGTTCCGGGAAAGAAGAGGATTTGTTTGAACCGGTTGAGGATGAGGAGAAAGCAAGGGCTGAGGCAGAAAGGGGGAACCCAGAGCTAGAGGGATTTGAGCAGGAGGGAAGGACAGATGGAAACCAGGAGGAGACGGCTGGGGCGATACATAAGCAAAGGGCCGTGTCTCCGCAAAGGGGGTGGTTACCTGGTGCGGTGGGTAGAGAACTCGAGCAGCCCGTCTCCTCGGCGGCCGGAGCTGAGACTCTCGCTTCGGGATGGGCTCGAAGGTGAACACCAGCGGTCGGGCTTTCCCCCCTGAAGCCCCGGCGGGGGTGTGAGCTTGAATTCCAGCGCAATGCCTGGCCAGGCACATGCTTCCTCCCAAAGCTGAACAGCGAATTTAAAAAAAACACACACACACACACAACGACTACAGCTGCAAAAAAAAATACAGACTCAGCTTGTGAAACGCTACCGGATTCCGAGTGGGAGCCACCCCCTCGGTTTTTATATCGCCGGCCCCACCTCTTCCCCCAGCATCAGCTCCAGCCTCACGGCTTCCTTCCTCTTGGTTTCTGGGTGAATTCTCAGTGACATCAAGCTCTCTCCTTCCCTGATCTGACGCTCAAAGCCCTCAGTGGTGCAAGGCCAGTTAGACTCCCGAAGACTGGGACTCAGTTAATTACCAGGAACAGGAACCCGAGCAGGGGCATCGCCTAGCAAATATCCATGCGTTTGCTTTTCAGTCCCCCCCCTCAACCTCCTTTTGCAGAGATGACAGCCCCATATCGCAGTGCAGACAGTTGGACAGTCATACATACAGAACAGAAACAAGACCCTTCCCCTCCAACCAGTCTACATAACCCCAAACTAAACTAATCCCACCTGCCCGCTCCTGGCCCATGTCCTTTCAAACTTCCCTGTTCATGTCCTTATCAAAATGTCTTGTTACTGAACCCCGCATCCGCCACTTCCTCGTTCCTTACACGCTAAAGAACTGGTCCTCTTGTCTTTTTTAAACTCTTTCTCCTCTCATCTTACAAATGTGGCCCCAAACTTGAAATCCCCCCAACCCAGGGAAAACACATTCACCTTATCTATGTGATTTTATACACCTCTGTAAGGTCACCCCTCAACCTCCTACTCTCCAGTGAAAAATTCCAAGACTATCGAGCCTCTGCTTTATAACTCAAACCCTCCATTTCTGGCAATATTCTGGTAAATCTTTTCTGAACGCTCTCTAGCTCAATAATATCCGTCCTGTAACAGGACGAACGGAACTGGACACAGTATTCCAGAAGAGGCTTCACCAATGTTCTGTACAACCTCAACATGACTTCCCAATTCCTGTACTCAAAGGTCTGAGCAATGAAGGCAAGCGTGCTAAACACCTTCTTCAACACCCTGTCTACATGCGATGCAAACTTCAAAGAAGTACGTACCTGTACCCCTCGGTCTCTCTGTTCTACAGCACAACGCAGGGCCCTACTTTTAATTGTATAAGTCCTGCCCTTGTTCGTTTTACCAACATGCAATACCTCGCATCCAGAGTCATAGAGTCATAGAGCTGTACAGCACTGAAACAGACCCTTCGGTTCAACTTGTCCATGCCGAACGACTTATACAAATTAACTCAACTTTTGTAAACAGTTCTATTCAACCACTTGCTTGCTCAGCTTTTTTAAAGAGGAATCCACGTTGTCATGGGTCTGGAGTCACCTCAGGCCCGATCAGGTTATGAGAGTGGATTTCCTTCCCCTAAGGCAGGGTGTCTCAGTGGTTAGCACTGCTGTCTCCCAGCGCCAGGGACCCGGATTCGATTTCAGCCTCTGGTGACTGTGTCAGCATGGAGTTTGCTCGTTCTCCCCGTGTCTGCGTGGGTTTCTTCCGGGTGCTCCAGCTTCCTCCCACAGTCCAAAGATGTGCAGGCTGGGTGGATTAGCTGGGAATTTGTGCCATGCCCATGGCACTTATTCACAGATTCAATCAACAAACACTTCGACCTGGACCCAATATACTGGCCACTGCAGCGGACAGCTGGAACTGACAACCGGAAGTGGCAGAGACAAACCACTATAAATGCCGGAGGAAACATCACAGAAGCGCTTCACAGGAGGCTCCCAAGCACTGAGGATGTCACCGAGACAGGGGACTAATGTCTGCAACACAAATTCCCAGCTCGGCGAACAGAACCACAGCAACGAGCACCCGAGCTACAAATCTTCTCCCAAACTGTATCCATCAGCTGCATGTGTCTGGACATGGTATTTGGGGTTCATCATTTCCGCCATATCTGGAAGCCTATCCAACAAGATAAAAATCTGTGTCTCCTACAGTTGTACTAGAAATATGGGTCAAACTATCAAAAAGGGGACAATGATTTTAAAATATAGGCCATTTGCAAGGGCTGCAGAGCTGTATGTATTTGGCATACAGCTGATTCACATGTTCATCCCTGGGAATGCCAACGATCATTTCAGAATAGATATTACTCATCTTTGTCTCCAATGTGAAGACATTTTATTATATTCATTCATAGGACATGGGCACCACTGGCTGGGCCCAGCATTTATTACCCGTCCCTAGTTGCCCCATTGACAAGATTGTGGTGAGCTGCCACCTTGAACCGCTACGGTCCACCTGCTGTGGGTTGACCCACAATGCCCCTTAGGGAGGGGATTCCAGGGTTTTGACCCAGTGACAGTGAAGGAACAGCCGATATATTTCCAAGTCAGGGTGGTGAGTGGCCTGGAGGGGAACTGGCTGGGGCTGGTGTTCCCATGTATCTGCTGTCCCTGTCTTTCTAGATGGAAGTGGATGGGTTTGGAAGGGGCTGTCTTGAGGACGTTTGGTGAATTTCTGCAGTGCATCTTGTAGACAGTACACACTGCTGCTAGTGTCAGTGGTGGAGGGAGTGGATGCTTGTGGATGTGGTGCCAATCAAGCGGGCTGCTTTGTCCTGGATGGTGTCAAGTTTTATGAGCGTTGTTGGGGCTGCCCCCACCCAGGCAAGTGGGGAATATTCCATCACACTCCTGACTTGAGCCTTGTAGATGGTGGACAGGCTTTGTGGAGTCAGGAGGTGAGTTACTCAGTACAGTATTCCTACTCTTTGACCTGCTATTGTAGCCACTGCATTTATATGATAAGTCCAGTTGAGTTTCTGTTCAATGATAACCCTCAGGACATCAATAATGGGGGATTCAGTGCTGGTCACAACCATTGAATGTTAAGGGGCGGTGGTTAGATTGTCTCTTATAGGTGATGGTCATGATTGACTGGAAATTGTGTGGTGTGAGTGTTGCTTGGCACTTGTCAGCCCAAGCCCGGATATTATCTAGATCTTGGTGCATTTGAATATGGACTGCCTCAGTATCTGAGATGTCGCGAATGGCACTGCAATTATTGGCAAAGGTCTCCACTTCTGACCTTATGATGGAGGGAATGTCATTGATGAAGCATTGAGTCCAGGACACTACCCTGAGGAACTCGTAAAGTGATGTCCTGGAGCTGAGATGACTGACCTCCAACAACCATAACCATCTTCACTTGGATCAAATATGACTCCAGCCAGCAGAGAGTTTGCCCCTCGATTCCCATCGATGCCAGTTTTGCTCAATCTCCTTGATACCACACTCGGTCGAATACACCCTTGCTGTCAAGGGCGGTCACCCTCCCCTCCCCTCTGGAATTCAGCTCTTTTGACCATGTTTGAACCAAGGCTGTAATGAGGTCAGGCCAAGGGGGGCCCAAACTGGGCGATGCTGAGCACGTGCTGCTTGATAGCACTGATGATGGCACCTTTCATCATTTCACTGACGATCGAGAGCAGACTGATTGGTCAGTAATTGGCCAGATTGGACTCATCCTACTCTGCGTTTACGGGACATACCCAGGCAATTTTCCGCATTAAAAACAGGAATAGATTGGCTAGAGGAGCGGCAAGTTGTGAAGCTCAAGTCTTCAATCCTATCCCTGGAACGTCGTCAGGGCCCATCGCAATATCAGGCACCTCCAACTGTTTATTGGTGTTATGTGGAGTGAATCAAATTGTCAAAGAGAAATCATGTTTATTAACCAAATGATTGGATTCTTTAAAGGAGGGAAATGCGCTGTGAATAAAAGGTAGCCTGTAGACATGTTATACTTGGATTTCAGAAGACATTTGATAAGGTGAGTTACCAAAGGTTATTACATGAAAGAAAAGCTCATCATATAGGGAGTAGTGTATGAGTATAGCTAGAAGATCTGTTGGCTGGCAGGAAACAGACAGTGTGTACCAATGAGTCTTTGTTTGACAGGCAGGATGGGATCGGATCTGTGCTCAGGCCTCAATTTTCTTTTTACAATTGGTATCGATGACTTCAATGAGGGGAGTGAGGTCACGCTGGCTAAATGTACAAGTTAAACAAAACCAGACGGTGTGAAGAGGATATAAGCAAATTGCAGACAGATAAAACGCTGAGCGAGTAGGCACAAGTCTGGAAAATGTGGAGCTTTTCACTTTGGAAGGACCGATTTTATTTTTCAAAAAACCGTCGACTACTGAAATGGAGAATGACCGCAGGATTCAGAGGTGCAGGGGAATTTAGGTGCTGTACTGCATTCGTCACAAAAAGTAAATATGCAGGCACAGTACGGAATCTGGAAGACTAATAGGATGCTATCCTTCGCTATGAGAGGAACTTAACATAAAAGAAAGAAGGTGAAAAAAAAATCACTGCCTGAAACTACAGGAGAAGACGATGACCTTTGGTTTTTGAACCTAATTAACTAAATCATCGAATCATACATCACAGAAACAGACCCTTTGGTCCAACCAGAACATAATCCCAAACTAAACTAGTCCCACTTGCCTGTTCCTGACCCATATCCCCCCCCCCCCCCCCAAACCTTTCCTATTCATACACTTCTCCAAATGTGTTGTAACTGTACCCGCACCCATCACTTCCTTGCAAGTTCATTCCACACGCAAACCACCCTCTGTGTAAAAAAATTGCTTCTTATGCCTTTTAAATTGATTTTTAAGATGTATAAAACTTCCAAATCTTACTCTGTTATTTTTGTTTGAAAATCTATACGCGTGAGTAAGGTGAAGGCATTTATTTTCTTATATTTACACAGTGATCCATCTCTTGATTGACTTTTAATATTAAGGATTGGTGTTGTTATCCCAGAGCAGTAAGTCTGTGCTAGCACCGTGTTTATGAGCAAAGCGTGTTGTGTTGGTTTTTAGGTAGTTACTGGGATTGTACATTATTAAAGGGACAGAAATGGCTTTGGCTCTCCGTCTCAGCCCCACTAAATTCATCTCCACCTACCTCGATACTGCTCTATCCCCCAACCCCCGGTCCAGGAATTCCCCACATACGTTCAGGACACCCCCACGCCCTCCGCCTCCTCCAGGACTTCCGTTTCCCTGGCCCCAACGCCTCATCTTCACCATGGACATCCAATCCGTCTACACCTCCAACTTCCATGACCAGGGCCTCCAAGCCCTCCGTTTCTTCCTCTCCCGACGTCCCCAACAGTATCCTTCCACTGACACTCTCATTCATTTGGCCAAACTGGTCCTCACCCTTAACAATTTCTCCTTCGAATCCTCCCCCTTCCTCCAGACCAAAGGGGTAGCCATAGGCAACCGTATGGGCCCCAGCTATGCCTGTCTCTTTGTTGGCTACGTAGAACAGTCCATCTTCTGTAGTTATACCAGCACCACTCCCCACCTCTTCCTCTGTTACATTGATGACTGCATTGGCGCCACCTTGTGCTCAACTTCCGAGGAGCAGAAAAATCGACGTTTTGGGTAAAAGCCCTTCATCAGAACTGAAGGCAGGGATACTCCAGGTGGAGAGATAAATGGGAGGAGAGGTTGGGGAGAAGGTAGCAAAGAGTACAATAGGTGGATGGGGGTGGGGGTGAAGGTGATCGGTGAGAGAGGAGGGTGGAGCGGATCAGTGGGAAGGGAGATTGGCAGGAAGGACAAGTCATGAGGATGATGCTGAGCTAGAAGGTTGGAACTGGGGTAAGGTGAGGGGGAGGGGAAATGAGGAAATTGGTGAAGTCGACATTGATACCCTGGGTTGAAGTGTTCCGAGACGTTGGGTGGTGAGGGAGTGGCGGCAGAGGAGGCCCAGGACCTGCCTGTCCTCGGCAGAGTGGGAGGGGAAGTTGAAATGTTGGGCCAAGGGGCGGTAGAGTTAATTGGTGCACTAATGCCTGGAGGAAGAACGCCTCATCTTCCACCTCGGAACCCTTCAACCCCTGGGCATCAATGTGGACTTCACCAGTTTCCTCATTTCCCCTCCCCCCCCACTCTACCCCAGTTCTAACCTTCCAGCTCAGCACCACCCTCATCACCCATCCCATCTGCCCATCCTCCTTCCCCCTATCCATTCCTTCCTCCCCTCCGACCTATCACCTTTACCCCCCACTTCCATCCACCTATTGCACTGCTCAGCCCCACCCCCCCCTCCTATTTATCTCTCCACCCGCTCGGCTCACAAGCCTCATTCCTGATGAAGGGCTCCAGCCCGAAACATCAACTCCCCTGCTCCTCGGATGTGCCTGAGCTGCTGTGATTTTCCAGCACCACATTCTCAACTCTGATCTCCAGCATCTGCAGTCCTCAATTTTGTCCCAATGTGCTCTTCCTGTCAGTTGTGGGAGATCAGGGAGAATGTCCATGTTACTGATGATTACGCCTGCAGGAAGTGTGTTTGGTTGCGAATCCTATCATATTGCATGGATCAGTTGGAATGGTAGCTAGTGGCAATGAGGAGTTTACAAAAGCAAGGGGTGTGTGATGGAAGGTAGTTTCAGCAAGGTGCAGATACAATCAGGTAGGATGGTTGGCTACTAGGAAAGGTAGGAGAAAGTGAGGACTGCAGATGCTGGAGTGTAGGAGAGGTAGGCAGGTAATGCAGAACTCTCCTGTGGCTATTCCCATCTCAATCAGATCTGCCACTTTTGGGGGGGGTTTCTGGTACCGTGACTGGCTGAACTGTAATGAGGGGTATGTCAGGTTCCAGGCAATCGATTGTAATAGGGGACCCTGTGGTCTGGGGAACAGACTACGGTGGACAATGAGGCATCAGGACAGTGTTTTGCCTCCCCGGTGCCAGGGTCAAGGATATCTCACAGTGGGTGGAGAGTATGCTGGAGGGGGAAGAGGGACAAACAGGAGGTTGTTGTGCACATTGGTACCATGTCAGTAAGGACAGTGATGAGATTCCACAGAGAGAATATATGGAACCAGGCACAACATTAAAAAGCAGGCCCTTGAGTGTAGTAACATGGTGGCTCAGTGGTTAGCACTGCTGCCTCACAGGACCAGGGGCCCGGGTTCGATTCCAGCCTGGGGTGACTGTCTGTGTGGAGTTTGCACATTCTCCCCGTGTCTGCGTGGTTTCCTCCCACATCCAAAAGATGTGCAGGTTAGGATGAATTGGCTATGCTAAATTGCCCCATAGTGTTAGAAGCATTAGTCAGAGGGGAATGGGTCTGGGTGGGTTATTCTTTGGAGGGTCAGTGTGGACTTGTTGGGCTGGAGGGCCTGTTTCCAATCTAATCTGGATTACTACCAATGGCATGTGCTAGTGAGAGGAGGAATAGCAGGATCGGGCAGATGAAAGCGTGGCTGAGGAGCTGGTTTGGGGGGGGTTAAAGATTCATGTTTGTGGAGCATTGGAATCTCATCAGGGGTAGAAATGACCTGTAGAAGTGGGATGAGTTCCACCTGAATGGGAAGGGGACCAACATCCTTTGGATAGGTTTGCTATTGCTACTTGGGAGGCTTTAAACTAGTGAGGGTGATTTGGTGCTTTGGAAAGCATAAGCTTTCCTGATGAAGAGCTTACGCTCGAAATGTCGATTCTCCTGCTCCTCAGATGCTACCTGACTGGTTGTGCTTTTACATTGCTACTTGGGAGGCTTTAAACTAGTGAGGGTGATTTGGCGCTTTGGAAAGCATAAGCTTTCCTGATGAAGAGCTTACGGTCGAAATGTCGATTCTCCTGCTCCTCAGATACTGCTTGACCAGCTACGCTTTTCCAACGCCACACGTTTTAAGCTCTGATCTCCAACATCTGCAGTCCTCACTTTCTTCCTGCAGCCAAGAGTTTGGCAGGGAACAAGGTAGGGCTGATGAATTAAACTGCATTTAATTCAATGCAAGAAGCCTAACAGGTAAGGCAGATGAACTCAGGGCATGGTTAGGAACATGGGACTGGGATATCATAGCAATTACAGAAACATAGCAAATGGATGGATAGGACTAGCAGGTTAATGTTCCAGGTTATAGATGCTCCAGGAAGGATAGAAGGGGGGGGGGGGGCAAGAGAGAAGGAGGCAGGGACTTTTGGTTAGGGCTAACATTATGTCTGGACTTGGGGAGGATATCCAAGCGAGATTGTGCAGTGAAGTTATTTGGATGGAACTGAGAAATAAGAAAGGGATGGTCACCTTGTTGGGATTGTACTAGAGACAGCGGGAAATTGAGAGGCAAATACATAAGATCTCAGATATCTATGAGAATAATAGAGTAATAACGGTAGGGAATTGTAGCTTTCCAAACATAGACTGGGATTGCCTTAGTGTTAAGGCCTTGGAGAGGGAGGAATTTGTTAAGTGTGTACAAGAAAATGTCCTTATTCAACATGTGGACGTACCTACTAGGGAAGGAGCAGGACTTGACCTTCTCTTGGGAAATAAGGCGCCTGTTTCCACACTGTAATGTAATCTAAATCTAATCTAATCTAATCTAAAGAAAATGTCCTTATTCAACATGTGGACGTACCTACTAGGGAAGGAGCAGGACTTGACCTTCTCTTGGGAAATAAGGCAGGGCAAATGACTGAGGTGTGATCGTAATTCTATTAGTTTTAAAAAAAACTTACGACAAAGGATAGGCCAGATCTAAAAGTTAAAGTTCTAAATTGGAGCAATTGGGGAAGGCTATTTGCAGGTAAAGGCATGGTTAGGAAGTGGGAGGCTTTTAAAAATGAGGTATAATGAGAGTTCAGAGACAGTATGTTCCTAGTAGTGTGAAGGGGAAGGTGGTTAGGTTTAGGGAATGCTGAACAGCTGGAGAAATTAAGGCTGTGGACAAGAAAGGGAAGGCATTATCAGTTATACTCAGCTGGGATTGAGTGGATCCTGGAAGGAGTATGAGGGTAGTACACTTAAGGCAAAAAGGGGATAAGAGATGGTGATGGCAAATAAAGTTAAAGAGAATCCAAAGAGATTCTAAAAGTATATTAAGAGTAAAAGAGTAACTAGGGAGAGAATAGGACCCCTTAAAGATCAATGAGGCTGTCTGCGTGTGGAACCACAGGAGATAGGTGAGATACTAAATGAATATTTCACGTCAGCATTTACTGTAGAGGAGGAGATGGAAACGAGGGAACCTGGGGAAATAAATTATGACACCTTGAAATTTTTCATATTATAGGTGCTGGAAGTCCAAAAAATGTCACTGATGAATAGCTGAAGGTGGTTGAGCCCAGGACGCTTACCCTGAGGAGCTCCTGCAAAGGTTTCCTGGGTCAGAGATGACAGACTGGAACCAACCTGCTCTGTTGTGGGTATGCCGCCAACCAGCAGAGAGAGTTTTCCCTCGGTTTGTACTGACTCTAGATTGGCTGGGACTCACCGACACCACATTCGGTTCAATGCAGACTTGGCCTCAAAGACAATTCTTCCCAAGTCACTTGTAAAATTCATTTGTAATAGGACAGCGTCTGTCCCGACGTGTGAAAGATACAAAACTTCAGCAGCATGGCTTTTGTTTCCCCCCCAAGCAAATAATGTAATGCCTGGCAACTAATTTAAGATTCCTTCAAATGCTACTGAAGAAATGAGTAGTAAAGAGCTCACTTGTGATTTTTAATGGACATGACAACCTTCCTTACCAACCAACCATTGGTAACAAACCCTTCAAGGAGGACAAAGTGAGGGCTGCAGATGCTGGAGATCAGAGCTGAAAATGTGTTGCTGGAAAAGCGCAGCAGGTCAGGCAGCATCCAAGGAGCAGGAGAATCGACGTTTCGGGCACGAGCCCTTCTTCCTGATCCTTGGATGCTGCCTGACCTGCTGCGCTTTTCCAGAGCGAAGCCAAGAAAAACGGCTATCGAAGTATTTGTTGATTGACCTTTCAACCAAATTCATTTGCAGCTTCCTTTAGTGCAATCTGAAGCTTTAATTGGCATTTGCTCAACATCACATCACAAAGGGCTTTAGTTAGTGAAGCACTTATGTAGTGTAGATGCATTGGGATGAATGAGAGTCAAAATGATAGAACTTTTTGCAATTAATAAGTGAGGAGAAAGCGGTTCCAATGGTGAAAAGGTCAAGGGGTAAGAGCACCCAGTTTTATGGTGACTGGTATAACTTATATAATTAGCATTAACTTGCAAAAGGGAAAGGCTTAAATACTTAAACTGGAAAACAAAACACAGGGAAAGAGCAAGGGAATTAGATTCCCTACAGTATGAAAACAGGCCATTCGGCCCAACAAATCCGATCCTCCAAAGAGCAAACCACCTGCACCCACTTCCCTACCGTATATTTATCCCTGACAAACGCACCTAACACTTTGGGCAACTTAGCACGGCCAATTCACCTGACTTGCACATCTTTGGATTGTGGGAGGAAACCCACGCAGACACAGGGAGAATGTGCAAACTCCACACGAGGCTGGAATCGAACCCGGGTCCCTGGCGCTGTGAGGCAGCGGTGCTAACCACTGAGCCACGGTGAGTGGGGGAAAGAGGGAAAAAGAAAGTTAAAAAGAAGGTTGGGTGTGCAGATTTGACAGTTGAAGTGAAAATTAATGTCATTTCAGGTCGCTGCGAAAGAGAAATCTTTCCTCTCTCAATGAACGAATGGAAAAGTATCCAAAGGTTTTTACCTCCATTGGCATGTCTCCATTTCACTATGACACAACACTGGCCTCTACTGGTAGTTTAAAGGTATTACAGAGTGCAGATTATCATGAAACCCACAACCCAGGAACTCAAGAGTGCCTCACCACCACACATCCCAGAAATCCAGCTAGCCCACAGCCGTAATACACCAGGCAGGGACACCCTTAAGGTGAAAGTGCAAATACGACCCAAGTCATGACCGAGCATGCCATAGTCCAAATGTGTGAATGTACTACAGGCGACAGTGAGGACTGCAGATGCTGGAGATCAGCCGAGAGTGTGGTGCTGGAAAAGCACAGCAGGTCAGGCAGCATCCGAGGAGCAGGAGAATCGACGTTCCGAGTAAAACGTACAAGAGCCAAGTTTTTGCAGAAGACAAAAACCAGAGAGAAGCCAAGTGCTGAGGGATCACAAAGAAACAGACAGGGTAAGTGTGTGGACAAAAACTTGGTAGATGGAATATAACGGGGGGGGGGGGGTAAAAATGTTAGGTTACATACTTTGGTAGGTAGAAGATCTGAATGTTATTTAAATAGAGAAAGACTGCGGAAAGCTAGAGAAGGGAGGGATTTGGGTGCTCTCACTTGTGAATCACAAAAAAACGAACATACAAGTACTGTATTAGGTGAGGCACCTGGAATTGTATTCAAAGGGAATGGAGTATCAAAATGGGGAGACTTTGCCAAAGGGCCTATGCCCGAAACGTCAATTTTCCTGCTCCTCGGATGCTGCCTGACCTACTGTGCTTTTCCAGCACCACACTCCCAACTCTGATCTCCAGCATCCGCAGTCCTCACTTTCTACTAGTTAGATCACAGCTGGAATGCTGCATACAGTTTGGTCCTGGCATTTAAGGCGTTCGGGGCAGTGCAAAGACAGTTCACCAGAAAGGGATTTACTCAAGAGGAGGGGTTGGGCCTGTGCTCACTGGAGTTTAGATGAATTCAAGATCATCTTACTCAAACAGACCAGATGCAAGATTCTTACAGGACATGACTTCTTGGCACAACTGTAGAAGTGTCATTCCCTCCCCACCCACCCGCCCCCAACTTGTGGGAAAGTCTAGGACCAGAGGGCATAATCTCAGGATAGCTGTCCGCCCACTAAAGACAGAGATGAGCAGCAATTTCTCCTCTAAGAGAGTGACAAATCTGTCTAATTCTTCCCTGCAGAAGGCTGTCGAGGCTGGGTCATTATCCAAGGCTGAGAAAGAATTTTAATCAGCAAGGGGAATCAAGGGTTACTGGGAAAAGGCAGGAAAATGGGTTTCGGGATGACCAGGTCAACCATGATTTCATTGAATGACAGAGCAGACTTAATGGACTGAAGGACCTCCACTCTCTGCTCTGTTGTTTAAGGTCTTATGGACTGCAGCCCCCGATCCAAATGGGGGAAACGAACGAACATGTCCAAACGTCCAGAGAGCTCCTGAGAACCAGTCTTGGCTAGTGATGCCTCCCAAGGTTCAAGACCCCAGTCAACACTTAGAACAGAACATAAGCTGCACAGCCCCAACCACGGAACCGTGCTGAATGGATTCAAATATCGACAGCAGGAGGTACTTTCTGAATGGGTGTGAAGCTACAAATGGTGGAAGAATCAAAGGAAATTAGGGGCTCCCACCCACAGCCCGCTAAATCTGAACAGGTACAAAAACAAAATCAACACAAGGGGGACCAATGGACACT
Organism: Chiloscyllium plagiosum; assembly: GCF_004010195.1. NCBI lineage: Eukaryota > Metazoa > Chordata > Chondrichthyes > Orectolobiformes > Hemiscylliidae > Chiloscyllium > Chiloscyllium plagiosum. Next base: position 18,827,073 of record NC_057746.1, on the reverse strand, counting down.
ATCCTTCATTACAAGGCGACTGGAATATGACAGAGGTGTCATAGAGACGTATAGCACAGAAACAGACCCTTCAGTCCAACCCGTCCATGCTGACCAGATATCCCAACCCAATCTAGTCCCACCTGCCAGCACCCGGCCCATATCCCTCCAAACCCTTCCTATTCATATACCCATCCAGATGCCTTTTAAATGTTGCAATTGTACCAGCCTCCACCACTTCCTCTGGCAACTCATTCCATACATGCACCACCTTCTGTGTGAAAAAGTTGCCCCTTAGGTCTCTTTTACATCTTCCCCCTCTCACCCTAAACCTATGCCCTCTAGTTCTGGACTCCCCGACCCCAGGGAAAAGACTTTGTCTATTACCCTCTCCAAGCCCCACACGATTTTGTAAACCTCTATAAGGTCACCCCTCAGCCGCTGATGCTCCAGGGAAAACAGCCCCCAGCCCTGTTCAGACTCTCCTTATAGCTCAAATCCTCCAACCCTGGCAATATCCTTGCAAATATTTTCTCAACCCTTGAAAGTTTCACAACATCTTTCCGATAAGAAGGAGACCAGAATTGCACGCAATATTCCAACAGTGGCCTAACCAATGTCCTGTACAGCCGCAACGTGACCTCCCAACTCCTTAAGGATTAAAGCAAATGATGAGTACACCATGTATGACTGCGATCACTATAATGTTGAGGACGAGAGCATATTTGCAAGATTTGAAGGTATGAAGTGAAATTGTTGGTTAGATAGTCAAAAACTGTGTCTCCTGGTTAGGAGCACAGGGCACTAGACTAAGGCACATTCAGGGGTGAAGTTAGGGAAAAAAACAAGTATCAGCAAAAGGTGGTTGGAATTTTGGAACTCTTCCGCAAATGACAGCTGATGCTGGGCCAATTCCTACTTCCGAAATGGGAACAGACAGGTTTTTATTGAGCAGGGGTTATTAAGGGATGACGAGGAGAGGGTGAAAGGCAGGTCAGTGGAGATGGTCAAATCTTACTGAGTAGTAGATCAGTCGCAAAGGGCTAATCGGCCTCTTTCTGTTCCTGTCACCGTAGGACTGCATGATCAAAACCCACCTCCTGCCTCTCTCCAAACCCCTGCCATGGAAAAACGGGCTCAACTGTATACCTCCTCAATCTCTTTCAGGATGTGGAAAGGCTCAGTCAAACTGTGCCTTATTTCAAACGGGCACGACCAACGGCTTCTGAGATGTACATCCTCCTCATCTCTCAGCGACTGCAGAGCTGGGGAGAAATTCAGAACACAGGGAGAGAGTCACCTTTTATCCCCACCCACCGCTGTCAGGAAATAAGTACCAGAAGCAAGGCAGACGAGATGTTTTATTTTACTTTGTCAGAGCAGCTGGACAGCTATATTAAATGTAACAGTGAGTATCTCTAAATATCTCCACTGAGGAGGATCAGGCAACAGGGCAATTCTGTATAATATATACACAACATATTACAAAAAAAAAACATTAGTCAGAGTTATTTGAATGGATTGTTTTGATTTTTTTTTGGACTAAGTGATTGTTTCAGAGAGCTGAGGTGAACGTCACAGGATTGTGTTAATATGTCCTGACACAGGATGATAACCCTCCAAATGAATGATGTTAATTTGGTTAAAATTGGAATCTGGTCAGAGACACAAACACTCTAAGGCACTGCCACTTGGTAAACAACAAGAAAAAAAACATTAAAACATGATTTTTCTTTTCTGAGTCCTCCCCATCAGAGTCTTCACTGAAACACGACATCGTTGACAGCACGTAGTGTCTCAGGCTGTGAAAACAGCTCCCTACCCCCCCACCCCGACTGTTATCAGAACCCAAGCAGACAGATTCCAGTTACGAAGTGCTGAAACGTTCAGGCATCGTCACAGCTCAGACAGACCGACACAGACAAGAAAATGCACAATTTAAAACAGATAGGACCTTTCGAAAGAGGTACGCGGTTCAGGAAAACGAGACACAGTGACAAAGACCGACGATATGATTGTCCATTTGTGTCTCAATCCCTTCTACATTGAGATTGACTGACAGGACAACACTGAGCAGGAGAATAAAAGGTACCTGACAAACACATGCTGACTGAACAGTAACACATAGGTAAATACACATGCAATAGAGGAACACTATCCATCGCCAACCCCACAGCCCGAACTCTGTCCCGGTCGGACTTCACTTGCATCAGGTAGTGTCCCAGACCACACATTCCATCCACGCTCGCCTGCCTTGCTGTATTAGGACATTCGACTGGGTTTCACAGCTCCCTGCAGACACAACGGGACATGGTCAGAGGTGGAAGGGAAAATAATTTATAGATTAAACATTGGCACTGCCTTCCCCAAAACTCTCAAAGGCAAGTGGCTCGATAGTCAAACCCATAAGTTACTGTTCCACCCAGTCCCGTGGGGAGTCCAGTGTCTGACCCGCTGTCCCACCCAGTCCCTGGGGGAGGGGGAAAGGGCAGTGTCTGACCCACTGTCCCACCCAGTCTCGGGGGTGATAAAGGACAGTGTCTGACCCCCTGTCCCACCCAGTCCCAGGGGGAGGGAGGGGGAAAGGGCAGTGTCTGATCCACTGTCCCACCCAGTCCCCGGGGGGAGATAAAGGACAGTGTCCGACTCCCTGTCCCACCCAGTCCCCGGGAAGAGATAAAGGACAGTGTCCGACTCCCTGTCCCACCCAGTCCCCGGGAGGAGATAAAGGACAGTGTCTGACCCACTGTCCCACCCAGTCCCAGAGGGGAGATAAAGGACACTATCTGACCCACCCAGTCTGGAGGCTCTCTCGCGCTCCTCACCTGGACAATGCTGACGCCGGTGAGTTTCTCAATGGTGTCCGGCAGCTTGGTCATGATGTCGAGCACCTCGCCGCTGAGTTTGGCTGCTCCCAGCTCCCCGTTGCCACTGCTGACCATGGTGATCTTCTTCACTTTGGAGAAGGGCTGGCTGATCTCAGCTGCAACCTGGTCCCAACAACAAGCAAGTCAAGGGACTGCTCCAGAAAACGTGCAGCCTTGCTGCAACATCAATAGCCGTCTCTCTCTCTCTCTCTCGCGCACAACAACACTCCTCAATGATAAGGATTGACGGAAAGAGGAGAACGAGGGACGGTCAGAGAGGGGATGATAAATATCACGTTAGGGCTTTGTCACCACCCAGCAAAGGCTTGCTTTAATCCCCAATTATTACTAACTGAAGCCTCTACAGTCGATGTGACCAAAGGCTCCCAAGACACAGCCGCAGCCGCTGGATTAGTAACTCAGCGACATAACTACAACCTCACAGAATTTAACCCCTCCCTCTCCCTCTCACCACCCTCGCAGTTTATCCCTTTCAGTGAAGTTCCTCATTCTTAGCGGAGGGTTCGACCTTATAGAGGTTTATAGGGTAAATAGACAAGATCTTTTCCCTGTGGGATGGGGAGTCCAGAACTAGACAGCATAGGTGTAGGGTGAGAGGGGAAAGATTTAAAAGGTCTCCTCTCCTTCCTATCGGCAAGATGTTGTGAAGCTTGAAAGGGTTCAGAAAAGATTTACAAGGATGTTGTCAGGGTTGGAGGATCTGAGCTACAGGGAGAGGCCGCGGCTGTTTTCCCTGGAGTGTCGAATACAGAGGTTTATTAAATCATGAGGGGCATGGATAGGATAAATAGGCAAGTCTCTTCCCTGGGGTGGGGGAGTCCAGAACTAGAGGTTTAGGGTGAGGGGAAAGATATAAAAGGGGCCTAAGGGGCACACAGAGGGTGGTACATGTATGGAATGTGCTGCCAGAGAAAGTGGTGGAGGCTGGTACAATTGCATCATTTAAAAAGCATCTGGATGGGTATATGGATAGGAAGGGTTTGGAGGGATATGGGCCAAGTGCTGGCAAATGGGATTAGATTAATTTAGGATATCTGGTCGGCATGGACTAGTTGGACTAAAGGTCTGTTTCCATGCTGTACTTCTCTCTGGCTCATTCCCAGAAAGCATTTCTGCACCCAACTGAAGCTGGTCAGACAACTGCACAGTGGTGCTGTCGCCAGACTAATAGCCCAGAGACTTTTACATTCAAAAAGCAGCATGGCTCATGGTGCAATCTGAATTTTGCTTTTAAAAACCGACGGTCAAACCAGGAAAGACCCATCTGGTTGACTAACATCTTTGTTTACAGACAGAAACCTGGCCTACGTGTGGTACCAGACCCACAGCAACGGGGACCACACTGGACTGTCCTCTGAAACAGTCTAACAAGCCACTTTGGTTGTTATGAACCTTGTAAAATGTCTGCATGAAGAAGAAAAGTAGGAATGAAATAATATCGACTACCTGGCATCAACTGAGACACCAGAGATGACCATGGCAAACTGAGCCCTGTCAACCACGTAGGGTGCTCCTCACTCACATCTGCTCGCACCAAAACCATCGAATCCCCACAGTGTGGAAGCAGGCTATTCGGCCCATCGAGTCCGCTACGACCCTCTGAACAGCCTCGCACCCAGACCCAACCCTCTCCACTATCCCTGTGACTCTGCAGTCTCCACAGTTCATCCACCTAGCCTGCAGATCCCTGAACACTACGGAGCAATTTAGCATGGCCAATCCATCCTTACCTGCACATCTTTGGACGGTGGGAGGAAACCTACGCAGACACTGGGAGAATGTGCGAACTCCACATAGACAGTTGCCAGAGGCTAGAATCGAACCTGGGTCCCTGGTGCTGTGAGGCAGCAGTGCTAACCACTGAGCCACCGTGCCCCACCTCAGCCCAGGGAAAGCTATCCCACAGATTGGCAGAGTAGAAACATGTCCGTGCCAAACAGCAAAAGCAGTAACTGATAAACAAGGCTAAGCAATTCCATAATCAGTGGATCATCACTGAATACCCAAATATCTCAGTCCTGGCTGTTACTATTGACCAGTGTCTGAGCTGGACCGAGCCACGTGAATACTGTGGCTACAAGAGCAGGTCAGAGGCTGGGAATACTGTGACCAGCAGCTTATCTCCTGCATCCCCAGAGCCTATCCACCATCTCCAACACACAAGTCAGGATCGCGACGGAGAGCTGCTCACTTGCCTGAATTAGTGCAGCTCTGACAACAGTCAAGAAGCTTGACACTGTCCAGGAGAAAGCAGCCCGCTTGTCCCAAGATCCACCAACCCTCAATCACTACAGTGCCCTATCGCTGAAACGGGCAGCAGAAATTCCAACAAGGCTCCCTAAGTAGCCGCCGACAACCCACAACCCCTTCCGCCTGGAAGGGGAAAGGCACAAGGTGCCTGGCAACAACCACCATCTGCAAGTTCTTTTATGAACCATTCGCCCACCCTGACTTGGAAATATATCTCTGTTTCTTCACCGTCACTGGGTCGAACATCCAAGCACTCCCTTCCTGACAGCACTCTAGGTCAACCGACATGAAACAGACTGAGGCAGCTTGCCACCACATTCTCAAGGGCAGCTGGAGAGCTGGCAATAAACCCCGGCCCTGCCGGAGAAGCTGACATCTCCCGAATTAATTTTCAAAGATGCTCTCTATAATTCCGAACCATGGTGGCGTGGGGATGGTGGGATTTGCAAAGGAGCGAGGTTGGGGGAAGATGAATTTCCAGAACATCATGGACAAGAACTGCCCCTCCTGCTCCACCACCCCGAGATTGGAGTTTAAGGCTTGTCACAATCACTCAGCCGCAGGTTGGGGATATCTCGCCTTCTCGAGCACTTACCTCAGGCAGCTTTTCCAGCACCATATCAACCATGGCAGCGTCCTTGTACTCGTTGAAGGCCTCTGCTTTCTTGGTCATTTGCTCAGCCTCTGCCTTGGCCTTGGCTTGGATGGCGAAAGCCTCGGCATCTCCTTTCACCTACGGAGCGAGCCAAGCACAGCCGTTTAGTCAGGTACAGGCTGGAAGCGGCTGGGACAACGCAGCAAGCCAGGCAGCGTCAGGATGTGCAAAGGTCGGCGTTTCGGGTATAACCCTGGGGTGGGGAGCTGCAGATAAAGGGGGAGGTGAGGGCAGGGTGGTCAGGTGGGGATGGGTGGAGGGTATGACCTGATTGGTCCATGGGAGGAATGAATCTGGTTGGTGGCAGGGAGCAGTGGAAGGGATGGGGGAGGGGTTGGGGAGGGGGTCGGGCTACCCTCCCCCACACCACCTTTATCTGCAGCTCCCCCCACACCCACCCCTAATCCTGAAGAAGGGTTACACCCGAAATGTCGGCCTCTCCATCTCCTGACGCTGCCTGGGTTGCTGTGTTCTTCCAGCCTGCTCCTGCCTGTCCACTTTCGATTCCAGCATCTGCAGTTTTATTTGTCTCTTACCAAGCTTATTCAGACACAGCCGAAACCTCCCCCCACCCAAAGCATCGATATCACAGCCGCTCAGCTCTTTCCCCACCCCTGATGATAGCCCATCTGTACCACTTTTCACCCGCGTTCCCCATCTCCGTCCGTAAAAGGAAACAAAAATGCCCTGACTTGAATTTGGAAAAGCTGCTCTTGGATCCGGTGATCTGGGGCGGGTGCCAATAGAGAAAACAATCCCAGATTTCCACGGCCCATAAATTCCGAGGACGAACAATACCAAAGGTCAGACCTTCTAGCCAGATTAACTGAAAACATTTAATATACTAAAGCTAAAGACAAAAATCGAACGGAAATCCAGATGTCGGCTCATATTCCACAGAATATTATAATATAGAAAGGAAAGGCTAAAAACGTACGAGCAAAGGAAATTTATAATCCAGGAGAAAGCTAGCCAAGAAATCTAAAAGCAGATACTAAGACTTTCTCTCCGTATTGAAAGCATTATTAAGGCTGGATAGGCTGGGCCTTTCTCTCTGGAGCCTAGGAGACCTTAGAGGTCCAGAAAGTCATGAGAGGCATAAATAAAGTAGATAGCCAACAGTTTTTCCCAGTGGTGGGGGAGTCTAAAACTACGGGTGTAAGTTTAAGATGAGAGGGGAGAAATACAAAAGCGTGCAGTGGAGCAATGTTTTTCACACAGAGGGTGCTGAGTGTTTGGGACAGGCTGCTAGAGGTAGTGGCAGAAGTGAGAACAGTTTTGTCATTTAAGAAACATTCAGACAGGTACATGAATGGGATAGGTCTTGGGGAGGGGTGCAGAATGATAAGGACCAAATGCAGGGAAATTGGACGAGTTTAAATTATGAAAACTGGGCGGCCAAAGGGCCTGTTTCCAAGTTGAAGACCTCTACGACACAAGAGTTAGCTAAGTTAGCAATGGTCCTCTGAAAGGTGAGCCTGGAGAATTAATAATGGAAAATGAAGAATGGAAGTTGAACAGGCATTTTAATCACAGAATCCCTACAGTGTGGAAACAGGCCTTTTGGCCCAACAAGTCCATACCAACCCTCTGAAGAGTAACCCTACCCAGACTCATTTACCTACCCTATTACTCTACATTTACTCCTGACTAATACACCTAACCTACACATTCCTAGACACGACAGGCAACTTAGCACAGGCAATCCACCTGAACCTGCACATCTTTGGACTGTGGGAGGAAACCGGAGCACCCGGAGGAAACCCACACAGACACAGGGAGAACGTGCAAACTCCACACAGAGGGTCGCCCGAGGCTGGAATCGAACCCGGGTCCCTGGCGCCGTGAGGCAGCAGTGCCAACCACTGAGCCACCGTGCCACCCCAATCAGTCTTCATCATAGAGGCTCTAAATAACAGCTTGAGGTCTCTATGCTTGTAACTACAGATCGGGAAATGAAAAGGAGCAACGCAGGAAAATTACAATCACTACAGAAGTGGGACTGAATGAATTGCCGGAGCTGCAGACTGACAGGTACTCAGCTCCTGACTGACTCCATCCCATTGTTTTTGAAGACTGGCAAGTGAGATAGTTGATGCACAGGTTGAATGTCCCATTAGATTGTTAAATAGAAAATGTTCAGAAAGTGCAACGGATGCAAAGCAGGAAACTACAGGTCTGCTAGCTTAACATTTGTCCTTGAGAAAATGTTAAGGGCTATTACTAAGAGTTACAGCAGGGCACTTAGGCAAACTCAAGGTAACTAGTCAGAGGCACTATGGTCCTCATGAAAGGGAAATCATGTTTCAACTGCAGACTCAGACCTGTACAGCCAGGAGGCCATTCAGCCCTGTATATCCATGCCAGAGTTCTCTGAGAAAGTAACATATCATGTGGATCAAGGGGAACCAGTGATCATAGTGTACTTAGATTTACAGAAGGCATTTGGTGAGGTATCAGGTCAAAGGTGATTGTGGCAAATTAAGGGTCATAGTGTAGGGGTGGCATACTGACATGTACAGAAGACTGACTGGTTAACAGGAAGCAGAAGGAGCTCGAAATGGGTCTCTCTCTAGCTGACAAGAAACAATGAGTTGTTGTGAAATAGGGATCAGCGCTGGGACTTTAATGGTTTATAATTAATACTCATGATTAGGATAAAGGGACTGAGGGTATTGTCAAATTTACTGAGACACGGAGATAGGTGAAGGGGACGAATGGCTGGCATATGAAGTGCATGTAACGTGAGACTGTCCCTTTCAGTGGGAAAAACAGAATGCATATTAGCAAAATAGTGAGAGATTGAAAAGCTTCGAGATGCAAAGGGATCTGGGTGCCCGTGAGTATGCAAGGCAAACGGTTGGAGGTTGTGCCTCAGTTGTACAGGTAAGTATTGGTGTTCAGTATTAGATTAGCTTCCTGACAGTGTGGAAACAGGCCCTTCAGCCCAGCAAGTCCACACCGACCCCTCCAAAGAGTAACCCACCCAGACCCATTTCCCTCTGACTAATGCACCTGTGGGCAATTTCCCATGGCCGATTCACCTGACCTGCACATCTTTGGACTGTGGGAGGAAACCGGAGCACCCGGAGGAAACTCACGCAGACACGGGGAGAATGTGCAAACTCCAAGCAGACAGTTGCCCGAGGCTCGAATTGAACCCAGGTCTTTGGCGCTGTAAGCAGCAGTGCTAACCACTGAGCCACCGTGCCGCCCCATTAATAACTGTTACTGCAGCAGCATCTTTATGGAGTGGTGTCAGATAGTGATTAGTTAAGAAAAAGGGGTTTAATTTGTTAATAGGTTAGTTTAGTGTTTCACTGTAAGAATCAGGAAAATAAATAATCTTTTCTTTAAACTGTGGAAATCAGGGGTTTTCTTCCACTCACTAATACTTCTAGCAGCTTCTGAGGCGAGGCGAGCTGTTCTGGGTGTTTTGGTTTTAACGAGCAGAGGGATTTGACCTCCGAGTTGTAAAAGTATTTAAGGGTGGATGCAAATGGTTCGGAAGCAGTTCAGACCAGGTTTGTTGGACTAATATCTGAAACGGGTTGGTTCCCATATGAGAAAGCGTCGAACAGGCGAGGTGAGTATCCACTGGAATTGAGGTAAGAGGCACCGTGAATGGGAACAAGCAAGATTCTTAGGGGTCTTAAAGGCGAGAGGGAGTTTCCTCTTCTTAGGGGATCGAGAAGGTTTAAAAGGAAGGAGTCGAGATGCGGCAGAACTAGAAGTTTGGACATTCGCCCCGTGTCTGCGTGGGTTTCCTCCAGGTGCTCCGGTTTCCTCCCAGAGTCCAAAGATGTGCAGCTTAGGTGAGTTGGCCATGCTAAATTGTCCCGTAGTGTCCAGGGATGTGTAGGTTAGGTGCATCAGTCAGGCGTAAGTATTGGGTAGGGGGAAGGGGTCAGGGTGGGTTACTCTTCGGAGGGCCAGTGTGGAATTGTAAGGCCAAAGGGCATGTTTCCATACTGTAGGGATTCTATTCTCACACACAGAGTTTTCAGGACTCTCTTTTCAAAAAAAAGGCAACAGAAGCAGAGCCTGGCAACATTCTAAAAGGCACTGCCACAGTGGTAGACTCGCCAACTTTAAGAGCATTTGATAAACCGTCACTGGACAGACATATGGATGATAATGGAATAATGTAGGGAAGATGGGCTTCAGATTGGTTCCACAGGTCGGCACAACGTCGAGGGCTGAAGGACGCTGGGGTGTTCAATGTTCCGTGAAATTCCTGCTCAGCAAAGGGGTGAAGGAAGATCGGCAGTAGGTGAGAGCGTGGATTCGACATAAAAATCAGGTCAACCACGACCTTTATACAGAGGTGGTGCAGGCTTCAGGAGCTGAACGACCGCCCACCGCTCCTTTTCCCGACGTTCCCATGCTCCTTGTGTGAAAAGGAAACTCGTCTGAAGTATCGCAGATGGTTAACAGCGCTGAAGGAGGCCAGTTGGTCTACTGTGCCTAGCTGGCTCTGCAAAAGAGCTGCTACATTAATACAAACTCAGCCCGTGCAATCCTGCCCTCTAAGTTTAGGCTTTAAGCTCTGGTGGGTCACTCCGGTCAATTTTGTACCGCCCTCCCTCCAGGGCCAATCTGTGGCGCCGGTCCCAGATCTGAACCCAAGTTTCTGACCGGGATTCCCCACAACAGGAAGGATGGGGAAAAAAAAAATGACTTACTCGAATGGACTCAGCCTCGGCTTCAGCTTCCATGATGAGCTTCAACCTAGAGAGCAAGAGACACAATGGCGGCCAAGTGGAACGACAAGATGGGCATGTTAGACAGAACAGGACCGAGAACTCTCAACTCCGCACCCAGGGCAGCCTCAAAAAAACACAGAGGCACTGTATCTTCACACTAAAATCTGCACCCTTTCTTCACTCAGTAGTCAGGGCAAGGAACGCCCTGCCTGCAACAGTGGTAGACTCGCCAACTTTAAGGGCATTTCATAAACAGTCATTGGACAGACATATGGATGATAATGGAATAATGTAGGCAAGATGGGCTTCAGATTGGTTCCACAGGTCGGCACAATGTCAAGGGCCGAAGGGCGCTGGAGTGTTCAATGTTCCGTGAAATCCCGCCACAGAGAGACCCCGACATAAATATCGAAGTGCTGAGGAAGTGCTGTTTGCAAAAGGAACTTGGGGCTGATCTGCTCTCTCTCGGGGTGACTGCAGAGGATCCCATGGCAACGCTGTTCGATGGAGAGCAGGTGAGCGCCCCCTGGTGCCCTGGAACATTAAGGGAACGATTGAATTCCCCAGACCGACCCTCCATTACCCAATAGCTTCCCTGGGTGGCTCTATAACTTTGCACCACGGTTGTGGATATGAGAATCTGCGAGAGGGAAGGAATTGGTGGGGGATGGGGTTTAAAAAAAAGGCCACTTTGCTTCAAACGCTCCTCCCACACATGGCACTCTGCTGCAAAAGCTGTCCAGCTCCTGGCCTGGGATTCCCCTATTCCCCCAGCGATCCATCTGTGCACACAGTAGGTCCAGTGTATTTAGAGCATTCTCCCACACTCCATCACGTTCACCTGCTCACCTGGAGCAGCTCAGGCCCCTGGTGGAATTCAGCACCATAGTAGCGACCTTGTCCCCAGCACCAAGCCACTAACCTTTCACCAGATCCCAGAGCTCAGGAACTCAGCTGGGACAGTGGACTTGCAGGAAGTCTGCTAAGGATAATCGCTTTAAGGAAATCAACAGTCCCCGGTAGATTTGGTCTAGTCACCGGCTCGTACACAACGAGATTCATTCTAGAACGTGCGGGAACCGAGTCGAGGTGCCGGAGAGAGAGAGAGAGAGCGAGCGAGCGCACAAATCTCCAAACACTGAATGTGCGTGACCCTTCGAGCACCCGCCTGCCCCAGATGTGAAGGGCGCTGCGAGTCGTTCACTCAATTGACCGTCTATTTCAGAATCCATTGGACTAGAATCATATTCCTTAGTGTGGAAACAGGCCCAGCAAGTCCACACCGACCTTCCAAACAGTAACCCACCCCCCATTACTCTATCTTTATTCCTGACTAATGCACCTAACCTACACATGCCTGGACACTATGGGAAATTTAACATGGCCAATCCACCCTAACCTGTGCAGATTTAGACTGTGGGAGGAAACCCACGCAGACATGAGGAGAATGTGCAAGCTCCAAAAAGACAGTCACCCGAGGCTGGAATCAAACCCGGGTCCCTGGTGCCGTCAGGCAGCAGTGCTAACCACTGAGCTTGGAAGCAAGTCCAGACGTAGATCCCAAGGGGACTGGCGAATGAAGAGAAGGAATGCAATCCCATCCCTGTTCCCGAGGTCTCTCTCTCTCTCTCATACACAAACACACACGCACGCACACGCAAATATACACAGTGGCCATGTCCCTCCTGAGTTTCCGTCCCCCTCTGCTTTCCCCCCGGGATCTCTGGCCAGTCGCTCCTACCTCTCGGCCTCAGCCAGCTTCTCCAGTCGGTAACGTTCAGCCTCGGCTGGTTTTTTGACCTTGGCCTCCAGCTCCTTCTCTCGGCGGAGGATCTCCTGCTCCTGGACCTGGATCTGCTGGGCACGTTCCACCACTTGCACTTGCATCTTCTCTTCCTCGATCTGCTGTTTGGTCTTGGCCACCTGTGGTGCAGGGAAGGTGGGGTGGGTGTGGGGGGCAGGAAACAGGTTTAATGTTACCTGCTTCACCAGCACTGCTGACGTTGGCAGCTCCCAGCTCCACCCATTGGCACAGCTCGCCAACTGCTGAAACGACCTAATCCCAGGCCTGCGTTACCCTACAGTGTGGAAAGAAGCCGCTTGGGCAATGAACATGCACTGGCCCTCCCCGGGAAGCACCCTGTCCTATCCCAGTAACCCTGTATTTCCTGTGGCTAACCCACCCAGCCTGCACATCCCTGGACACCACGGGCTGGTCCAACTCACCTGCACGTCGCGGGACCGCGGAAGGGGAGAAGGGTAAACTCCACACAGGCAAGACAGCCACATCCGATTCCAATTCCTGACCCCTGACACTCGGTCAGGAGGGTGGGCCTGCCTGACCCCACAGGTCAGCAATCAAGAAGCCTGGCCTGGCTGACCCCTGACAGAGTTGCCCTGATGAGAACGCAAACTTGCCTGACCTTTAAATCCCCGACCTCAATGACCTGCAGTCAGTTGGACAGGCCTGCCAGACTCCAGAAACTTGTGGGTGATAGGCCAAGCCTAAATAACCCCACACCCCCTAACCCCCCGTTCGCCTTTCCAGCCCGACCTCAATGACCTGCAGTTGGCGGGCCAAGACTACATGACCCCTGACCAGCAAGGGGCGTAGACCAGGCCTGCCTGATCCCGCTCAGCCACAACAAGCAGCTATTGTTGAGGCAGTTGTGCGTGGCCTCTGACCTGTGACCTCACTGACCTGCAGCTGGTAGGCCAGGTCGGAAGTGGCTTTCTTGGTGTTCACCTCCGTGTCGTAGGTGGCTTTCTTCAGTTCGTAATCGCGCTGAGCTTTGGCCACCTCGATCTCGTTCACATACTGCGCTGAGATTTTCTGCTGCTGGGCCTTGGCTTCCTGTGCAGGGGGCAGGAAGGTTCCAGAAGGTCAGTCACATTGTCCACACGTGACGGAGAACGCAGGACTCTATACTGGCCATGCGCGCTCTACACCCCATGGGCAGTCACATGGGATACTCACCTGACAGGGCAGCCTCGATTCGAGGGCAAATAATTCTCCAGCTGCCAACCCCCACCCACCACTCCACGTCAGTGTGGTTGTGGGATCTTCCTCTGTAGAAACAGTGTGCCACAATTCTCTGCACTGCAACAGTGACCAGATTTCACCATGCCCTTCAGTGACTGGATGGTGAAAATGTTATACGAGATGTGACTGATTTCTGACACAGGATCTGACTCACTCACACTGCGCTCTGAGCACAGGAAGGGAACGTATTTGGGACTTAAGGAGTGACACACTCAATGTGGACATAACTGCAAAGGTTGGAACCAAGTGCGCCATGAGGTAATGGTCAAGGGAGCTTTACTCTGCATCTAACCCTGTGCCAAACCAGTGCTGCAGGTTTTTAAAGGGGGTAGTCTAGAGGAAGTATTACTCTGCACGTAAAGCTTTCCCTGCCCTGATGCTGCGTCCCAAGAGGTACTGTCCCCCACCCTGGCGCTGCGTCCCACAGGGCACTGTCCCCCGCCCTGGCGTCCCACGGGCACTGTTCGCCTGCCCTGGCGCTACGTCCCACGGGGCACTGTCCCCCGTCCTGGCGTCCCACAGGGCACTGTCCTTCCCACCCTGGCGCTGCGTTCCATGGGGTACTACCCCGTTCCCGGAACGCTCGGCTCAGACAATAAACAGTCGCTGTACAAGGAAGATTTACAACCTTCAAATCTCACATGGGCACAAAACGCAGTAAAGAATCATCATACAGCAATCCCAATGACAAAAGGGTTATCGTTCCACCCAGGCAGATGCCCTCATCTCCAGCCGCAGGGGAAGGCTAATCCCCCGAAACCAACCCCTCCCCCTCCTTCACCAGCTCTCCCCAGAGCCACTCCACCCCGATACCTTGATGCCAGAGTCTCGCTTGGCCTCGGCCTCTCCAATGCGGGCATCGCGCTGTACCTGGGCGGTACGGGATTTCCCCAATGAGTGCAGGTAACCCTGTGGAGACAGGCAGAACCATTACAACCACAGGACGGAAATCTTGGAAACACAAGAGGGTCAACGGGGGTGTAGACTCCGTCAAGTTCTTAAAATAAATTGTTTTTAAAAAACAAAGACGGGTCAGCTTACAGAACGTGGGTGAGGGGGACAATTCCTTTCCTCAGAACAGGTTATTGCAATACGCTAACGGATGGTGGTGGTGGCCGCAGTGGGGTGTGTCACACTGACGACACACAGGAGACAGCATTAAAGGTGAGGGACACATCACAGAGAGAACACACTGGAGTGAGTAATGCACTCCGCCCTCATAATGTGACATACTGTTATGAAGTTGCCGGTGTGCACTGTACCTTTAAGAGAGAGGGAAAGCTGTTTTGCACTGAGCGCTTGCAGGCACCTGTCATGTGATTGGCAGTCTCAGAGTGCACTGGGAAATTGAAAATATGTAACATTTGGCTGTGAAATAAATACTTGGGTTTTAATCGCTGTTTTGACAGCCATTCAGATTGAACTCGTTTAAAGTATGCCCCAGGATACTAAAACCCAATCAATTTTGAATTTATTGTTTTGCCTATATCAAACCAATGAGGCAATCCAATACTGGGGGTCTAAAGAAGATGACATTTTGACAGTTAGAGAGAGAGAGAGAGAGAGAGAGAGACCGCCATCCTCAGAGTAACTACCAGCAACACACACACTATTCAAAAGGTACCTTTTCCATGTGAAACACCTTAACAATAAAAGACCAAAGACAACCCAGGGAGGTCTTCAGCCAGAGAAAGACAGCCACCAGATACGACAGCCGCTGTGTGGTTTTGAAATGAAGTCGATGTAATTTTAATACGGGCTTCTATTGGAACAGTGTATTGTTGTACAGTTGGAGTCAGGTAACAAACATTTAAGGGAAAAGAGGCTAAGAGTTGTAAATAGTTGTTGCTAATGTTCACTTTTAAAGTTAAAGAATAAATTGAGAGTCTTTTCTTTAAATAGTGGAAGTTGGGAGGTCTCGGTTAGCCTTACTTTAACAGATTACGGGACGAACTGAGCTTTTCTGGGTGGTTGACTTAATTAGCAGAAGGGTTCACCGCTGTGTTGTAACAGGACACTGGGCTTTGTTAGAGGGTGTTAATTAACAGGGGATCTTGATGACCACCCCCCCACCCCCACCCTTACCTGGTCATCGTGGATGTCTTTCAAGGTATAACTGACTACCCCGATGCCCATATTGACCAGGTCGGAAGATGCCACTTTGAACACCTGCTCCGAAAACTTCTTCCGGTCTTTGTAGATCTCCTGGGAAGAGAACGGCAACCGCGGGTGAGGGAAAACAGAGGCGGGAAACTCCGCGAGTGTCTTGAAAGGTCCAAACTCCCCCACAGCACCGCCCCTCCCCCAACCGCTTGGGGTCCCGGCCCAGGTGAGGGAGGGTCGAGGCTGCATCGGGTGCCTTCGCTCACCTGAGGGAGCGTCCCAGGTGAGAGAAAGAGATGCGCAAGGCCCGGGGGAGGGGGGAAAATGGGAAGAGCTCAATCCTACCTCCACAGTCATGTGCGCCATGATGGCTCTTTGGTGACCCTCCAGCGTCTCCAGGGCGATCTGCCCGATTTCCGCTTCCGACTTGCCCAGGAACATCTGGCAGGCAGCGGCCAGCATCTCCTTGTTCTGTCCCTGGATCTTCACCTGGAACAGGAAGAGGTCACTCGGGAGGGGAGGGGCTAACCTTAACCGGGCCCAAAAAAACAACCTCGAAATCCAAACCCAACAGCAGCAGGAATGTTTACAAACTGCAGCATCTCACTGCGAACTGGGTGGCGCGGTGGTTCAGTGATTAGCACTGCTGCCTCACAGCACCAGGGTCCCAAGTCCGACTTCAGCCTCGGGCAACTGTCTGTGTGGAGTTTGCACATTCGCCCCGTGTCCGCGTGAGTTTCCTCCCACAGTCCGAAGATGTCCAGGTCAGGTGAATTGGCCCATGCTAAATTACCCGTTGTGTTAGGTGCATTAGGCAGAGGGAAATGGGTCTGGGTGGGTTACTCTTCCGCGGGTCGGTGTGGACTGGTTGGGCCGAACGGCCTGTTTCCACACTGTAGGGAATCTAATCTAATCAAACAGGAGGTGTTGGCAGAATGGCTAACGCTGAAAGAGCAAAGCCACTCCACACCATTCCAGCGCATTGACATTCACTCTCCCCCCTCCGGAATCCTTACCCTTAAAATGTAAATTAAATATTTTTCCGTTCACTCGTAGGGAACAGATCCCAATGCATCGAATCCCTGACTATTCATTCCCACTGGACGGACTGTAATAATCACAACCTCTTCCATTTTACAGATCCGAATGGATAGTATTCTTTCCAGGAAAATCCATGAATCAGATTCTCAAAGTTTCAAACCCATTCCTTCCTGCTGTAGAGATTAGACTAAAAACAAAACTCTTCCTGGACAGATTAAAGTCACTTGGACTGAGCAGAAATCCTCATCCAAACAGACTGCCTTGGCTAATTTTCCTATTTTTAATATCCCTTAAAATCCTCCCAGCCTGATTGCCTAATTCCTTCTCATCAACTGGTGTCGATAACAGATTGCCCCCTCTGTTACCAGTCGCTGAAACGTCGGGGATTCGGGTTTTGTTTGGATTTTGCCAATGAATGACCGTTATTGCCAACTCAATGAATTGGTGCTCTCAAGAACTGCCTGCACGGCAAATATTCGGTAAGCGCTCAGGGCAGCTCAGGGCTATGTGGGCGAGAACAGCAGGAGAACCAGAAAGGGCTCTGACCCACTAGCATTCTGTGACAAAGCAGGAAATGGTGATCGGCAAAGGGTTCAGATCCAGCGTAATCCCTGAAAAACCAGGATCCATCTTAATTTTTGAGATCACCGCACAGCCATCCCAGAACAGGGTGCAGGGATGTATTGAACCCGCACTGACTCAGAGAGGGGGGAGGTGGGGAGCTTGGAGTGAAATCAGCTTAAGAGGTACAATGCTGGAAATGCAGTTCAGGACTGATTTTCGTCTCAAATGGTTATTAATGCACCACCAGGCTTCCTGCGTGGATCTTAATTCGATCTTCGCATCAGGCAAGAGAGCCCATTAACAAATGATCAAGTTCATTAACGTAGAGAGGGAGGCCTCAGGGGGTTCGTTCTCTGGGAAATCTAATCGTTAATCTCCACTGTAGGCGCTGGGCTGCGATGGAACAACTGGCAGCAAGGTAGACAGTTCTGGGCAGAGACTTAAACACAAAACTGAGGATGGTACTGTTCTGATCTCTCAGTCAGGAGCTGAAAATGTATTGCTGGAAAAGCGCAGCAGGTCAGGCAGCATCCAAGGAACAGGAGAATCGACGTTTCGGGCATAAGCTCTTCTTCAGGAATGAGGAAAGTGTGTCCAGCAGGCTAAGATAAAAGGTAGGGAGGAGGGACTTGGGGGAGGTGCGTTGGGAATGCGATAGGTGGAGGGAGGTCAAGGTGAGGGTGATAGGCCGGAGTGGGGTGGGGGCGGAGAGGTCAGGAAGATGATTGCAGGTTAGAAAGGCGGTGCTGAGTTCGAGGGATTTTACTGAGACAAGGTGGGGTGAGGGGAAATGAGGAAACTGGAGAAATCAGAGTTCAACAGCTCTGATCTCTAGCATCTGCAGTCCTCACTTTCTCCTCTCAGTCAGGAGGTCTGGATAAAGTCCCACTGACCCCAGAGAGGTGTATAGTCTCTGAATGAAAAGTATCAAGAGCGGGGCTCTTTTCCCAGGCACTTGGCGCGGTGTTAATGTTGCCACAAGGTCTGGGTGTGAGTCTCAGCTGTGCCAGAGGTGTGCACCAGCAGGAAGCGCACAAATGGAAGCGTAAATCAGATTACCAAACCATCTCTGCACAAGTCGCTGCCGCGGGCTGCTGCACTGCCAACTATTTCCTTCTCCCTTATCCATCACCTGGTCATGCTTTGGTGCTCTAATTCGCACGGGGCAGTACGAGGTGTCCCCACAGCGGTGGACCATTCCCTGCAGGAGTCCTCCTGCTTTCCGCTGGGGGATCTGAAAGGGAGTGGCATGCATCAGTTCCACGTGATCATAGTTGGAAGCGGGTTCACCGCCCAATGCGGTGCTGCGAACACCATGTGTATACCCACGTATCTGCTAGGTGCTCTGCCTGCTCAATTATGGTCATGGAGATGTTCAGCATGGAAACTCACCCGTTGGTCCAACTCATCTGTGCTGACCAGATATCCCAACCTAACCTAATCCCATTTGCCAGCACTTGGTCCATATCCCTCCAACCTTCCTATTCATATACCCATCCAGATGCCTTTTAAATGTTGTGATTGTACCAGCCTCCACCACTTCCGCTGGCAGCTCATTCCATACTCGCACCACAATCTGCGTGAAAACGTTGCCCCTTAGGTCCCTTTTATATCTTTCCCCTCTCACCCTAAACCTACGCCCTCTAGTTCTGGACTCCCCCACCCCAGGGAAGACCTGGTCTATTTACCCTATCCATGCCCCTCATGATTTCATAAACCTCTATAAGGTCACCCCTCAGCCTTCAACGCTCCAGGGAAAACAGCCCCAACGTATTCAGCCTCTCCCTATAGCTCAAACTCTACCATTTCAAAACCTGGATTCTGCTCCTCTCTCCCCCCACCCTTAAAGTTCCATATTTTTGACCTCTGGCCCTGTGGGTCAGACCACCTCCTGTGGGCCTGGCAAAAGTAGCCAGCAGCAGATCCAGGTAACAGGCTGTGGAGGGCGTTGGGAGTCCACCCCTCCGTCCTGCAGCTATGTCTGTGTCCGAGTACCCTGAGGGAGAGAGCTCCTCTTTGGAGAAAGTTAGGTTCCACAGTGACTGGAGCGCATTATTTCACCCTCCGTCGGCGTTTGAATCTAATCAACTCCCTTCCCTACTATCTACATGACTACACTGCTGCTGGTGTGCAGTGCTTGTTAACTGATAATTTAATGAGCAACACAGGTGACGTGGGGGTGGTTTATTGATAAGAGGAGAGCTGGGCTCCTTCGGCAACACCCTCCAAGCTTTGAGAGAGGTGGAGACTGCAGCGGCTGGTGTTCACTCACTCCCCCATTTTAATTTCGTTCCCACCCCCCAACCTTTCCTTCTGTGTTATTGTCACACTATTCCCTGGGGCATGGCGCGTGTAGCTTGTTATTTTTAATACGTGACACAGATGACTTGATGGCAGCACTATTGAAACAAAAGCAAGAGCTAGGTATTTGGGTCTCTTGCGGCAGTGTCCCTATCTCTAGGCCAGAAGGCTTCAATTCATGACACGCTCTCCCTGCACACAGATCGCAGCGTGTCTGCACGGGTGGGTTAAACATAACACCTACTAAGCTTCTCTCGTTAATTTTGTGCCGGGGCTTTTACAAGTTCTTATAAAAGCTGCAAGGGGGTGGTGGGAGCCAGCTGCAAGGGGGTGGTGGGAGCCAGCTGCAAGGGGGTGGTGGGAGCCAGATTGGGCTTCTGCAGAGAGGAAAGATCCAGAAGGAACCGGTTATGAACTTGTGGGCGTACTGTACCTTTAAGAGAGTTAAAAGCTAGCAGAACTACCTGACAGTACCAAGTGCTCTGAATAAGATATCATGTAACGTTTTGGTCCAGCAGCTAGTGTAGCTGGTTGCCCTGGAGACAAAAACAAATTCAAATTCGGGCCAATCGGTTTAAACTATACCCCGAAAAATACCAAATTCCAATCCGGTTTGAATTTAGTATATTGACAATATTAAAAATCAATGAAATAATCCGATGCTTTAGGAGTATAAGACCGGGAAAAATTGAACAGTTGAGAGAGGACTGCCAAAAGACTAACAGATGTAGGCTGCTAGTCAGAACTCACTGAGAGGGACCTGTCTCAAGAAGGAGTTTGCATAGAGAAAAAACATCGACACTGGCCTGGAGAGCAAATGTGCAAAGAGAAGATTCGACAGCTGGCTGGTTTTGAAATTGGAATTTTTCAGTAAATCATAATCGGGGGTTTTATCAGACTAGTCTTATAGAAAGGCAAGTAAAAGCTAGGTTAGAGGAAGGAGTTGCAAATAGTTGTTAGTTAATTATTCTCAATTAGACCTTAAGAAATAAAGTTGTTAATTTTTACTTTAAATAGTTCTCAGCCTCTCGAATTTTCACAGATTGCTGCACAGGATAAATCTTTTCTGCGTGGCTGGTTTAAATTAAGCAGGAGGGTTTACCCCATGTCGTAACAAACCCATTGTTTGTCCTATGCTATGGATTTATGATGTAAATCTCTAAGTCTTTCCAACACAAGGACACTGGTGTGTAGAACAGAGTTCAGCCCAACACCCTTCCACAAACATCACAAACAAGCAAATATGAACTGCACGCATTCACGAGTGCTTTTGAACAACTAACTGTCTTCCATTCCACTGATCTTCGGTTCGATAGAGTGACAGATTAAACACTGGAGTAGAAAAACTCAAGAGACAAAAAAAAGACTGCAGATGCTGGAATCTAAAGTGGACAGACAGGGTGCGGGAAGAACACAGCAAGCCAGACAGCATCAGGAGGTGAAGAAGTCGACGTTTCGGGTGTAACCCTTTTTCAGGACTGAAGGAGGCTAAAACCTGAAACATTGATTTCTCTACTTCCTGCGGCTGCCTGGCTTGCTGTGTTCTTCCCGTGTCCTGCCTGTCGATGTAGAATAATTCAAGGCCATGAGAGTTTGCTCATCTGAATTTCTAGTGAGAATTAGCATCTCCAGGAAGGCAGAAGACAATTTGATTTAATATAATATACACATCCTGCACAAAACACCAGCCCTCCCTTTAAAGGGGCCCAGTCGTTGAGCCACAGACATTCTGTTCCATTGGTCCGGGCTGGTATCTTACTGAGGAGTGAAATGAGACAGCTCTGCAGCCCTACTCTGAGAGGCAGTCTGGGCAGCACTGTACCTGAGCAATTCCCGTGACGGAGATCGGAACACCATGACGTGTGTACACCTTTTCACTTTTCACATTCAGTGTTAGAGTGCTCAAGGAAATCCTAGAGAGAGACAAAGAGAGAGGGAACAACTGAGACACAGAGCAGGTTAGAAGCAGTATCTGTTCAAAGGAGAGATCAGACTAGGGGCACTGACACATTCAGTTGGAAGCGTGGTGAAAATCCTACCCCCACCACCCTCCCAACCTTATTCAGCCAAAGAAACTGGCGGTCCCACCCAGTCCCAGAGATTGGCAGGTGTGAGGGAGAAACTATCTGATACATTGCCCAACCCAGCCCCAGTGGGGGCAGTATCTGACCCACTGTCCCACTCAGTTCCAGGAATGGAGAGAGAGTTTCTGACCCACTGTCCCACCCAGTCCCGGGGGGACAGAGAGACAGTTTCTGACCCACTGCCCCACCCAGTCCCGGGGACGGAGAGATAGTCTCTGACCCACTGTCCCACGAGGGGACAGAGAGACAGTTTCTGACCCACTGTCCCACTCAGTCCCAGGAGGGGACAGAGAGACAGTCTCTGATCCACTGTCCCACTCAGTCCCAGGAGGGGACAGAAAGACAGTATCTGACCCACTGTCCCACCCAGTCCCAGGAGGGGACAGAGAGACAGTATCTGACCCACTGTCCCAGGAGGGGACAGAGAGATAGTATCTGACCCACTGTCCCACCCAGTCCCAGGAGGGGACAGAGAGACAGTCTCTGACCCACTGTCCCATCCATTCCCAGGAGGGGACAGAGAGACAGTATCTGACCCACTGTCCCACCCATTCCCAGGAGGGGACAGAGAGACAGTATCTGACCCACTGTCCCACCCAGTCCCAGGGAGGTAGAGACAGTTTCTGACCCACTGCTCCAGCCAGTCCCGGGGTACTGGGGTTGGGTGGGTGTGTGGGGTGGTGGCGGTGGATTGCAGGACGCACTGCCCTCACCAGTTCTCTCGTTACCTCTCAATCTGCTGCACGCACGGCAATACGAAAACCCGCCCTCCAGCGATCATCACCGGTGGGGACCGACAGAACCCTGAAACAGAACAGATGGCAACCCTTCAGCCAGGGTGAGAGCGGGCGGCCTGCTAAACGGACCAATCGGCCGCCGGCAGAGGTTGGTACTGGCAGATTGTAAAGCCATGTCAGAGGAGGACAGAGCAGGGCCTGACTGCAACTCTGAATCGCAGCCTTTTACATCAGTCAGCAACGTGCAGCAGTCTGTTCAGCCCCTTAGGTCTGTGATGGCTCTCGGAAAGAACGATCCGACTAAACGTACCGCCTTACTCTTTTCTCTCTGCCCCTGAAAACTCTCTCTCCTTGCGGTAACTTATCCAATTGTTTTTGGGAAGCTATGACTGAATCTGCTCTCGTGCTCAGCCTAACTCGCTCATCTGCCCTCTGGGTGTTTTGAGAATTGTTTTCCATCGCGCAACTGACCTGACTGCTACCAGTTCAGTGTAACCTGCCAAAAAACAAATTCCATTCATTATTAAGAACATATTAAACCTTCTCTCAATTTCAACATCAGCTTTGAAATTCTCTCCAAACTTACTGATTCTCACCGTTCCTCGTGCCTTTCAACTTTCCTCTGAACATTCAAAACGCACCCAAGGTCACCATCAGCTGAATATCACCGTACATCAGTGGATTATATGTTCAGTATACTCAGCAAAGTATTCTTCAGAAAACCCAACCACACACAGGGCGTTGGAGGAAGAATGGGTCTCACTGGACAAGTCTTCCTGGGAACAGCACAGTCTCAATGGGCTGAACAGCCTCCACCTGAGCTGTCGGAATCTTTGTTTCAGAAGCTCTATTTTGAGGAGGGGCTAAGGGAACGGCAAGACCGGTTATGACAAACGCCTGCTTACCAAAGACAAATACAACAGGCTTCCAGGACTCGCTGCAAGCACTAAGCCGCTCCTGTTCCTGACCTCAGCGTTGCCTGAGAGGCCTTCATTTTGAATTAAAAGGCAGCGTAGCACAGCAGGGAAGAAAATCCTGACTGCCTTGGGAATCCAGCCCGAAAGGAGGGAGCCTGCAATATACTCAGAATCCCGACAGTGTGGAAACAGGCCCTTCGATCCAACAAGTCCGCACTGACCCTCTGAAGAGTGACCCACTCCCCAACCTTATTATCCTTTATTTACCCCTGACTAATGCACCTAACCTACACATCCCTGAACACTATGCGGCAATTTAGCATGGTCAATTCACCAAATCTACACATCTTTGGACTGTGGGAGGAAACCGGAGCACCCGGAGGAAACCCACGCAGACCCAGGGATAATATGCAAACTCCACACAGACAGTCGACCAAGGCTGGAATCAAACCTGGGTCCCTGGCGTTGCAAGGCAACAGTGCTAACCACTGAGCCACCATGCCACCCCAAATGCAATGGTCCTTCAGCACAATACCGGCCAATGGTGTGTGGACAGAAGCAAATGATGTGGGAGCTGAGCTTCCAAGGTGACAGCGGCTAAGACACTGTATCCAAAGTTGAGGGGTTTGTCTTATGAACAGTTCAGGCCTGTAATCCCGAGAGAGCTTAGAATGAGGGGAGACTCAATTGTGGGGTTGACAAAATAGATATAAAGAGGATGCTTCCCCCTCCACCGTGAGTCAATCTAGAACGAGAGGTCACAGTTTTAGGATACGGGGCAGCAGGTTTAAAAGAGAGAGGAGGAGGAATTTCTTCTCTGGAAGGGTTGCGAACCTGTGGGTTATGCTACCCCAGAGTGTGGTGGATGCCACGGCACTGAAGAAATTCGAGGAAAAGGTAGACAGCTGTAATGTTATGGAGCACGGGCAGGAAAGTGGAGTTAAGGCCGAGATGAAATCACATATAACGAATGGCAAAGCAGGTTGGAGGGGCTGAATTATCTCCTCCTGCTTCTCATGTTCAACAGGGAGGCATCTGAGTGCGTGTAAACCTGAATATTTCCCTTCACTCAGTGAGCGCGAATGCCCACTCTCTCAATCAGTACAGAAAATGACTGGTTGTGGATGATTGTGGCAATTCAAAAAAATGCAGGTTTTAATACCCAAGGGAAAACTGCAATCAGTTCAGCGAGGATACAATCGCATTGGTGGAAAGGGCAGACACATTTAATACAGAGACATGAGAACTGATTTATAGTACCAGGAAGAACGAGGTGAGGGCAATATAAAACATGGGGTACCATTCTAAAGGGGATGCAAGGACAGTGGTACCTGGTGCACAAATTATAGAGCACCTCTGCCACATGCAGCAGAGTGACAAGTCAGGGACATGGATGCAGAGCTTTATAAACAGTGAAGGTAAAGTTGCTACACTTCTGTCAGACAATAGGGTAGCTCTCTGTGACCATACTATTTTTTAAAATGAAGAATTTATTTGAAATGAAGGTTGGGATAGAGATGTCAAGCAAAATCTGCCCCATAGCTAATAAAGTAAACAGCTTGCGAGGCCTTGGGTTTTGTTTAAAGTTGGAACAATAGAAGCAGCCTGAACGGGTGGGGTCAAGCTCCCACAGAACCAGGACTTTTTTTAAAAAAAGTTTTAACCATCAGTAGCAGTTGCGGATGGGCTCTTGAAGCTGGATGTGGAAGCTGCTTACCCTCTCTCGCTGTTCCAGCTAAAAACTGGGGATTCTCTTCCTGCTGCTTGAATTATATGTGAGACGATCCGTCTCCCTGAATAGGCCTTTGCCAAGGGTGTGCTTATGGGATGTTATTGTACTGGAACAGTTATTGTTTAGTATTATTATTTCTGTGAGGTTTTTCAATAGAGTTATGTTATTCCAATACTTCCTTCTGTTGTATCTTAACTACAGTGTATGAATAAAGCATGCTTTGCTTCAAGACTGACAGTTTGACCAATTGAATTGTACCTGGAATGCAATGCTGGACACTTTAAAATAGGAAAACATTAGGGCCTGGGCTATGTTCTTCATATATTTTGAGGGGATTTGGTCTGGGGGCTCTTGTCAGAATCAAAATCTCTAATTCCAGGTTGGGTTCAGGATTATTGGACTCAAAGGCTGCGAGCGATTGGTGAGTTTTGGTGTTCTCTCTTCAGGTGCTGAATTCCGTTGGTTTAAATAGGGTGCACTTTGTATAGTAAGGCTCTGAATAGCAGGAATTAAGCCCTCGCTGTTGGTGTCAATCTTCATCGCAAACCCACCATCCAGTTAACTGAGCTCACCAACCCCTCCATATATAGATATACAAAAGCAAAGAGCTTACAGCGAGCTTTTGAAAAAAAAAATTAATTTGGCCTCAACTGAGGCACTGCATCTTGTTCTGGACACTACACATTAGAATAGATGGGAAGGCTTTGGGGAGAATGTTGAAAAGATAAACTGAACAAAGTGACCTTGGAGTGCAGGTTCATAGCTCCTTGAAAATGGAGTCGCAGTTAGATAGGATAGTGAAGGCGGCGTTTGGTATGCTTTCCTGTATTGGTCAGAGTATTGAGTACAGGAGTTGGGAAGTCATGTTGCAACTGTGCAGGACATTGGTTAGGTCACTGGAGGGTATAGGTTTAGGTGAGAGGGGAAAGATATAAAAGAGACCTAAGGGGCAACGTTTTCACGCAGAGGGTGGTGCATGTATGGAACAAGCTGCCAGAGGAAATGGTGGAGGCTGGTACAATTACAGCATTTAAAAGGCATCTGGATGGGTATATGAATAGGAAGGATTCGGAGGGATATGGGCCAGGTGCTGGCAGGTGGGACTAGATTGGGTTGGGATAACTGGTCCAACACAAATTGGACTGAAGGGTCTGTTTCTGTGCTGTACATCTCTATGACATAGAATGGTTCCACAACTGGGAGACTTCAATTATATGGAAAAATTGGAAAAGCTGGGGTTGATCTCTTCAGAGTAAAGGAGGTTGAGAGGGATTTGACAGAGAGATGTTTAACACCATGAGGGGAATAGACAGGGTCAACAGACAGCAACTGTTCCCACTGGCGAACAAGGGCATAGACTTACAGAAAATGGTAACAAGATTAAAGTAGCCACAGGGAAATGTATTTTTTAATGCAGGGAGTGGTTAGGATCTGGACTGCAGCTCCTGAGGAGGCAGCAGACTCAATTACTGGTGTTAAAAGGGAAACGGTTAATCGTGCGGAGAGTGGGGAAAAGCATTGGGAGGCTGAGGGTGTGAGCGTTTCTCTTGCCGAGAGGCAGCATAATTTAATATGTTTACTCATGGGAATAAATGTTAAGCCAGGAGTTATGACCCATGTTTAACTGTCCTTGGGACAGCGAGTGGAGGAGCTTCCTCCTGGGCGGTAAACGTGTTAAGATTTCACATTTCTCACAACAACTGTTTATAAATTGTCACAGAATCCCTACAGTGCGGAAAGGGGACATTCAGCCCATCCAGTCTGCACTGACCCTTCAAAAAGCATCCCACCCAGACTCACCCCACCCTCCCTATCACTGTAACCCAGCATTTAGCACAGCTAATCCACCCTGACCTGCACATCTTACGGCTGTGGGAGGAAACCCACGTAGACATGGGGAGAACGTGCAAATTCCACACAGGCAGTCGCCCAGAGGCTGGAATCGAACCCGGGTCCCTGGCGATGTGAGGCAGCAGTGCTAACCACTGAACGGTCACTAGGCAATAGGAGTTAGGTCAGACAGTCATACATCACAGAAGCAGACCTTTCCGTCAAGCTAGTCCACACTGACCATCTTCCCAAACTAAACAAGGCCCACCGACCTGCTTTTGGCCTATATCCCTCCAAAACATGTCCTATTCACCTACCTGTTCAAATATCTTTTAAATGCTGTAACTGTACCTGCATCGACCACATCCTCGAGCAGTTCATTCCACACACGAACCGCTCTGTGTAAAAACATTGCCCCTCATGTCCTTTTTAAATCTTTCTCCCCTCGCCTTAAACATATGCCCCCTAGTTTTCAACTTCCCCATCTTAGGGAAGAGACCTTCGCTATTCACCTTATCTATGCCCCTCGTGATTACATCAATCTTTATAAGATCACCCTTTCAAACTCCTCCACTCCAGTGAATAATTTCTCAGCCCGTCCAGCCTCTCCTTATGACTCAAACCCTCCAATGCTGGTAATTGTCTTCTGAACCCTTTCCAGCTGAATGATACCATTCTGGTAAGTGGGTTACCAAAGCTCACACCATACTCGAGAAGAGGCCTTACCAATGTCCTGCATAATCTCAACATGGTGACCTAGGAGAAAGTGAGGACTGCAGATGCTGGAGATCAGAGTCAAGAGTGTGGTGCTGGAAAAGCGCAGCAGGACAGGCAGCATCCGAGGAACAGAGGAGTTGACATTTCACGCAAAAGGATGTGATTTCTGATGAACGGCTTATGCCCGAAACATCCATTCTCCTGCTCCTTGGATGCTGCCTGACCTGCTGTGCTTTTCCAGCGCCACACACCCCCAACTGCTGTACTCAAAAGGTGTGAGCAATGAAGGCAAGCATTCTAAGCACCTTCTTAACCACCCTGTCTTTTTAATGCCCGACCATTAGGTGTATAAGTTCTGCCCTTGTTTATTTTACCAAAATGCAATACATTGCATAGGCTTAGTGAGGACTGTGGCAGAGCCTGCATGCATTTTCCTGCTCCATTTCACTATGTTCTGTGAAGGGGGATGGCACACTTACTGAATGCTGGACGTATAACAGCTGCCTTTGGCCAGGATGTTGGTGTTGGTGTTGTCAGGGGGATCGAGATGGCTTTCTGTGGCTGCTTTTTGCCGCGGCTGGCACAGACTTGCAGGAAAAAGGGGGAAGCATAACGGGAGAATGAAGCTGGAGTTTAATGTGAGGTGATTCACTTTGGAAGGAGTAACAGAAATGCAGAATACTGGGCGCATGGTAAGATCCTTGGAAGTGTAGGTAAGCAGAGAGATCTCGGTGTCCATGTACATAGATCCCTGAAAGTTGCCACCCAGGTTGATAAGAAGGCATACGGTCTGTTAGCTTTTATTGGTCGAGGGATTGAGTTTTGGAGCCACGAGGTCATGTTGCAGCTGTACAAAACTCTGGTGTGGCCACACTTGGGTTACGTACAGTTCTGGTCACCGCATTATAGGAAAAATGTGGAAGCTTTGGAAAGGGTTCAGAGGAGATTTACCAGGATGTTGCCTGGTGTGAAGGGAAGTTCTGATGAGGAAAGGCTGAGGGAATTGAGGCTGTTTTCGTTGGAGAGAAGAAGGTTGAGGGGTGACCTAATAGAGACATATAAGATAATCAGAGGGTTAGAGGGGGTGGACAGGGAGAGCCTTTTTCCTCAGATGGTGAGGGGGCATAGCTCTAAATGGAGGAGTGATAGATACAGGACAGATGTCAGAGGTAGTTTCTTTACTCAGAGAGTAGTAGGGGCGTAGGATGCACTGCCGAAGATTTGCCAACTTTACAGGAAATTAAATAGTCATTGGATAGGCATGTGGAGGAGAATGGAACAGAGTAGGTTAGATGGGCTTCAGATTGGTTTCACAGAGCAGTGCAACATCGAGGGACGGAGGACTAGTCCTGCGCTGTAACATTCTATGTTCTGAAGCTAAAGGATTGGAATTGAATTTATTGTCACATGTATCGAGGCACAGTGAAAAGCTTTGACTTGTGAGCTATACAGGCAGATCACAGAGTTAAAGGGAGAAAGCATCTGCAAGAGGTGAGAGGGAGGAGGAGGAAGCTGGAAGAGGATTTCAATGCGGGACTGTAACATGGGGGGTAGGGGCGCAGGGTGGAGGGGAAAGCTCAGAAGGAGACAAAGCAGTTTTCAACCGACCAACAAAGGAACACCCAGCCAACTGGAAAACACGATCATCTAGCATCAATGAAACAATGAAATCCTTGAAAATCAACGTGGAATCTTTAATTGCAGGCTGCCTAACTTCAGGAGCTATCATCTCTGGAAAAAGGGTAGTGGATCCTACTGCAATTAACACTGATCACCTCAAAAAAAATGCATTAGTGAGAATGAAAAAAAAGCTCAAAAGTTATCGAGAGCAGCCCTCAAGAGTTATTTTGGCTCCTGGCCTTCAGAGGTTTGCAAGGCTGGAGACTGGAATCATTCTGACTTCACTACTTCTGCTGGTTTCTGACACAGTGGGAGCTCAGAACCGAGTAATTATAGCTCAGTGCAAATCCCTGAGCACGCGCTCATAACCTTTCCCATGCTGTGGACGTTGCACGTCTGAGTTACAGTTTGGTATTTTCAAAACCTTGTTAACATCAACCTGGCTCAAAGGGCTTGAATTGTCAAGTCAGAGTGACGAGGGAAGCCACAGACGGGAAACCTTGGGTAGCACGGTGGCTCAGTGGTTAGCACTGCTGCCTCACAGCGCCAGGGACCCAGGTTCAATTCCAGCCTCGGGTGACTGTCTGTGTGGAGTTTGCACATTCTCCACGTGTCTGCTTGGGTTTCCTCCGGGTGCTCCACTTTCCTCCCACAGTCCAAAGATGTGCAGGTTAGGTGGATTGGCCATGGGAAATTGCCCGTAGAGTTAGGTGCATTAGTCAGAGGGGAATGGGTCTGGGTGGGTTACTCGTCGGAGGGTCGGTGTGGACTTGTTGGACCGAAGGGCCTGTTTCCACACTGTAGGGAATCTAAGCATCAAAGCTGCGCTTGCATTTCCAAGGATCTCACTTGACACCAACTGCTCCTGATCTATTTTGGGGCACGTCAAGTAATTAGACAAACTGATCTTTTAACTCTTAAAAGACACTTTATCAAGCCATACTGTATTCAACCACTCGACTCCTGCACTGGTTAACCTCTACCTATCTTTTTCTCTCCCTGCAATGGCTCAACAATATTAATCTCACGAGCAGAGAGATTGCATCTGCATTTCTGAAATCAGTCACACAGCTCCAGAAACCCCAAAGGAACGCCACAATTAGATTCTCAACATCTCGAAGCGAAAAGACGGGTGATGTCCAGGTTCTTTCTCCCCATGGTAGACCACATGCACCCAGAGCAAGCTAGGACAGGACTTCGAGTTGAATAACGTGCACAACCAAGGTCAAAGTGGGGGCTGCAGATGCTGGAGATTAGAGTCAAGATTAGAGTGGTGCTGGAAAAGCACAGCAGGTCAGGCAGCATTCCTAATGAAGGGCTTTTGCCCGAAACGTCGATTTTCCTGCTCCTTGGATGCTGCCTGACCTGCTTTTCCAGCGCCACTCTAATCTTAACCTGCACAACCAAGTTGACTAACAGACTTGAAGGGATTCAGCAAAGATTTACAAGGATGTTGCCAGGGTTGGTGGGTTTGAGCTATCGGGAGAGGCTGAATAGGCTGGGGCTGTTTCCCCTGGAGCGTCGGAGGCTGAGGGGTGACCTTACGGAAGTTTATAAAATCATGAGGGGCATGGATAGAGTAAATATCCCAGGTTAGGGGAGACTCAAATGAGAGGGTATAAAGTGAGAGGTGGATGATTTAAAAGGGACCTAAGGGGCAATGTTTTCACACAGAGGGTGGTGCGTGTATGGAATGAGCTGCCAGAGGAAGAGGTGGAGGCTGGTACAATTACAGCGTTTAAAAGGCATCTGGATGGGTATATGAATAGGAAGGGATTAGAGGGATAAGGGCCGGGTGCTGGCAAATGGAACTGGATTAGGTTGGGATATCTGGTCGGCATGGATGAGTTGGATCGAAGGGTCTGCTTCTGTGCTGTACATCTCTATGACCTGGCTGCTTAACTAACCTGTCAGACACTCCCCCCCTCCTGCCCAGTACTATCACGGGAGGGGGGTGGGGGCACAAGTTGAACCAAGGAACCTCCCAGGTGTGAAAGACGCCGCGGTCACGATTTCGAAGAGGAGTCCCCAAGCATACATTTACCACTCAGCGAAAACCACCACCGAGTCAGGATATCGGGACAGGAGCACAGCTCTGTCTGGGCACCGGCTGGCAATATGCCCACATCGCAGCCGTCACTGAACTTCACAAAGTGGCTGCGATGCTCTTTACGACATCCTGAAACAGGGAACAGTGTCGTACACATGCATGCTTTTCAACCATTCCTTCTGATGTTAAAGGACACCATTGCAGGGTTATTTTTTTCCCCAAATTATAAATAGCATTTGCCATCTTGGTGGGAGCATGCTTAGCAAGGGTTTACGTGGGCAGGATCTCAAATGCTCCAACTCACCACAACTGCATACACAAGCATGCACACGGGTACACTAATAATAAACAATATCTCTGACAACCCTTGAGGCACATTATGATGCCATTTATTAAACGACGTTAACGACTGGCCTGCAAAAGGAGCTATTACAGCAGTTACAAGGAATTAAGGGATGTTTTAAAGAAAGACAGTGTAGTGGCGGGGAACTCGAAAGCAGTTCTCGCTGTGGTCACAGTGGGGTCAAAGCTGGAGGATGGCAGTGATCTGAGGGGTTGCAGGGCTGGAGGAGTTTACAAAGAGAGGGTGGAGGATGACAAAGTTACCCAAGAGAATTTTCAAACTGAAGGCCTGCAAAAGCTGGATGCCAAGGGAGGTCCGGCACGCAGGTTAAGAGATGAGCAGCGAGCGAGAAGCGTGAGAAATACAAGATGCACCAACTAAAGAGCCAAACTCGACTGTAACCGTGCCAATTTAAACAGGAAGTGGGGCCCCGTTAGGGCTGCAGTAATCCCCAATAAACTCTCAGCCGCTCAGCGTTAGAGGCCCAGTCTCAAGTCGGAGAGTCTGCTCACAAACTGGGAGGAGAAACAGAACCGCTCCCTGACCAAGGATCACCCTGTGCACTCCCGTGACCTCTGCTCCTCGGTCAGTCAGCCCAAGACGAAGGCTCACCAGCAACTGTGACCCCTGGCTCCCCTCCCGCAACTCAGGGAATGGGAAGTGGGTTCGGCTTCCACTCCAGACGCTTAACTCAACCGGTGCGGCACACGGGAGGCACCACACACCTCAGGAGCAAACCCAAGTTCAGCTGAGGCCCTGCCTTTCTCTTTAACGTTGGATAGAAAGATCCCACAGGGAATTATTGGGGGTGGGAAGAGAGATCCTCCAGGTTTCTGAACCAACATGTATTCCTTGAACAAGGTCATGACAAATAAATGACGCGGTTATTAATTTATTGCTACTCGTGGGGCCTTACAACAGTGACTACTCTTCAAGCACAGGAACAGGTGGAGGCCATTCAGCCCATCGAACCTGGCCCCATTCAATATAAACATTGTTGATTGAACACTTCAACGTTGGCTATCCAGCCCTGTCCCCAGAACATTGGTTAGAGACAAAAAAAAAAACCCACAGATGCTGGAATCCAAGGTAGACAGACAGGAGGCTGGAAGAATACAGCAAGCCAGGCGGTGTCGGGAGGCGGAGACGTCAACGTTCCGGGTCTAACCCTTCCTACTCGAAACGTCGGCTTCCCTACCTCCTGATGCTGCCTGGCTTGCTGTGTTCTTCCAGCCTCCTGCCCTGTCTACCCTGTCCCCAGAACACTGGCGATCAGAAATCTACCAACCTCTATTTTAAATGCACTCAAAGACTAAGCTTCCACGTCCCTCTGCGGTAGAGAATTCCAAAGATTAATGACTTTGACATAAAGAAACATCTCACAGCAATCCAAGCGGCAAACTCCTCCTCCTTTTAAAATTGTGACCTCCAGCTCTAGGCTCCAGCAAACATCTTAACCACGTCTACTCTGTCTATCCTGTGAAGTATTTTGTACGTTTCAATGAGACCACCTTTCATTCTTTGAGACTCGAGAGAAACTGGGCCTGTAACTTCTAATTGGTCTTCAGTCCCACCATCCTGGGAACAAGTCTGGTGAACCTCTGTTGCAATCTATCTCTGCCAATAACACCCTTGCTGAGATAAGGAGACCAAAACTGCACGCAGTCAGCACGAACTGTAATCCACTGCTTGCAAAGTGTTTTGGGATCGCCTGGTGTTGAGGAGTGGGCTTTAAAAAAGCATATTCTTCTTCTGCTTTTCCGTATTCATTCTGGATGCTTTGATGAACGAGACGTGGTCTCGCAGGGTCCGAGGGTAAGCCTCGGGATGAGGACGGCTGGATTACTGGCCACATTCCCGCGGAGCGCAGGCCAGCAATCCCTACGCGAGGTGGACTGGGCTCAGCGGCAGCAGGGTATGCAGAACACAACCGAAGGGGAAAGCAACATCCACATACCTGAAACAACCATGGCCTCGTTGGGCCCACACGTTTGGAACGACATGTTGAAGCGACAGAGTCACAAAGAGTCCTGAGAGAAAGACAGCAATGTTACAAATTAGCTGCAAAGTCAAATGAAGGCATAACAACAACCGCGCACTTTTAACAGAATCAAACATTCCAAAGTGTTTTGTCCGAACGGTCAAATGCAATTTGACAATGAGGGATATGAAGGCAGCTGCCTGAACGCTCAGTAAAAGGGACAGATTTGAAGGAGCATTTTGTAAAAGCAGACAGAGGCAAAAGGGGTTAAGCAGGGAATCCCAGAGTTTAGGGCCCAGGCAGCTAAAGGCCTGGCCATCACTGGAGCAGCAGCTCCGGCTGTGCTGCAGGCCAGAAACAGAGCAGCTCAGAGATACTAGGAAGTTGTAGGGTTGCAGGAGATGACAGAGGTACGGTGTGTTCTCACCCCTGACCAACCACGTGGTACGGGGCTATCTGCGCGACTGCTGCCCCTGGGGAGGGGTTGCTCCCACAGTCCTATTTCAGGGCAGGGTCTTTCAGGCTCCTTGCTCTAACGTGGCAGAGAGGAAAACCGCTTGCCAGACCAAACAGAAGGGCCTCGTCAAAGCACAGAGGAATCTGAAAGCAAGCAGCAGAGTCTGCAAATCGAAGTCTTGCAAGTATGTAAGCCAGAGGGGGGCAGCAGAAGGGAGGTGGTGTGGATGACAAGATGAAGGAACAGGACTTGACAAGAGGCAGGACACGGGCAGTTTGCCAAGTCAATTCGGAAATCAATCCGACTGCTGTACTACAACAGCAGGAACTGCTCGCCATTTACACATTTTACAACATAGAAACAGGCCAACTGGTCTATGCTGATCGTATTAAGAAAAAGACTCCAGTAAGTTTGTTTTTCGAAGTAACAGATGTCCGAAGAGGGTAATGCTTTCTGAGTGGCTTCCAAAAAGCACTTGATACATTGCTGCACAATAGACTTATGAGCAAAGTCACAACTCGCAGAATAAGGCAGACAGTAGCAAGGTGATACTAAACTGGCCGAGCGAGAGCAAACAGTGGGAGCTGATGGGTATTCTTTGGGCTGGACGAAAGGTTCACACTGAAATTTCCCAGCAGTCCATGGGACCTTTCTCCTCTCGTATATTAACGACCTCGATCTTGATGCACAGGGATCAATTTCTAAACCTGTGGATGATATTTTTAATCTTTAAGAGGAGAGGAGAGATATTTAAAAAAGACAAGGGGGCAATTTTTGTTTTTTTTTTAAAAAAACAGTGGGTGGCTTATGTGTGGAATGAACTTCCTGAGGTGGCAGTGCAGGCACAGTCAATGTTTGGGTAAGTACATGGACGGGCAAGGTTTGAAGGGATACGGGCCAGGAGCAG
The DNA here is from genome assembly GCF_004010195.1 of Chiloscyllium plagiosum. NCBI lineage: Eukaryota > Metazoa > Chordata > Chondrichthyes > Orectolobiformes > Hemiscylliidae > Chiloscyllium > Chiloscyllium plagiosum. The sequence goes on along the minus strand of NC_057746.1, from coordinate 18,792,168 downwards.
GCAGGTGGGACTAGTTTCATTTGGGATTACGTTCAGGATGGCCTAGTTGGGCCGAACGGTCTGTTTCTGTGCTGTGTGGGACTCTACCACTGCATGATACAAAGCTCAAACACTGAACGGTGAGGACAGTGTAGAACTTCAAACAAACATAGACGAGGTTGTACATTTGCTCGCTGAGCAGCAAGGTCCATTTTCAGACCTTTCATGACCCTGGGGTTCGGGCTTTCTTGCCCAGTGACATTACAACATCAGCACCTCCCTGCTGGTTCAATGCAGTTATTCTCCCAACTGCTCCGACGACTGGTGGCACTTTAACCTCAGGGTCACCACGTCTCAGACAAGGGGAGGGGTCGAAGAGGGCAGTCTATCACAGTGACCTCAGCTGGTGAGGGAATTGAACCCACACTGATGGCCGCACTCTGAATCGCACACTAATCTGCCCGGCAGCTTAGTGGTTAGCACTGCTGACTCACAGCGCCAGGGACCCAGGTTCGATCCCACCCTCGGGCGACTCTCTGTGAGGAGTCTGCATGTCCTCCCCATGTCTGCGTGGGTTTCCTCCGGGTGCTTCGGTTTCCTCCCACAATCTAAGGATGTGCAGGTTAGGGTGAATTGTCTGCATTAAATTCCCGTAGTGTCCAAGGAATGGAACTAAACTGAATTGAACATGCAGGTTAGGGTGGATTAGCCATGGGAAACGCAGAATCAGAGAGATAAGGCAGCGGGAAGGGCCTGAATGGGATGCTGTTCAGAGGGTTGGTATGGACGCATTGGGCCGAACGGCCTGTTTCCACACCATGGGGATTCTATTCCATTCTGGCCCCCAGACGTGAGGCAGCAGAACTCTGCAAGTACCGCCTGGGTGTGAGGGAGCCGCACCGTAATCCGTAAACGGGAGTAGTGGGGGTGGACCGTAACACATGTTCCCATCCCGTCCCCTCCCACCCTGGGAAGGACGGCTTCACTGGCATTTGAGGCAATTCAGGAGCCACCACAGGGTGGGCACCAGCCTCTGCTTGCACGTGCGCTCGCTCGCTCTTCGAGATCGTGAAGATTAATCCCCAGAGGGGCTCCTCGGCCTGTCCTGTCAGGTGAGGGATCCCACAGTATGCAGTTACTCTCCCCCACCCTCCTCCCCTGGGGTTGGCTGGTGGGGGCGGGGGAGGGGGGAGGAAAGAGAGGGTCCCTGAGCCTCTCATCCAACATCACAGGGAGAGTTCACCCTGACCACCGTCTCTGCTTCCCCCCATGGGTGGCACGGTGGCTGAGTGGTTAGCACTGCTGCCTCACAGCACCAGGGTCCCAGGTTCGATTCCCGACTCAGATGACTGACTGTGTGGAGTTTGCACATTCTCCCCGTGTCTGTGTGGGTTTCCTCCGGGTGCTCCGGTTTCCTCCCACAGTCCAAAGATGTGCAGGTCAGGTGGATTGGCCATGGGAAATTGCCCATAGTGTTAGGTGCCTTAGTTGGAGGGAAACGGGTCTGGGTGGATTACTCTTCGGAGGGTCGGTGTGGATTGGTTGAGCTGAAGGGACTGTTTCCACAATGTAGAGAATCTAATCTAATTACCACCACGACTGCACTTCGAAAACACTTCACTATCTTTGGAGACCTCTGGTAATTGTAAGCTGCGCTACACAAATGCAAGCCCCGTCTGCCTTATGGAACTGAATTCCACACCTTCCTATGAGGTTCATAAGATCATGGTTTGGACAAATGGACGGTCTTCTCCCTGGGATGGGGAGTCCAGAACTATAGGGCATAGGTTTAGGGTGAGAGGGGAAAGATATAAAAGAGACCTGAGGGGCAACCTTTTCACACAGAGGGTGGTACGTGTATGGAATGAGCTGCCAGAGGAAGTGGTGGAGGCTGGTACAATTACAACATTTAAAGAGCATCTGGATGGGTATATGAATAGGAAGGGTTTGGAGGGATATGGGCCGGGTGCTGGCAGGTGGGACGAGATTGGGTTGGGATATCTGGTCGGCATGGACGGGATGGACCGAAGGGTCTGTTTCCGTGCTGTACATCTCTGTGATTCCACACCCACAAAGCAGACACCAGACTCTCCGATCAGGGATACGGGGCCATGCCTCTGGGGAGGAGGCAGCCTCTGCAATCCCAGCAACAATTTAGGCACACAGCGGCAGCGTACACAGACCATTTCAGACTGCGCCAAGAACAGGGACAGGCGGAAAGTAAAGTCACTGGATTACTCGGAGAGTGGAAACGGGATGAGGTGCCACTTTCCGAGAGTCAGGGCAGACAGGACAGGATCAGTGACCCACTTCTGAGCTGTTCAGCGTGCGAGAGAGAGAGAGAGAGAGACACACAGTCATAGAGATGAACAGCAGGGAAACAGACCCTTCGGTCCAACCATCTATACCGACCTGATATCCCAACCCAATCTAGTCCCACCTGCCAGCACCCAGCCCATATCCCTCCAAACCCTTCCTATTCATATACCCATCCAGATGCCTTTTAAA